>NC_061509.1:266316058-266542076 GCF_022539505.1 Lolium rigidum
GTCTTATGTATCCCACTTTTGAAGTTTGAATTGTTTATGCTAGTGAGTAGACTTGTTAAGACATTGTACCAGTGGGAGTGATTTGAAACAATTGGAGTAGAGATTTATTTGTATGCTTAGTTAATTGTGAAAGTTCTTACTCTGGTTCGTCTAGTTAACCGAGTCTCGCCTCAGAAATAATATTTCCAAACAAATACAACAAGAAGAAGTCTTAAAATTATGACTTGTATGATGAAAAATTGTCTTAAGGGTTTACCTCTGAAGATAGTTAACTCCATAGATATTGTGATAGACTTGATAGCACTCTTGATAGGAGTTATTTGATGGAATTGAAATCTAGTGGTAGCTGAAATTCATGCCAAGATGTAAGGTTGTATATAAATATGAGATATTACTTTACGCATGTCAACATATTCTTTAGTGTGTGATATTGTTTTATGCGTGTCAACACGACTGTTGCGCACACTCTTGGGATACACTAGCACCACTGGCCCCATGATTGTCACGATCCTATAAAGTCATTCATGATTTTACTTGGAAACTGTCAAAGGAATCCGAAAGATATCAATTTCCAAGTCTTGGCATGGACTCGTTACTGTTAGATGACTATATTCTTGAAAGGCAATGAATGGAGAGTAAGTGTTTTGATAGCCTTGATCGATTGATGTGGGCGTAATTAAGATACTTCATTGTTTATACCTCTTTAGACATGACGTCTCCTCCCTGAATGTCGATGCCAGCCTCCTCATCCTCCATCTCTCTCAACTGATCCTCCTGGGCCTTGACAGTGGCCTCAAGTGACGCGATCTGGGTGCGAAGGCGCACAATAGTAGCATCCCTCTTGGCACGCTGCAGGCGAAGCTTGTTGCGGTCAAATCTATAAATTCTCTGTAAAGCAACATGTTGAGCACTAGCAGGAAAGTATTTTCGAAAGAAAACATCACGCAAATCAGTTGGATTTTTAATAGAACCAGGAGGCAAATTATTATACCAAGTTTTAGCATCATCCTTTAATGAGAAAGGAAAAAATTTAGCGACAAAATAAGTACGCATCTTGATATCATCAGAAAACAAACTACTCATAGAAGAAAGTTCAATCATGTGTTCTCTAGCACTTTCTTTTTCAGTACCACAAAAGGGTGCTTTCTCTACAATAGCTATATGAGATAGATCAAGAGAAAAATCATAATCTTTATCCTTAATGCATATAGGAGATGTGGCAAATTTAGGATCAGGAGATAACTTATGTCTAACGAGTATATTGTGTGAGAAACTTTTTAATTTTACTTGCATCAGCGATAGCATTGCATCTATTAATTAAATCATCATTAAGCTCCACATAATCTTCATCGGGATCATCACTAGAATAATCAAGTTCGGGTGAATTAACGGGTGTAGTAGCATTAGGAGTTTCAGCATTTTCAATTTGTCTAGACCTAGCAATTGTAGCATCTAGAAAAGATCCCAATGAACCACTATCATCAAGCACGAGCAGAAACATTATCAATATCATAAGAGTTTTCAGATTCAGCGGAAGTACCGACATGTGAAGCATGTGGCGGTGAAACAAGTTTATCAATCACGGATGGTGAATCAAGAGCAGCAGAGGTACTCAGAGTTGTACCTTTTCTTGTAGTGGATGGTAATATGGCGACTTTAGGATCGCGAGGTTTACCCATGATGGAGAATTTGCAGCGAACAATATCAATCCAAGTGAACTTCCAAATATAGCTATGCTCCCCGGCAACGGCGCCAGAAAACAGTCTTGATGACCCACAAGTATAGGGGATCGCAGCAGTCTTCGCGGGTAGTAAAACCCAATTTATTGATTCTACACAAGGGGAGACAAAGAATACTTGAAAGCCTTAACAACGGAGTTGTCAATTCAGCTGCACATGGAAACGAGACTTGCTCGCAAGAGTTTATCGGTAGTAACGAGTTTTATAGCGATAGCGAGTAGTAAAATAACGAGCGAGAGTAACGAGAGACGGCGGTAGTGAATATAGTAAACAGCGGGATTAAAATACGTAGGCACGGGGACGGATAACGGGCGTTGCATGGATGAGAGAAACTCATGTAACAATCAAGCGGGGCATTTGCGAGATAATAATAAAACGGTGTCTAAGTACAAAGCAATCAATAGGCATGTGTTCCAATTATAGTCGTACGTGCTCGCAATGAGAAACTTGCACAACATCTTTTGTCCTACCAGCCGGTGGCAGCCGGGCCTCAAGGGAATCTCTTGGATATTAAGGTACTCCTTTTAATAGAGTACCGGAGCAAAGCATTAACACTCACGTGAACACATGTGATCCTCACATCACTACCATCCCCTCCGGTTGTCCCGATTTCGTCACTTCGGGGCCATTGGTTCCGGACAGCGACATGTGTATACAACTTGCGGGTAAGACCATAAACAATGAATATCATGATGAAACAATAACATGTTCAGATCTGAGATCATGGCACTCGGGCCCTAGTGACAAGCATTAAGCATAACAAGTTGCAACGATATCATCAAAGTACCAATTATGGACACTAGGCACTATGCCCTAACAATCTTACACTATGACATGACCAATCTCATCCAAGCCCTACCATCCCCTTCGAGCCTACAGCGGGGGAATTACTCACACATGGATGGGGGAAACATGGCTGGTTGATGTAGAGGCGTCGGTGGTGATGGCGGCGATGATCTCCTCCAATTCCCCGTCCGGCGGAGTGCCGAACGGAGACTTACGGCTCCCGAGACGGAGTTTCGCGATGTGGCGGCGTTCCGGAGGGTTTCGGCGACTTCGGCTTCTCCCGTGCGTTTTTAGGTCGAGGGCGATAAGTAGTCCGAAGGAGGGCATCGGGGGCCAGCCGAGGGGGCCACACGCTAGGGCCGCGCGCCCCCTCTCGGGCCGCGCTGCCCTAGGGTGTGGGGCCCTCGGGCCTCCACTGACTTGCCCTTACGGCTCCGTGAGTTTTACGGGAAAATAGGGCCTTCGTCAAAATCCGAGGTTTTTCTGAAAGTTGGATTTCTGCACAAAAACGAGACACCGGAACAGTTCTGCTGAAAACAGCGTTAGTCCGTGTTAGTTGCATCCAAAATACACAAATTAGAGGCAAAACAATAGCAAAAGTGTTCGGGAAAGTGGATACGTTTTGGACGTATCAGCTGCCCACTGTTTTGGCTCCTTTAGGAATATTCTCTAAGTCCCAACCATGGTTGGCACTCATCGATCTCATTTCGTCTTTCATGGCCTCCACCCACTTTGATGAATCTGGGCTTCTCATGGCTTCTTCATATGAAGTGGGATCACCTTCCATATGAACTTTTTCTGTGTTGTAAACTTTGTAATCAGTCGAAATGGCTGATTTTCTAGCTCTTGTAGACCTTCTAGGGGCCACATTCTCTTGAGCATTACTGTTCCTCAACTTGTGGCTCAGCTTCCGGAGGTGCCTATTGTTGCTCCCTTTCATGCTCAACAAATGGTTCATTCGGCTCTGACGGACGGGTTCGAATTTTCACTCATCGTTGTCATGGGTGGAGTCACAACGAGCGCTTGCACCACAATCGCGGGGATCGTCGGTATAGGTGCACATGGTAGCACAAAAAATGGCTCTCGAGTCATCGGATTAGGTGCATGCACCCTCTTCTCCTCAAGATCAATTTTCCGAGCTACCATGCTCCCCCTCATCATTACGTCTTCTAAGAAGACAGCATGTCTCGTTTCCACAAACTTTGTATATTTCTCTGGACAATAGAAACGGTAACCTTTTGACTTTTCAGGATAGCCAATAAAATGGCAGCTGACTGTTTTGGTATCTAACTTTGCGATATTTGGATTGAATACTTTGGCCTCAGCAGGACTCCCCCACACTTTCAGGTGGTTTAGAGAAGGCACTCTCCCTGTCCATAGCTCATACGACGTTTTGGGCACCGATTTGCTTGGTACTCTGTTTAGAATGTGAATAGCGGTTTTTAACGCCTCAATCCACAATCCCAATGGTAGGGTGGAATAGCTCATCATACTTGCGCACCATATCCATAAGGGTACGGTTGCGCCTTTCGGCTACCCCATTCCGCTGAGGTTCGCTCGGCATCGAGTACGGGGCGTCTATTCCGGTCTCTCGTAGGAACCTTGCAAAAGGTCCGGGGACTTGGCCATATGGAGTATGTCGACCGTAGTACTCCCTCCACGATCGAGACCGACTATCTTTATTCTTTTATCATGCTGATTTTCAACTTCAGCTTTGAATATTTTGAATTTATCCAACGCTTCTGTTCTTTCTTTTATTGGATAAATATAACCATATCGGGAGTAATCATCCGTGAATGCTATGAACGAATCATAGCCATCCACACTTTTCACAGGAAATGGTCCACATATATCGGTGTGAATTATTTCTAGTGTTGCTGTGCTTCGATTTGCACCTTTTTTAATTTGCTTTACAAATTTTCCTTTAATGCAATCGATGCACTGTTCTATGTCTGAGAATTCTAATGGAGGAAGAATATCATTTTTAACGAGTCTTTCTATTCTCCCCCTCGAAATATGGCCTAGGTGACAGTGCCATAATTTCGATGATTCATCAGTTCTTTTTCTTTTCTTTCCTTCTTTTTCCGACGAGGGTATTTGTTCATTCACTTTACACACAGAGAATACTTTTTCACGCAAGGACAATAAATAAAGCTCATCATGGAGTAAAGCAACCCCAACATAAGAATTATTACACCATATGGCACATTTGCCATGTCCAAAATAACATTGATAACTGTCTTTATCCAAGCGCGATACACTTATTAAATTTCTATGTAAAGAAGGAACAAATAAGACATCTCTAAGCAGAATAGTTAAGCCATCAGCTAGCTCCAAGAGGACGTCGCCAACAGCTTCAACTTCTACTTGAATTCCATTCGCGACTTCAACGCATCCTTCGCCTCTTTTCATAGTCCTCGTCGAATGGAATCCCTGTAAAGAATTTTTGCAACATGAACAGTTGCACCTGAGTCAATCCACCAAGTAGATTTCAAAAACTATGTATACAGGGATTCATTTACAAAGGAAACTAAATTGTTACCTTTCTTTCTCATTAATTCTTTCAGAAAAGCAGGACAGTCTTTCTTGTAGTGCCCAGTCTTCTGACAGTGAAGACACTGATCTTTGTTCACTGGCAATGGCTTGTGCTGGAACTTCTGATGTTGCATTGGGGCTTTACCATATTGCTTTGAAGGAGAACCATTGTTGCTTGGTGTGAAGGACCTTTTCTTATTGTCCTTCACATAATTGATGGTACCTCCATTCTGTGCCTTGAGTCTGTCCTCCTCTTGCACACACATGGCAATGGTCTTTTCAATGTCCCATTTCTCAGGGTTCATGTTGTAATTGACAACAAAGTTGTCAAACTGTTGTGGCAATGAAGCCATCACCAAGTGAACCAGAAATGCAGGCTTCAGCTCCAGGTCAGCATGCATGGGCTTCAGCTTTGCAGCCAGGTTGCTCATCCTGAGGATGTGCTCCCTGATGCCATGTGCACCTCCAGTATACTTTTCTGTCACCAGCTGCTTCAACAGCTGGGTTGCATATGTCTTTGAAGAGCCAGTGAACTGGCTCTTTATCTTTTATAAGTACTCCCCAACGGAAGCACACTCTGTAATTGAGCCCACGATGGCGTTCTCAATTGTATTCTTTATAAATGCCACGCACTTTTTGTTGGCAGTCTGCCACTTTCTGTTCTCTAGTGTGTAGAACATCTCCACAGGAGCATGGTCCCTTTTCTTTTTAGCCCATGCATCATCAGTATCCGTGTCATCTCTGACAGGGTCAGCAGGCTTGATGGGCTGCTTTGTGTCAACCACCCAGTCCACCTCAGCACAGACAAAGGCGAAATCCACCTTCTTCCTCCATTCTGTGTAGTTATCCCCTCTAAGGGTGGGAACATCCTTGATGCAGCTCATCAAGTAGAACCCTCCTGAAAACCACAAAGAAGTGAGAACAGTACAATTGCAAATTATAATCCAATGTTGGTCCAAATTAAAACATGCAACTGTTAATGCAAATAAAACTATATCACCGTTGGGCAGAAATAGAGATAAATGCACATATCATTACGACAAAACATGGTCATGTCATTAATAACGTTGGTCAAAAAATAACAGAACCATAATTGTCACAATAACCACTTTTCATTTAACTTTGAATTTTAACTATCATTTTGCATTAAAAAATGCTTTTTTACTATTTGCAGCGGAAACTGTGACTTTAAACTTTAAACTTTGAACTTTTCAGAGGCATTTCCTTTACTTTTTAATTTCTGAACAAATTTTTGGTTGGTCCTATTTATTCAGAAAAAAACTAGACAAAAGTTTGGCCAAAAAATGACCCAAAACTGCCTAAAAATGCCTCTGTAATTAATAAAACTGTAAAAACTATGTTACTGTTGCGGCCCACGCGGCCTGCTCGCACCGAGCGGCACGCAGCAGACGCGGCGCCCACGCTGCCGAGCGGCACGCAGCGACGCGGCGCCCACGCGGCCTGCTCGACGCGGCCCGCCAACACGGCCTGGCCACGGTACCGACACGGCCCACGCGGCCTCCACGTGGCCCAGCCGCGGAGACCACGCGCCGTACGCTGCTGGCCATCGGATGAGATCCGACGTTCGGCCTTCTCTTTCGCGCCAGTATAAAAAAGGTGGCCAACGGCCAACCCTAACCCTAGACCCATTTTCTCCCCCAACCCGCTCTCTGTGTGTGCCTCCGACGGCGGCGGCGGTGAGGTCACGTGCGCGCGCCCTGCAACTGTGCAGCAGCCGGCGACGGCCGGCGGCGGCAGCAGCCCGCGCCTGTCCCGTCCCGCTCGCTCAGCCGGTGACGGCCGGCGGCGGCAGCAGCCCGTTCCTCCCCTTTTCTTTTCTTTCTCTGTTCTTTCACCACCCACGTCTCCTACCCACCACCAGAAGACCCGATGGCCAACGGTGGAGAAGAACACGTGGCGGCGCCCCCTGTACCTCTTGGCGGCGGCGCGTGCACCCTAGGGTGGGCGCGTTGCCGTCAAGCGGCGCAGAGGCGGCGCTTTTCTTTGCCAGCAGCATCCGGTGTCTTTCGGCGGTGGCGGCGCGCAGCCCCACTGCCCCTTTTGGTTAGCTATTCTTTGCCCCATCTCGCACAGCCGCCGCAGCAGCACGTGGATGTGAGGTGGTTCTTCTTCCAGGTGCCTCGGCTTGCCGATGCGCACCTGGATCGAGAGGAACGACGCGGCCCTGCGGCGGCGCATACTTTGCCGGCGAGCCCGAGGGCGTCGGCCGGTTACCTTTTCTTTTTCTTTGGTTACAAGGCTAATCTAGGGTTTGCTGTTCGCTTTTTCTAGCCAAAAATAAGATCTGTACATGCTAACAATTGCTCTGATACCAATGTTAGAATAGCCAACGACTACAATAGATCCTTTACGGGTAGAAGCTGTAGTTGTTGGGTACACTGCGAGATTTGAGACAGATAGACAGGGGCGTACCTTCTCCCTTTGAGGAGGAACCGGATGAGGTCGACATGGTGGCGACGTCGTTGGCGTGGATGAGCGGTGACGGCGGTGGAGCTTCTCGTCGGCTCAGCGCTAACCCTAGATCGGATTGGTATGTCGGTGGGGCGTACGGCAAACGCGGTGAACCTCGTACTGCGAGCCGCCGGCCCCCCACCTCTCTTTAGAGCGGCGCGGCGACAGGGGACCACCAACCATAACGGGTGTTGATCGCCAAAACCCACCGGCGGGCAGCGGCCTGTCAACACGGTAGAGCCGGGAAGAGCCTAGAGCTGCGGCTGGCTGAGACCCCTCCGAGCGACGGCCCGCAATGCTCTTCTGGTCACACGCGGCGATGCGAAGTGCAGGGCGTGCCACCTGACCTATACCTGGTCGAGGAAGGTGATGGGGATGCCTCGCTTATGTTCCTGCATGGCATACACGTAAACATTAAATACGAGCCTCGATCGGCTCTCGGGTTATCTCGTGAATCGGCTCAAAGAGCCGATCCACCCATGATCCGTACGGGGTGTACGAATACTTGGTGATCCTGCTTGATCAAGATGAAGCTAATGAGATCTACGACGATTTAGGGTTTTCACCGCATAATCGGATCATCCTACTCCAGGTTGGGCCTCGCGGCCACGCACGGTGCTCATAAGCCGATCCTAAACAAGGCCAAAGAACCAACAATGATGTTGATCCGCGGAACATCCTGTTTAGGACTTGCGAACGCCACCCTACGTGCCACTGGATCCTCCCCCCCTTTGTAAGGCCTAACTATTGCAGATATTAAACTAATCCTTGCATAACAAGGAACAATCGTAACGGATCAGATCTACTAGATGATGAACAAGCAGGTGCCGCCCCACGCACTGAGATAGGCGTGAGGGCGGCTAGACATGCAAGGGTTGCACTACGTAAGCATGTTTATACGAAGAGCTATGCTAACCCTAACACATCTATGATAACTACGTTGCGCGCCATCAAAGACGCTTCGATGCGCGCAACGCATGAACAACGTGGGGCTTGTCTTGCCTAGATCGCAAGATGCGATCTAGAGCAGCATGTCGCTACCCGATTGAAACCCTCGAGACGAAGGAGTTGGCGGTGCGCCGAGATTAGTTTGTTTTGGGGTGAACGTTGTGTTGTTGTTTATTCCATAAACCCTAGATACATATTTATAGTCCAGCGGACTTTCTAATTCGGACGTGCACCTAACCGTGCACGAGTAAAACTCTAACTTTTAATCTAAAGATACGATCTACTATATTACAGATACAATGATCAATTCAGCCCAATTTCGTGTATAAGGCCAATTCTTGTTTTTCCCTTCCATGTATATCTTCAAGTCTTTCTCAATCGTGGCCCACCTCTGACTCGGTCAAATTCTGGTGATAACACATGCCCCCCTGGTTTTGGAATTGGTAATTCCAAAATCACTCTGTTTTCCTTCGTCGGGTCATGTCGTGGCGAGCCGTTGCGGTATCATGATGCCTTGCCTTCTCAACTTCTCCGCGTGGCACCACTTCCTCGGAAGCTGCTGTGGCATTGAATTTCCACTATATCCCCTTTTATTTAACCGCCACGAACAGTTCTCCTCTGCATCCCCTTCGCATTAGCACTCCAAGAGCCCTCCTGTGCCACCATGTCTTCCTCCTCCTCTGCCCCATCGGATCTTGCCAGCCAGTCCTCCACGTCCCGCGAGCCGACGCCGGAGTACAACCCGGCGGAGGACCACGCGGCCAACACCCGCCGCGCCATTGCGGCCGGGGAGGAGTCTAGCCACGACTTCTCCATCTGGTCCGAGGACGACAAGTCCCTGACCGACGGGGAGAGCGACCTCCGCTTCCTCGCCGTTGGGGAAACGGAGGAGGAGAGTGATGACAGCTTCTCCTGCGACTTCACCTCTTCCGAGGAGGAGGAGGAGCAGGAAGAGGAGGAAGAGGACGACGACGAGAGCTCCTCCGACCGAGCCGCCGGCCAAGCGGTTCTGCCCTTGGCCGGGCAATCTTAGCGACTTCGACAGCGACGAGGACGACGCTGACGAAGAAGATGAAGACAACGAGGGCCCGGTCGGCGGCCATTGGAGCGACGATGAACCCGCCGGGAGCAGCGCCGATAGCGGCGACGACGGCGACGACGAGAGCAGTGATGGCCCATAGATAGGACCTCTAGAATAGGGCCAGTAGTAGTAGATGGGGCAATGTATCCCCTAGTACTTCCTTTTGAGAGCAATCAGCTCTTTATGTAAGAAATCTAATCAATGAAGAACTTTCCCCAATTCGATCTTGCCGATTTCCTTTGAGTTTAATTTAGCCGATTCCTCCTTCTCTCGACCTTGCCGATTCGCCCCCTTTGCCAATGCGTAATAAACCGATAACAACGCATCGGTCCTTCGAAAGTCGTCCCTTCCTTCTTCAAGCGATGATTTTTCCTAATTCTGGCGGATAATGCAGAATCTTCAGGAAAACCTTGGAATTCTTCCAACCAAAACCAATGGTCCTTTTTAATACTCATCATCTGTGAAGGAGGCCGCAATGAAAAATCAGCCGATGGCATCCCCATCGGCTCTTTAAACAGAGTACCCACTAGGCCTGTTGCCCCCCGAGTCTTACTCAAGCCTGCTGCCCCCCGAGCCTTACTCGGGGCGAGAATGTCAGAGAGAATGCGCCACAGCCGATCCTCTTTCTTCCTCCAACAGCCGATAATCTTCCATTTCAACTGAACTAGCCCCAAAGATTGGAAATTCTTGACAAAGAGGTTCAGGAACCCGGATCGGCTCGAAGTAGCTGAAGAAGTTTCCATTGTTTTACTCACTCGAGGCAACAGAAGGTACCACCGTTAGCCTGGATCTGGTGGAGGCTCGATAAAAATTGCATAAATCCACTAAAGTTGATGGCTGCGCATCGGCTGCCTCTCAATTCTAAAGTCGATGCCCTTGCATCGGCTGTAAAAATTTTTTTTTTTTTACTGGCCGATTTTCTCCTATCAGCCCCCAGTATTCATTGCACACATGTACCCCTGCATCTGTTCCCGTATTTAGGTGCCCCCCGAGCCGAATCTGTTAAAGAATGGCAGATATCGGCTCTGTAATTCGCACGTCGGCTCTTGATAGGGTCAAAGGTGAACACAAGCAGAACATGTGGTGAGGATAATTTTGGCCGATTCTTGGGATCGGCCTCCATAATGATTGGAGCGCCGGTCGAAGGTTCCGTAATGTCCCTTCATACCTTTGGGGCCGATCACAAGGATCAGCCTCGCCAAGTTGCACGTCGCTTTGCTTCGACTACATGGTCAGGCCAGTGGATAAAACCAGCTTAACCCTTCCCTTTGTCACATCAATACGCTCGCAATCGTCCAAATTGATGCCTGAGAGGGGTTCTTGGTCTGCTGCTTCCCATGCGTTCATGCCAGCCGTTGAAACTTCGGCTGAGTCGTCAGCTTGGACGACCTCTACCTCATCTCCATCCCACTGTATTATGCATTGGTGCATCGTGGAGGGAATACGGCGGTTGGCGTGGATCCAATCTCTTCCCGGCAACACGGCATAGCTGCTCGTGCTATCGACGATGAAGAACGTTGTAGGGATAGTTTTCCTTCCTACGGTCGGATCCACGTTCGGAACTCCTTGTGCCTCGGACGCTTGGCCGTTGAAATCGCTCAATGTTACGTTGGTCTTGATTAGATCCGAGCTAGAGCGTCCTAGCCGACGTAGCATAGAGTACGGCATGATGTTAACTGCCGCTCCGGTGTCCACCAGCATCTTATTCACAGGCCTCCCATCGATATACCCTCGTAAGTATAGGGCCTTCAGATGCCTGTAGCTCTTATCTCGTGGCTTCTCAAAGATAACCGGCCGTGGGCCGCGATCAAGTTGTGCCACGGATGTCTCATCTAACCACGGGGCACTCGAACTCCGAAGGGAGGATGAACACCATGTTCGTTCCAGCCGATGTTTCATCATCGGCTCTCCTTTGTTTGGGGCGCCACTCCATTTTCCGTGGACGACCCTCTTCATCCAGGGCTCGCTGAACCTTCGCAGCCATATCAGGCCGTGCCTTCCTTAGCGTATGCAGGTATAACCTTTCGGCTTCCTCCAGGCCGCGCAAACGTTGAACCCTGCGCTTTTGTGAACGGCTGAGTCCGTCAGGGCACCACCTCGGACGGTGGCATTTGTCTTCTTCTTCTTCTAGTTCTTCGTCTTCGGAATCCTCAAGATCTGCCCAACGAAGTGACTCGGCACGTTTGCTTGGTGGTGGGAGAGGCCCTAAGCGCTCAAACACGGACACGTTGGCTGCCTCCTTCTTCTTCTTGTTGCATTCGGGCAATTGCCGATTGTGGGCAATCGGCTCATTCCTGAATCCCAGCGGTGTACGAAGAAAGGGCGGTCCGGTGTCCGGCGTTGTCATCTTGCTCCCTTGATGTGTCCGTGGCACGGCGCTCGTGCTCCTCCTCATAGCGATCCTGCCGACGATGTCTTACGGCTTCTCTAGCCGGACGATCTCCTTCATCATCATAGTTGGACCGTCGGCGTTGGTCATGCTTGTCTCACATATTTGTTGAGGAGGTGATCAGAGAGAGGTCGTTGATATCTTATATTCTTCACTTCTCCCTACGTAACGTAGCGCTTGCCATCATGATGGAGCCGATCGCGTGGAGCGGCCTCCTCTGTATCCTTGCTATGAGAGCAGCTGCCCTCATCTCCATCTTTGCCGAGTGGTTCCCGGGTCCTACCATGTTGATGCTTGAACGTGGGACCTGGCTGGCAGCCCTCGGGGTAGATGACTTCTACCATGTTAACGGCGGGGAAGGGCTGGGTGTCTACCTTCATGGCGTACTTGGTTGAAAATTAAACGCCCCTTCTCTATCGCCGCTTGGATGTGCGACGCCACACCTGCGGTCGTTGGTGGCATGTGAAAGCGAGTTGTGGAATTTGCGGTACGGCTTTCCGTTTAGCTCTTGCGCCGTGGGAAACTTGAGACCTTCGGGAATCGTCAAGCTGTTTCTCCTTGAGCGGGAGGTCGAAGATTTGTTCGATCTTGGTCACGTCAAAATCAAATCCCCGGGCGGCCACGGTGGCTTTACCCATTTGCGGGACACGGGGTTCCTCCCGAGTCCATTCAGCCACTTGCTACTTCTTGGTCTCCGCGGGCACTTCACCTTCCTCTGTATCGACCATGACTACTGCACGCTTGAACTTGTCTTGGTACAGGTCTGGGTGGCGCTGTTCATATGCCGATAGTTTCCGAACCATGTGCGCCGGCGAGGATAATCTGCTTGGGAGGCCATGTCCTTGAGCTGTGTTGCAAGGCCAGCCTACGCCAACTCGGTTGCTTCCTTTTCGGTTATACGAACCGAATAACATCGGTTCCTAAGATTCTGAAGCGCTGGATGTACTCTGTCACCGTTTCTCCGCGCTTCGACGTAATTGTGCTAGATCGGCAATGCTAGACTCGGAAGCTTACGAATGATATTGCATATGGAGCTGTTCTTCCAATTGCTTCCAAGGCTTGGATGGAGTTTCGTTGGCAAAGAGGTATACCATCCAAAAGCCGATCTGTGAGGGACCGTGAAAAGAGCCTCACACGTAGCTGATCCGACACTGAAGCCGGTCCTAGTTGCGCCAAATATCGGCCGATGTGCTCGATGGAGCTGGAGCCATCTGATCCACTGAATTTGGAGAAGTCAGGGAGCCGATATTTAGGTGGCAGCGGGATCATCTCGTACTCGTCGGGGTACGGCTTAGAATAGCCGATTGCCCTCCTTTTCGGCATAATGCCGAACTGGTCTCTCAGTATAGTACTGATCTGATCCGCCGTGCTTGGCTGCGGGAGATGCACTCGAAGATTCGCCGGGGTGGCGTACTTAGCCGGCCATGTTTGCTTTTCCGGCTCCGAGCCAAGCTGCAGGAGCCGGGCTCCGGAGTTTCGTCGGGGTGGCGTGCTTAGTTAGCCACGTACGCTTCTCAAGCTCCGTCGTTGACGTCCCTCCTGTCTGCGCGGAGTCCACCGACGTTGTGGCCTGGTTTGAGAGTGCCCGGTTGCCACAATCCGGCACATACGTGCACGCGTATCCTTGAGGGATCTCCTTAGGCGCCTCGGTCAAGAACCGGTAGTCACTAGGGTCACCACCGATCTTGTAGACGACGAATGCCGGTGTAGCCGGCACTTCGGTGGTGCTGCCAACGCATATGGCAGCGGTGGACGGGACTCGGAGTGGCAACTCTCCTTGATGTGTCCCGAGAGCTGGTCCCGACGGCGAGTACCGGTGGCTCATGATCTCTGGATCACGCGCGGAGCGAGACGCTCCAACACGTTGACCAAGTTTTCGAGTGGCGGTGTAGCGAGTGAGCCACCAAGTAGTTGATCTCTGCCGCGGGGCCACGGTGCGTTCCTCCGACGGGCGGAGAGATCTATCCCATCGAGTGCACCTTGTGGTGAGAACCCCTTCCATCCGATGCCATGGGTACGGGTTCTGCGAAAAGAGCCGATGAGGTCGGCTTCGAGGGTGGCCTTGATCTCGTCGTGTTTCTTCTTGAGCTCAGCAGGCAGCTCCTCGTAGGTGACTGGCGTGCCGTCCGTCGCCATCTCAGATGTAGATGGCGATGTGGTTGATGTAGATGATGAGTCCCACCGGGCGTGCCAGAATGTGTTGATCGCCAAAACCCACCGGCGGGCAGCGGCCTGTCAAAACGGTAGAGCCGGGAAGAGCCTAGAGCTGCGGCTGGCTGAGACCCCTCCGAGCGACGGCCCGCAATGCTCTTACGGTCACACGCGGCGATGCGAAGTGCAAGGGCGTGCCACCTGACCTATACCTGGTCAGGAAGGTGATGGGGATGCCTCGCTTATGTTCCTGCATGGCATACACGTAAACATTAAATACGAGCCTCGATCGGCTCTCAGGTTATCCTGTGAATCGGCTCAAAGAGCCGATCCACCCATGATCCGTACGGGGTGTACGAATACTTGGTGATCCTGCTTGATCAAGATGAAGCTAATGAGATCTACGACGATTTAGGGTTTTCACCGCATAATCGGATCATCCTACTCCAGGTTGGGCCTCGCGGCCACGCACGGTGCTCATAAGCCGATCCTAAACAAGGCCAAAGAACCAACAATGATGTTGATCCGCGGAACATCCTGTTTAGGACTTGCGAACGCCACCCTACGTGCCACTCGGATCCTCCCCCTTTGTAAGGCCTAACTATTGCGAGATATTAAACTAATCCTTGCATAGCAAGGAACAATCGTAACGGATCGGATCTACTAGATGATGAACAAGCGAGGTGCCGCCCCACGCCCGAGATAGGCGTGAGGGCGGCTAGACATGCAAGGGTTGCACTACGTAAGCATGTTTATACGAAGAGCTATGCTAACCCTAACACATCTATGATAACTACGTTGCGCGCCATCAAAGACGCTTCAGTGCACGCGCAACGCATGAACAACGTGGGGCTTGTGCTGCCTAGATCGCAAGATGCGATCTAGGCAGCATGTCGCTTACCTGATTGAAACCCTCGAGACGAAGGAGTTGGCGGTGCGCCGAGATTAGTTTGTTTTGGGGTGAACGTTGTGTTGTTGTTTATTCCATAAACCCTAGATACATATTTATAGTCCAGCGGACTTTCTAATTCGGACGTGCACCTAACCGTGCACGAGTAAAACTCTAACTTTTAATCTAAAGATACGATCTACTATATTACAGATACAATGATCAATTCAGCCCAATTTCGTGTATAAGGCCAATTCTTGTTTTTCCCTTCCATGTATATCTTCAAGTCTTTCTCAATCGTGGCCCACCTCTGACTCGGTCAAATTCTGGTGATAACAACGGGTTGGGTGCCCCCGATCAGGGCGCAGGTCAAAGGGGCCCGGTGGGCCGTTGGGCCCACGCGGGAGAGATCAATCTAACATGGTAAACACACTATAAAAGGGAATCGACGGAGTCCCTGAGCAACAAGACATGTGCTAAATCAGGACGATTCCACGAATATGCTAAACTAGCACAATATCTGTGCGTTGCTACGGCGTCGTATTATCTTTCCATATGTTTATATCCATGGGTCGATAAAATACAAATACAATAGAATCTTTAATTAACCTATCTATTATAGTGTTTATTAGTGAAAATCATAGAGCCCATGCAGTTGCGATTTCCCTCTCTGCCCCGCCCCTTACTACGTCCGTGACCCTTCCTTAGCTGATATTGGGTTGAAAGTTTGTTTCTCTTTGTTACTTTTTCTTAGACTATGATCTCGGCCAAAATTATGAAAAAAGATATGGGTAACTTTTTCTTAGACGCCGCACGCTCCCGCCCTTGGCCATGTCCGTCATGGTCGGAAGTACCTCCGCCGCCTTGTCAAACGGCAATGTCAGTGCACGTCCTCCTTTTGTGGAGTGCATCATGGCTAGGCATTGTACTCGACCTCCCTCCCTGATTTTCCCCGCCACGTCCCTCTGATTATGCGCGCTCGTCTTCCTTTAATTTCGCATCATGCAAGGCAGCCAACCATCCCGACTAATTATGAAGCCAATAATACATGTGCGTTGCCACGGCCAAAATCTATCTATCTATCTATACCTAACGTTTCCGTGGTTCGGTCCGTCATATTACGCTTTCGTCCATCGTGAGTGCACCTTCGTCCTCCGTTTAGGCGTCTTCGTCTGTTGCTCGAACCTCCGTGTCAAGCGCAGCGTACATCATGCAAACTCTGATCCGGTCATCGGATCAAACAAAAGCTTAGGTACACTTGCGTATGGTAAACAAAGTCTTTTTTGAACAAAGCGTATGGTAAACAAAGTCTGATCCGGATAGGTAGCTCCATCGTGAGTGCGCCTTCGTCCTCCGTTTAGGCGTCTTCGTCTGTTGCTCGAACTTCCGTGTCAAGCGCAGCGTACATCATGCAAACTCTGATCCGGTCATCGGATCAAACAAAAGCTTAGGTACACTTGCGTATGGTAAACAAAGTCTGATCCGGATAGGTAGCTAGGGCTTGGGATTAGATTGCATATATATCTCATTGTTTGTCCCGGTAAGGCCGTCAAAACGCATCGAGAGACAATGATCTATTAATAAAATCTCAAGTCTAGACAACGCTCGGGAGACGTCTTATGCGGAAACTCTTGGCTAGAAACAACATTGGTGGAAACTCTTGGCCAGACGACATCGACAGAAACTCTCGCCGTTAGAACTAGAACATCGGCGGCGGTAAAGGCGATGAAAGCTGGTTCCCTCTGATAGTTCTCGCCGTCGTCAAGTATTGTCGATGGCTTCCCTAGCGCCGTAGCGTGGACATTCCAAACTATCACCGCTTTGTTCCATATATAGGTGAGAGCACATCGAGACATCGAGAACGGATCAACCAGACACGAGATCACGGCCATCCATGAAGAAGCGAAGAACCCAGGCCCAAGTGCCCCTCCAAGTCGGCGATGAGATGGCGCTGCTGCGCGACCGGATCGAGTTCGCGCAGGCGTTTCTCCGTGACTCCGGCCGGAAACGCCGGACCGACACCAACGCCGGCAGGCTGAGCCGCTCCTGCGTGGCCAGATTATGATGCACACATGATGGTTATATTTGACTGGAACCGAGAGGAAAAATTACATCCGGACGCATCAGCTAGCACGCAAGCAACAGATCGCATCTTAGGACGGCCTAAGGATGGACGGGGACAGGTCGCATGATGCAGCCACAGGCAACGGATCTCATCGCAGAAGGGTGGAACCAGCTTCAAGGCATAATAGGACGAAGCTACCTCCGATCATGACAATGATGACCGGAAGCTCGATGATTTATAGGACAGGCTCGATCACCACGGCTATGCGCACGACGCACCGGCGCGCACATCCAAGATCCTCGTGGGGCTATAATCGATAGAGTTCGATCAGCCGGACTCGCCAATGTCGTAGGCGTCCGGACGGTTGGCGTCAATGCTGCTGCCGCACAAGACTACCAACGTGAGTATCTCGTCGGGATGAAGTTGGATGATGGCGGCGAGTTCTGGACTTCTGGTAGCCCCACCATCACAGAAGGACCGAAGCCTTTCCTTTTCGGCCGCTCAGGTACAGTACCGCTTCAAGCAGTTGTGCAGCGGGTCGTAGCCGCCGATGACAAGCAGCACCGGCGAAAAGCCCGGGATTCTATACCAACGGCTGCATCATAGGAGGCTAAGCACGCGGCCTCGTGAGAACCGTCGCCTCATCAGGCATGTACCGGATCTACGAAACATGATTCAGTCTCAAGTCCTTCTCCAGCTCGGCCTTGCAAGGTTGCTGTGGAGCATGTACACAAAGCAGTTGTGGCCCCTCCAAACATTTCGGTGGCTGCATGTTTGGTTTAGTAACTTTTGATGCAAGAACATGTGGCAAGAATCAACTTTTCATTGGATTTTTTTACAGGTACAAATTGGATTTGGCATGTACATGAAAAAGAACATCACAACTGTGCTGTATATGAAAATATTATATGTCTTAATTTATCGCGTACTTGTATATTTAATAAAAATAAACTGGGGATATATGTCAGAATTTAGCTACATGAGCTAGCACGCAAAGGATTATGTGGGTGCAATATAACCAAGAGAGATTTGTTTTTGCGGATCCCCGCACTTTTGCTAGGAAAAGCCAACCCCCAACAATCTAGCTGCTTATGTGATGCATCAGGTCGGATTTTGCAGCTCATGTAGGATGGCATACCAGTGTGCAAATTTTACTCTGTTATATACACCAGATTAAATGGCACGTGCAGATTACAAATTCGATGAACTTATTAGGAGAGCACATTCAGTTATGGTTCCATTATTTAAGCGCACCATCTATTGATAAATCGCTTGAAGAAACCATGCAGAGTTTGTCCTCCAATATTTTGATTGATTTCAGCAGGTACAAGATAGGTAAAAAGAGTCTAATTTATAAGGTGTCTTCTCTTGGTAACACAGAGGTTCTGCACCTCTAAATAGGGCCATTGGGGAAATTTTGCTACATATGGAGCAGATTGAGGATGACCGCCACCTGGCCCAGGCACCCTTAGCTGACAAACACAACCTATGCAGAAGAAGTCCGGAAGGAGGTTTACTCTAATTTTGAGAAATTCACTTTGTCCCATTAACCAAAATAATTTTGAATACTAAGATTTTCTGGATCTAAAATATTCAATAAAATTACTTGTCTTTTGTGGCAACACCATTTTACATTGTCCCGGTGCAACGCACGGGCTTTTTTCCTAGTACCTAATAATACAGAGAGAAACGTTTCCTTGGTTTCGTCCAACTCTTTGTGTTTTCGTCCAACTGTTTCCGTTTTCGTCCGATTGGTTGGGTGTCTTCCTATGTCGTGTGTTGTTTGGATTCTTATCTTATCTTACAGTTTCCTATTTTATCCGCCAATCAACTTGGTAATCAATCCGGCAAACATGAAAATGCCTGAGATAAAAGGAAAAGAACGGCTCACGCAAAACGAGCCGGCTCCTGTCACGTGGCCAGCAGTCGTCTCCTAGATTGATTGCTCGCGTAGACCTAGCCGCCACCATCTCTGCCTTCCTCGACGACGTAGCTAGACTGTTGAAGGACCAAACACGTCCGTGCCACCGTGTTGATCATCCATAGGAGGTGCCTGAACCAAGCGAGTTGTCACCACCTTCTCGGAGTCAGGCCGCCGGTTCGCATCGTCCAAAGCGTTTCGTCACACGCGCATGAAGGAGTTCTCCACCAGCGTCAGGCAGCTCCTCAGCATATAGCAGTACGACCAAACATGATGGTCGACGAGGGAGGATGGGGAGCTCTGGCCGTCGTCGTCGCCATGGCGTGGAGGAAGCTAACGGTCCATGTCTGGCGTCTCGACCGGAGGGCGGTAGCACCGTAACAGCAGCGTAACTACACCTACTTGCTGATAGGAAACTATGTCCTCAAGCCAAGCGGCGGACGCAGCAGGGGAGCTCGATGAGGCCGCTCTCGCTACGGACGCCGGATAGCCTGGTATATTCCTGTCTGGGAGATGGCGTTTGAATGTTTGATGACTCGTCGTACAGGGCTACAGGCTACTGCAATTTCCGCTGGACAGAGAATATCGATGAACGGTACTAATGTGGTAAGGTCGTTGCTTGCTTCAAGTTGAGAGAAGCTCACATGATGATCTTTGACTCTGATGACAGCTTTTATACTGCAAAACACCGTCCTTCCAGCTCCAATGCGTACAGCAACAGCCGGAAATACATCCTACAACCGATTTCGCTTCTCAAGCAGAAGTTGATGCTCATGAATATCGGCTGATTTAGTTGATTTGTCCAGTAGCATCGGCACTCGGTGCTAAGCAACACTGCCATGGTATCACGGATGTACATCACAACAGGTAATCTCCTAAATGAAGTTTTGTGTGGTAAATAAATGTTCACTGATTACCCTCATATTCTCACTTCAGTTTCATTGTATAGGATTTGAGCTTCTTCTACTGCCTTGGTATCACGGATGCACATCACAAGAGGTAAATTACTAATTGAAGCTTTGTGTGGTAAATAATTGTTCACTGATTCTCCTTCATATTTTAACTTCAGTTTCCTATGTATAAGGTTTGAGTTTCTTCTAACTATTTTAAGAAATTTGTGGATATGCCTCTGAGAAACGGCAATTTTCTCCTCCCCTAAATATAGACTATTCTGTATAATATGATCAAGTGCCTTTGGTAGACCATGGTTGCATAATTTATCTTCCTACAATGCGCATTTGAAAATCATATTTGAAAACTCCAGGTCAAACTTTAGGCTATTGGCTAAGCCATATTTTCTGTTTATTTTCATAGCCAATCTGCTCACTGAAAATGATAAATATGGGAATTATTTTAATATGAATCACCACATGTTCAGCAACCATGTCCGTGCTTTCAAGTGTTCATAATTAACAGAGACCAATATTAGCCTTTTTAGTTAAAGTTCATCTAAGATTTGCTTCGTTCTATGAATAAATTATGGATCATTGTTGGATTTTTATTAACAATTGTTTTTAGTCACATTCAAACTAACTCTAGAAGCTCATTTTCTTATGATTTAATAAAAATTAACCCGTAGCAACGCACGGGTACTTTTGCTAGTTATACCTAAAAAGACAGATACTTAATTCGTTGCCTCTTAAATTTACACAAAACAAATTAAGAAGTGATGAAGGCTATGGGATATCTATAGTTAAAATACATTAAAATAAATTTGCATCTAGATAAAGTTGGATCACTTATTTATGGGATAGAGGAAATATTATATTGAAAATTATGCTACTACAAACAGTTATCAAAGTATTTATGGAGACACCGCCTAGCAAAGAGAAAGAAATATGCTCCATGTCATGTCGTGTAAAAATAAAATTGTCTATTAACACAACCCTTAACAAAATCTTGGTATCCTAAATACAAAATGCTTTTCAAGAATGACTATAATCTTACCTCGTTAACCAGCCTTTTGACAAACTATATTCCTACCAATTTACGGGTTAATAATAACGAAAAACTGTCGAGTATGTTTTGTGAAATAAGTTTGCATATATACAAATAAATGTGAAATGTTCAAGAAGATACAAACCTGATGGGTTGCCCATTTTGTCGTGCAATAACTTGATAGCCTTCCAGCTGTTTATACACCATCAACTGAAATTGCGTCCTGCATCAGCAATGAGCAAGCACCCACTTATTGATGCCTCTCGTCACTCCAGTACTTGCCATGTTCCTCTAATCCAGCACCATTCCAACCTAAAAATAAGAAAGAAAAAATGCACAAGTCCGATACATAATTACAGTGTCGGGAATACATGCGTAAATCAGTTTTCCAAATTATGCAACAGAGATTGGATATCAATTTATAAGAATCAACCAATTCCACTTTTTTTTATAGCAAATCATCCTTCAACCGTTCCTACGCTTACCTCAAACTCTGAAAAACAACACGCACGCTGCAAAAGCGAAGCACCAAGAGCAAGCGGTCAGTCCAGCACATCGATCGGCAACAAAAATTCCAAAACAACTTGCAGTCTCATTGTCGTGGTCGTCCAGGAAGGCAGTAGGCCGTGCTGCAGCAGCGGCTGTCGAGCCGTCGACCAACAACATAAAGCGGCGACGGCCGCCGCCTCTTCAGCACCTATCCGGCGCGGGCGGAGCCGGGCTTGTGAGGCGTCGGAGAGGCTACCTCACGGATCTGCGCGAACAGCAGTCTAACCAGCCGGAGCTGTGAGCCAGCGGCACAGCGGAGGGCACTGCTCGTGAAGGGGACCCCAAACAAATCCATTGAGCTAACCGCCCACGCGCATGGATTGAGTTCTCCGTCTCCCCCCAAACTCCCCTTCCTTCAATCAAACAAAATCAGAAAAGATCATCCATCCTTTTTCCCAAATCAACCCCCATTGAGCCATATCCGTCATCTTCCATGATGCAGGTCCTGGACCGTGCCAACCAAGCTAATGCGAATCGAGGCGCGTCGGTAGAGGTTGGGTGATTCAGCGGCTGGGTGTGTGTAGAGCTCATGGGCGGAGCGAGGGAGCCCATAAAACCTGGGCGCTGCCTCATCTCCATGTTGTTCCTCTATTTTCCTTGATCCGGAGGCCTCATTTTTTCGAAAATGGGCTCTTTATTACTTTTTTTTTGACAATCAATACCACATATATTTGTAGTAACAAATAGTAGGAGTACATGGTAGAGATACACGAGCTGATTCTAACGATTACAAAATAAAGTCTAAAAGATACTAACAAATCTTCGAGGTCTTTAAATTCTTTCTTCTTCCAGAACACAATCTTGTACTCTTCCGAAGGCAGCCAAAGATAGATAACAAACCATAGACCTGTAAATACCGACGAAGGTTCTCCCATAATTTTAATTTGATGGGATCCCCTTTTACATGAGCTCACGGATTGGCCTCCCTAAAACTCGATCGACCGATTCAACAGATTTTGGATTCGCGCAGACAGTACGGGTCGTAGTGCAAAGCTCACGGTCGGGTCGAGTTCACGGCCGGGGCCCGGGGGTTGCCACGATGATGGGGCGGAAGTCGACTGACTCCACGCTCGGGGACAAAATGGCTGGAAGAAGAAAAGAAGAAAAGGAAATGAACCGGTACAATGTATGATGGGAGGGTAAAATAGTTCAATAAAAAGTTGGATGATTTTTTTTGAAATTAATTTGAACTAAAAATTTGGTAGAAATCTTAGCTCCTTTATTATTAGGTATAGAAGGCCATCGCCTGTTCGACCAAAATACTTTCCTGATCAACACGGCTGACCGTGTTCAACAAGAAGACAAGTGCCGCCCGATCATAATACTTTTCCGATCGAATCGTATTAGTGTTTCGACCCAATATAAACGTACAAGTTACGACTCTCGTTTTGTTTTCCCCACAAAAGCCACACACGAGTTCAGGAACAAGCGACACGCCGAGTTTCGCCTACTCCACACCAAGTTCTGCCTAATCGATAACTTCATCATCGACAACTGCGTTGTCCGTGCCGTGCCATGTAAGTAGAACCATCCAACCGCCAATAACGTCCGTAAATATTTACTATTATACATGGCCGGCGGTGCTCCGGTCGTCGCTGGGGCCGGATAAGAGGTCTTCGGGGTCGGCGGCATCAAGGTGAAGATGATGGCGCGGTCACGGAGCTCGGGGTCGTCGGGTCTTGTAAGAGTTGATGACACAAGGAGCTTCTCAGATCGGTCTTATCGTGGGCACCTCTTCGGGGGTCTGAGCGGAAAAACGACTTGCGTTGGATGTTTGCATTGTCGTGAATATGACCTCCGGGAGGCCTTTCTAGAGTAGAAAAGCTTCCTCTGGCGGAATTTCGCTCACAGGACCATGGCAGTAGCCGACCTAGCACGCCCAACCCTTTCCCTCTCTTCTATGTGTAAGATAGTAGCATCACACTGGACTTGGGGAATTTCACTGCAGGTGGGATGGGATATGGAGTGGAGGAGATGGATGGAGGGTTCAGAGAAGAGGTAGCATGAGCCGAGCCGTCGACCGAAGGAAGAGGATGTTGAGGTGCGGGGCGTGAGGCCCAAGATGTTCGGTCATGCCACCCACGCGGCGCACGGTCGTAGCTCTGGCTGCTGGGCTTACAGGAGCAGTAGCGTCAGCAGGGTTGATCGTTGTCAATGTTTGCGTTGATTTTTTTTGGGAGGCATGCTTCATGACGCTATTTAGTATCTGAAGCTATTGCAGCTCAAAGTGGAGGTTAGCAATATGCACGTCTTGATGATGTATATGTTAACTTGCTAATGCATTTAATTTGATTGATCCAAATTGCAAGAGTTTTTAAAACGTGGTTGCAAGAGTCAACTATAGAAAGAACCAAAATAAGTAACAATTCGTTTTTTCGTTTACGCAGCAAACCTTGCGCGGGCATAGTGCTAGCTGCTAGTAATAATGTACGGAGTATATATATACCACGCGGTGGAGTGGTCCCCTGGTTATCTTGGACCAATGAAAAGTCAGGTACGGGCTTACGGCAGGAGGAAAAAGATGTCGGCGTACGTCTTGGGCCCAATCTTGGCGCCTGCCTATGGTCTGGTCTGGCACTCTGGCCTCTGGGGTTGCTCGTCACATCGGGCGTGGGCCTCCTGACATCATGCACAAACAAACCCTATACGCCCTGCTTTTTGGGCATGACCTCGACGCCTTTATCTTTTCCAACCTGCGCCGCAATCCCTAACCACCGCCGCAATCCCCTTCGCCTGCACCGCCGGCCACCGCCGCAGGGCGGACGGCGAACGGCTTCGGGAACGGAAGGAGACGTGAAGTATCCGCCGCAGCGCCGGCGCCAACCACACGGAGTCCCGGAAGCGCCGAGGCCGAGCCTCGGCAGATGGCAGTAATCGATCCGCGCACACGGACAAGCTGGGGGCGATAGCCATCAGATCTGATGAAATATAGATCTGGATCCACCAGATCTGGTGCTACCGGTGTCTTACTATCTGATTTGAGGGGACATCTTTTTATCCGTGGCTACAGGTTGGTTTCGAGTTGACTTTTTTAATCAGGCCGTCGCTTCTCTTGTTAGACGCGTCTAACAATTTGGCAGTGCAGGGACCTCTGATTGAAGCCAATATCAACAGCCTCCTCTCAGTCAACGTCAACGACTGGGCCTTGAGAATCCAGTGATTTTTTTGTTTTTTTTGTTTCACACAACCGTTGTGTCAATCTATGGAAATTGTATATCCCTATTTTTACAGGTAATTTAGATATAAAGATGTGTTGACTAGTATTGTTACTTGATAGTTTAGTATCATATTCATGATGTATTTTCTTTAAAAAGATGTAGTTTTGGTTTTCATGGTATAATTTATAGTGTCATTTTATTTGTGTTTAATAGCAACACAAAATATAGTATATTAAAATTACGTGTTTTTATTGCATCTTTTCAGAAAATATACATATAAAATATTTCATTTGTTGACTTGTTGGTGAATTTTTGTTCAGCGGGATAGAGTTAAGTATGGAACACTTTTGTTCATTGGACTTGTATTTAAGATGCATTGTTTCTTATGATCAAGTGTACTAGCTCGTTCTATGATTAATATCATGCAATTGAATTTGACATGTTCATGATTTGTTGTAGTTATAGAATCCACTTTTCAATGTAATTAACTTGATGTAAAAAGCCAAAAAGATTACAATAAGACCATCAACATTACTATGTTATATACTTTAAAATCACAAAATTGTGCATAGAGATCATGTATGAACGGGCACCTTTGGTAGATGTGATGTGCGATGGTGGGCTGATCGTCACCACTAACTCTAATATTTATAGGAGTAAATGTTGGAGTATGTATCATAGATTGGTTTCTCGTCCTTTGACCCAAATGCTACCAACTGCAGGTGATATGAAGTAAGAGCATACCTGTTTACAATGCAACCAGTAGAATCTATAGTAATTTAACTCACCATATAAACAGAGCCATTATCATGTTTGATCCAACCACATAGGTCTCATTCGTGTCGAACCAAGCGATGATCTAAAGAAACTATGCTTGTCGTATAATTGCTAATGCAGTGCCACATACCAAAATTCAGCTCATGTAAAAAGTAAGTCAGGTTTTGTAGTTCAATCAACATGAATGCAAAAGATCTGGTTTGCAACTGGTGTGTCCAGACTCCACCTTTTGTAGTTCAATAAACATGAATGCAAAAGATCACAATGCACAGAATATGGTATTTTCCTTAGCATCAACTTTAACACTAGGAAATTTGGTTGGGCTGAGAGGTGATAACTTCGATAGCAGCTAAGTTTCTGAACTGGAATAACTGCTCACACACTGGTAGACTGCTTCACATATAGTGCAATTGGCTTCTAGAAGTAAGGACTTTCAACACCCTGGAATATGTACTCTCATGTGGCATGAGGGCACATCCTTCGCAGAAGAAATGTGCTATCATGACTGCATACGCGTTGAAAAGGTTTCATGTAGCATACAAGTACACAAATTGAAATATATTAATTACAACAAAATAAATGGTATGAGCCTGGAGCTGCAGATTCAGTGTGCACGATTGTGACTAAATGAATTTATGAAGCAAGAAGATGAAGTGGTGAAGTGCTACACCAAATTTGTCCAAAATACTTATTTGGATGGTGCAAATTGCACTAATCCAGCCATATGAGTTTGTTTCCAAAGTAACAGCATTTAAATTTATTTGGATTTAGTTATGTGCTACAAACAATCACAAAATTAAGTGAGTAGATAATTTGTATCATTTATGCTTTAGCAATTATTATCGGGCTTAGCACTGAGCCTTATTTCATCAACAGTATTTTGCACTGGAATTGTATCAAGGACCCTGGTAACCTATGACCCAAGTAATCTA
Organism: Lolium rigidum; assembly: GCF_022539505.1. Classification (NCBI taxonomy): domain Eukaryota; kingdom Viridiplantae; phylum Streptophyta; class Magnoliopsida; order Poales; family Poaceae; genus Lolium; species Lolium rigidum. Next base: position 266,342,389 of record NC_061509.1, read on the forward strand.
GGAGAAACAATTTAATAAAAAGGAAGTTATAAGAACAACAAGAACTTTGAGCTTCCCCCATACATGTAACCACCCTATGGCTTGACATTAACCATCCAACTGAGTGGGCAAACAAAACTATCTGTTCTTTATTTCAAGTATCTTCACATACAACTAAGTTGCTTCTCATGGTGCCCACACATGTTCAGATGACAATTTACAAGATCCTATACTGAAATCAGATGTTCCATCTGAATATAAATGGTCCATCAGATGAAAGATGGAGTGTTTGTAATTCTTATTTGCACTTTCAGAAAGAACAGTTTTGCAACCATGTTTCAGAAAGAACTTCCCCTCCATATGCAAATCACAATGTTAATTATTTGCACACACTGGAGAAGTACCAGCGGCCCAGGTGAGTTTATTTATTTAGTGGCATCTGAAATCTTTCTTTCAAATACCTTCAGACTTATCCTACTCATCCTCCGAGGTTGCAAAAGTCTCGTGACACTTCTAAAGGTGAGACTTTAATTGTTATATAATCTGATGTTGGAAAATTGGCTTGTTAGGAACTTGTTCGTAGTGAAGATGATGACCATCATATCAACAATTGAGACTTGAAATTGTTTGTATTGTAGATGCTGATTACAGTGCTACAAAGACGTCAAAATCCGTGCTTGCTCATTCTCATCTCTACACTGAATCTCGCATCTGACCTGCCAATGCAGTATTATACCTCTACATGAAGATTGTATTCACGGTTGATATTTGTTGCACCAATTGCAAGTGTGTTTCTCTGATATCTGGGTTCGAGGTACAGTTTCCCTTCTCGCTGCTTTCTGATAAATAACTATACTGTCATCAACACATCATGATTCTTATTCCGACGCTTGTTCTAGTTTATCACACTCACCTTAGTAAATAACTCCCTTCTCACTGTTTTCTGATAAATAACTATACTGTCATCAACACATGATGATTCTTATGCCGACGCTTGTTCTAGTTTATCACACTCACCTTAGTAAATTCGTTCTAGAGAATGTCAACAATTTCAGGCTCTTATAACTAGATCTGGTTGGCGAGGTTGATGTGATCTACTGATCTGTAGCAGTTGCCTTATTGTTACAGATATTCTACTCAAGTCATAAGCTCATAAAGATGACAAGATATATCTTTTTTAGTTCTTTAGTGTCTTAATATTTATTGTTTGAAACCTACTGCTGTGATAACGAATGCTCAAACTGTATCTTCTGCACCTGTTCTCGACTTCTCGTTACTCCAATGTTTCCTGTTCTCTTTATCTGCAACATTTAAGTGCACTCTTCTTTATTTTGATTGAACTTAACTATTATCTTTCAGGGTGCTACAACATTGATTAATTTTAGCATTGAGGATGAAGGTGGGGGGGTATTAATCGTGCATCACAAGAAATTTCAGAACCAACATCAAGGAGAATAGATTGGAATTTCACTTGTATTGTTGGAGTTAAAAAATGGGCCACAGCTACCCCTCACTAAGGTGTGTGGTCCATTTATGAAAGCCTCCGCTCAGCAGGCTGTGAAGCCCACTCGCAAACTCTAGCTCGAATATGTAGTCTTCAAGTTGAGCATGGCTCATTCTTGCAAGGTAAATCATCTTCGATGCAGTCAGCTTTGCTCTACGTACAAACTCCGATTCTTTTTCTGGTGGTGCTGCTGTGTACAGCTTACCCCAATTCTGGAGGGCTGGTGATTAGGGGTATATATTCAGTTGAAGGGAGACGGGGTCAAAGTGTAGCTTCATAGAGAATTAGAGATCACATGGAAACATGGAAAGCAAGAAAACTAATTTAGTCATTTACTATTTTTTGGTCTAACTTGTAGGCGGGGATATGAGGATTGGGACGTTAAACTCCTTGTTTATGTTGGTAGGGAAACCTGCAAAAGGCATCTGTGATTATTAGTCTTGCTCAATTTAGGTTTATCAAATTTCCGGCACAGGTGCACCCAGTCAGACCGTTCACCCACTTATTGTCTTGGTATGAAAATGCTGTCTTGCTAAAAATTAAAAGGTAACACTTCCAAATATACAGAATGATTACGCTCCAAAGGATACCAAGCAATCCATCTCATTATCCATTTAAAGTATGACATACACATCATGCTCCATATAGTGAGAAACCAGTGTTGAAAGCATTAGGCAATGATTGTGTGAAAGGCATTGTATTACAAGAAACACATCTATACAAATAAGCACTGAAGAGCTGCAAATGAACAGGAAAACTGCATCTAGTATTATGCTGTGCAGTTAACCCTAGAAACATTATTTGGTTAATTTTCCTGTTACTTTCAGCTAGCGTCAAGCAAGGGTTATAATTATTTGAGGCAGCTAAGACTAATAGCAGTAGTCTAATTTCCGTGTAACATATTATATCATGTCTTAACATGCATAGCATTGTTACACATTTTTCTATGGGACATGTAGCAGTAGATTTCTAATAATGAATCATGTGTACTTTTCTTTAACCCAGAATATATCTAGAGAAAATTGTTGGAGTCTGATTGTTAGCACGCACATACATTTTTATGCCCAGGTGTAATGCTGAGTATACTTACGAAATTCTCTGTTAATGATTAATGTTATGAAAAACAAAAATAGTAGGTGTATCTTATTGTAAGTGAAAAATACTTTGTCTGGACAGTTTATCTTTTTGTTAATACTATAAGTATTCTACTATATCATATGAGTCAAGTGCTGGAGCGTCTTCGAGGGTGCCTTCGGCCTTACGCTGCTGCTACTTTCCTGGCATGCCTTGCAGTAGGCTCTATAATGTTTGCCCAATGGCCATCCGGCTCCATAAATAGGTCTAACCCTGGCAATCATACGTCCCTGACATTGGAATGAACGAATTTGTTCTTCAAAAAATGACACAGATCATAAAATCACTAGCACACAATCAGTGATTGAAAATATCAGCTTAGACATTTTCGTTGATGAAAACATTCATTTGAGTTCCCAATATATTTGGAAACAAAGATCTCCCATGTGTTTCTTAGTTCTAGTTAATTAATAGTTTGGTGGGTAATCAGGAAAGTTTTCACACAGCATGGAGCCATGTACTCATGTAGTAGAAAAACCATCATTTAATGCTTAGCATATACTTTCTTGAAGGAGGTAGGGTATATTGTTAGTTTGTAGACAGAGTAAACCCACCACCCTTCTCTAAAAAATTTGGCATGTTGTTTAATCCTTACATTTATCATTTCTCTGTTTCATGTTCTCTTCATTTTTGGCTGAGTGTTAATTATCAATATTCATGCAGATTCAGTCATCCAGCCATATTATGGTAGGCGTGGCCAGAATCTATTCTCAGAAGGTCAACTGCTCATTTCATGATTGCACTGAAGCTTTGCAGTTTTGGCCCATTTCATGAGTCTCACAAGGTAAACAAGCCTTCAGGTCTCCCCCCTGAAGAATCAACTGCTCCAACCATTCTGTAACACTTCCTGAAACATTCCATCTTGATGATTCTCTTTTTGTGATAATTTAATTGTTTAAACACACGCTCTTCAGTAGTCTGAGTACTTTCCAGCACGCTCCAGCAACATTGATCATCACCTAAGCGCAAAACAACATATCACCTTGCAAGACAACCCAGGTAGAAAAGGATATTCAACATCTGAATTTGGTTTAGATGGCTGGTCGATTCTGTGTTCACATCTTCTACTTTTGAAATTATGAACCCATCAGTTAATTATTTATGCATATCTAAATGTGCAGAAAGATTTTGTGATGTCAATTCTTCACATATGGGTTTGGATTTGGAAGAGGTAATCATAATTTATCTCAACTTACATTCCTCAGCTGTATTGGGCTATCTTTTGTTCATTACATGTTGGACTTGCTAATTCATTGAAAAGAAGGTTGTTTATGTATGTTGCGGGTCGAAGAATGCTCTATAGTTCTTGTGGTTTTGTGTTTCCCTACGTATTATGTCTTAATTAATAAAAGAACTGTCTGAACAACATATTATTACCATTGAACTTATGTTCTTTACAATGGCTGACCTTACTGCTGACGAAGTATCACTCGGTTCAACTCCTAGTCTGATGATGGGTAAAATCACATCTTTGTCTTCCAAATCCTTTCTCATTGGATTTTCTTGCCTGTTGCAGTGGCCTGCATCTGTTCCTCATCCAAAGGGTTCATTTTTGTTTTCTGATTTTGTGGAAATGATTTTACCCTCCTCCAGGCTGTTTTATATTTTGATTTCAATCTCTAACTGAATATTTTAAACCTTGACTCGTATGGTTGGAGGATCAGTTACTAGCTTCTGCTGGTAGATGTCCAGGTGTCCTTGCATATATATTGACTGTTTGCGCGCTGAGTTGCAGCGTTCATTGATTTGCTACTCGTACCATGTGAACATTTCTCACTTCTTTGCTGCCTTGCCATATTTTAAATTGTAACGCCTTGCATTTTGCTGTTTTACCCATATTGTGCTACATATGCATTGCTTGGGTCTTTCTTTTTGTGCCTCCAGTATTATCATTGAAGGCCGGTCATCAGTTCATCTTACTGATGTGTATGTTGACGCTGACCCAAGTATAGATGAAGGGGCTGAAGGATTTAACGACATGGATGATGAAGATTTAACAACATGGATGATGAACCTCCTAGTTACAGAAATCATATTCCTAACTTGACTGGTTACAATGTGCAGACCGCTGATTTGAATATGCTACTGCTCAATGAAGATGATGCAGGACCATCAACGACATACTATCAACCTAGATGAGCCTGAGTCACCTGAGCATGTAAACGCACACGCACCAGCTACACATTGATTGATGGAAGAAACAGTTCCTTCCAGAGTGCAGGAAAGTCCTATACTGAGCCCTCAACGAAAAGCTTCACCATCAAGCTACGAGGAAACTGGCAAGCCTGACAATTTTGCCACTCCACCCTCAGAATTTCTCCAGTCAGCTGCAGCAAATGCTAATGATGTTGTTGGTCCTGAGATCATTGATTTTGGAATAACTAAAGCTCTGCAAGTTGAAACTACTGTGGATAGGTTGGTGCTAAATACTGATGATACAGCTGTATCAGGTGAAATCCCAATAGAACACCGGAACAGTACACAATACATGCATAGACTGAATCACTGAGAAAACGTTACTCAGAGAGGACAGGCAAGCACAGAGCCATAAAGACCAGTAGCTAACAAAAGAGATAGCTTGTAGCAGAAAAAGTTACTTGGTGGACAGGAGTACAGAGTCATACTGACGTTACATACAGCAACATAGGTAAATAATTTGTACTGCAGATTCTCATTACATAGCTTGTTTTGGATGTCTGGATTATGCAGCACCAGTGCACCACTCCTTCGAGCTAATGATTTGGGCTGTTGCCCCGCATCTGTCGGAAGAAAAAAATGTAAGTAATAACATCATGAATGTAAAGAACCACAGTAGCACAGTAGTGTAAATATTGGAAAAAAAGAGCACTGTATTTTCTTATATATAAATCACCATTGGTTGTTTTCTCATCGTTTCACCCCCCACAAACTGCAGCTGAGTCACCCCCCACAAACTGCAGTTGAGAACATGCCCGTTTACAATGCAAATGCTAATGATTTCGGATTACCCTACTTTTTGTCTTTTTGATAAAACCATGGCCTATTTGAACCATGAACTGTTTCTGCAGTTAAAATCTGATAATTCTAACTTCTAATTGCAAGGCTGCAGATTCAGTGTGCGCATGGGGACTGATGAATTTCCGGTTGTTACTGCATGCTAGAATTATCAGATTCAGTTTTCAGTCTGTACAAGGACAGGTAAACATAAGTTGCAGTAGAAACTGAATTTCGGATTACCCTACCTTTTGTCTTTTTGATAAAACCATGGCCTATTTGAACCATGAACTGTTTCTGCAGTTAAAATCTGATAATTCTAACTTCTAATTGCAAGGCTGCAGATTCAGTGTGCGCATGGGGACTGATGAATTTCCGGTTGTTAGCACTGCATGCTACAAACTGTAATATTTTGCTCTATACTTTTATGACAATATTTTGTTGCATTGGCACTATCAATGATCATGGCAAGCAAATTGTTGTCGTATGCTGCTCACCTGCTTCAGCTTAGCCTTCCTGTCTGCCTTAGCTTTCTGTGCCCGGACCAGCTTCCGCACTGTATTGCAGTCGTGCTCGCTCTTTTCGCGGTGATTTGCGAACACCCCGCCGCATCTCTCGCAGGTTGGTGGCAGTGGTGGTGGAGCAGACTTCACCATCTCGGGGACTGCTCTGCGATTAAACGAATCGAAAAGCAGGGGATAAGCTGACCCAAACTTGACGCTCCGATCGGGATGGCGAATAAACAAATCAAGCGGAGGATTCAAATAGAGTGGATGCAGCATTTCAACAAGAAAATAATAAAATCCAAGCACTGGGGCCGGGAACAGTCGGTTAAACAAATCGGGATTGGGTCCGATCGGGGCCGGGAACTGTCGATTAAACAAATCGGGATGAGCAGAGCGGAGCGGACGCAGCATTGGGTCACGGGCGCGGGGTGGTCAGGATCTAGCACGTACCTCGGGCTCGGGGGAGACGACCGGATGCGGTACGGCCGGCGGCGAGATCCGTCGGCGGCAGCGTTGCGTCGCGTCGCTTCGCTTCTGTTAGGGTTGTGGTACAAGATGGGGCAGTTTAGGGATTAGTTAGCGTGCCCTGGATTTTCTTATTTTCGTTAAAAAATCTTTAAACTGTTTTTTTTTTCCTATTTGTCATTAACAAGTTTAGAAAAAAAATGATCCAAGCTTTTAGGGAAATTTCATATTTAACACCCATCCATCCATAAAAAGATGTCAAAGATGTGTCTAAATTTAAATGTATCTGTATAAAGAGTGTCTATGTACATCCTAAGAGCATCTCCAGTCTCGTCCCCCAAAGGGATTTGGGGCGCGCTGGACAAAAAAACGTTCACAGCCGCAACCCCCAGAGCCTCTTTTTATCCGGCGCGGCTGATACAGTGTCCGGCGCCCCGAGCCCGTCCCTGTTACACAGGGGACGCTCCGGGGACGCCGGGCGCAGCGAAAAGCGAGGCGAAGCGACGTCGGCGCGATGCGACAGTGGCACAGAGAAAATTTGATGAGCGCAAGCTCATCAAAAGCGAATACAATCAAAAGCGAATACAACAAAGTGACAATGAAGAGAAGCCAAAAGGCAATGTCGACGCGATGGACCATCATCCAGGCGTCGGTGAACATGTTCCATGGGTACAACTCTTTCTTACATAATCTGTAGCGCCTACAATGTGTTCGATAAAATGATTGCGCTTCCTTGGTTAGTTTGACAAGGCCATGAATTTGTACCGGTGGAACTCGGATGGGCATAAGTCGTTCGCGCTGATGCATTGCTATACCAAGCTAAAGAAGAACCACAAATGGAGGTTGACGCACGTTTCGTTGTCGAAGGGGAAAGACGCCATTGATCTGGATGCGCCGCTGACAACGTCGGCAGGGCGCCCTATCGTCAACAAGGCTGCCAAGGCCGCCTTGGCCGGCGCTGCGTCGGCTGAGAAGACGTAGGCGTCGCTCACGCAGTACCTCGTCAAGGTCTCCTCGACTTTGCTCTCCCGCGACAAAAATGCCGACACAAGGTGGGCGGCGCTGCTCAAGAGGCAAGAGCAGAAGATGGAGCTGAAAAAACGCAGGGACGACATGTCCCTGCTGAGAGCGTCGACAGAAGGAGTGTCTCCCCGAATGCGGGCGGCGCACAACTTCTTCGAAGGCCAGATCCTCGACGACATCGAAGCCAAAATGGCGGCGGCCGAGGCGGAGTCCGAGGCGGCAGCCCAGGCAGTTGCAGCGGCAGCGGCCCCAACCCCGGACCAAGAGCCGGCAGACGCATCCGCTACTACACCTGCGTTGGCCTCTGCCTCGACGTCGGCGGCGGAGCATGATCACTGGGCAGATCACGACGAGTTCATCGTAGATCACGACGAGTTCATCGTGATCGACGGGCCTACGTCGAGTCAGGATGCGCCGTCGGTTCATCATGATCGACGGGCCTACGTCGAGTCAGGATGCACCGTCGGTGTCGGCATCGCCCTACAGCAACCCCTTCTTTTAATTCTATCGACGGCCTGTAATATGATCGCGCGCCCAGTACTTTGATCGCCGCTACTCTGATCCCGACGACTTCGGCGGCAACGATCTCTTTTGAATGCAAACTATTTGAATTCCTCATTGGGAACGGCCTTTGGGGGACGCGACTGGGGAGCGACGTCCCCCAAACGCGGCATGAATAAAACTCATCCCCAAAACGCTTGATCCGGCGGGACAATTTGGAGGACGCGACTTGAGATGCTTAGAGCATCTACAGCCGCGTCCTCCAAATGGTGCCGGATTTATCGTTTGGGGATGTGTCGCGTTTGGGAGATGTAGCTCCCTACCTGCGTCCCCCAAATAAAGAAAATTTCAGATTTTTAAAATTTAAGCGAAAACAACTAAATTCATTCAAACTTGATATATATTACATAGATTTGAATGAAATTTTATGAAATTTAATCTAAACCCTAATCTAGTAGTACTTGCGACGGCCAGAGGGGTGTAGTATTGTTGGAAGTTGTACACGATGTCGACGACGATGTCATGTTTGTCGGGCTTGCTGACGGGCTCGTCCTTCACCGCGTCGCCTGGTCTAGCCTTGCCGTCGTCGGTGAGCTCGACAAGTGGCTTTCTGGTGTCGCAGATGGACATTGTGATCGCCAAGTCGAGGTCGCCTTGTCGTTCAGCGATGCCGCGAAAGTCGCGTGCAACCCTAGACAATTGGCCGGGTCGTCCTCCTCGGCTGCCAGCGAGCTGCGGGCGTAGGAGATGGTGGCGGCGATGGCGGCATCTCCAGCTTGGGCGCGCCGTTCTGGATGCCGTCGATGACGTGCTCCAGGGTGCGCCCAGGAACACCCCGGAAGCGGAGGCGCCCCTCCCTGTTCCAGGTGTTCCGCCGACCGATGAGACCAGCGGTGCTGTTTATCTCGGCATCGTGATGCTCCTGGAAGTAGTCCGCCCAACCAGGCGTAGTTGCCGGTGGGCGCCCAGGTTGGATCGGCTCGCTACTTGGTGGTGAGGCGAGCCTGCTGAGTCCTGATCGCGACCCTCTAGCGCTCCGTACCCTGCGATACTTCGATAATCTCAGTCTATATAAAGCTTTGCCCTATTCTTGAATGTTATGTTACTTGAATTGGAGGTTTGTTGTTTAAACTTTCTTTATCTTGGTGCCCTGGGCTGTAATAAGTAGATTTTTCTTAGCTTTGATGCATGACGTACGAAAAAACATTTTTGTTATTTAGCCTCCTTTATTATTTCTTTTGTAACAAGTTGATGGTTTCTTTAACAGAAATTGACGAAAGAAATATGACGCTTTCATATTATTTTTTTGATAAAAGGAATATGCAAATAAACGTAACAATTACACCTAGCCTCTACACCAACAAGATGTCGAAGGACATTGCACATATCCAAGAACATAAATTATAAATAGAAAATGATGAAACAATCGCAACAACAATACTCTAACCTCCACCAAAGACAACACTCAGAACCATAAAAAGGGTTCTCCAAAAACGACGCTTCAAAGAAGGGAACAAGACACAAGCATTGTCGTTGCACGATCTAAGATCTGAATTTTCACCCTAGAGTTCGCGAAACAACCTTCAACAAGTCATTGCTAGGTAGAACCACTAAAAGCCAGACCTTGAACTTGCACTATGGAAACTGTGGCTCGGTACTCGAGGAGCACCATACCAAAATTTTGTCAACCTATGCTGCCGTCTCCTCTTGCTAAGGCTGATATTGCAAGTCATCAACACCCTACAGAAAGGAAAAAAATTGTGCTGCAAGTCTTCATGGCAACCAAAACTCCAATTGGCCATTGCAACACTCTGATCGCAGCCACTTGGACTTTGTTCAACACTATCAATACCATGAAAATCTATATTAAGACATGTCTCATGGCACCGATAATAAAGAGAAGCTTCGCGCCACACCCTCGTGATGCTTAGCAGGCCGAATATAAGGGTGCGCACGACTGGATCGATTCCAACCTAGATAGTAGCGCCACGCGCCAATCACCGGAGGTCTACAAGAGGAAGATCGGAACTCATCGGCCGTCCATTTCGATGAGGCCGGCATGAAGCAAATCGACAACTTGGCGCTCAAAGAACAACATGGCATAGTTCATGTCAAGCTAGCGTAGCCCCCCACACGACCAATCGGATGCAGAGGAGAAGACGATCCAGGTCACCATCGACCTCGCTGGTTCTTCCAACGTTAAACAAAAGAAAAGCCTGTTTTTTATTTTCTAAAACACGAGCCGACTGAAGTCGCTCGGGGCCTAATTTCTGAAAGTGTGCTAAAACTTAGCGTGAGCCACCTGTAGCTACTTCTGATCTTTTCTCCTCTTTTTTCAGGAAAAGTAATAAGAGCACGCATGCAGGTAGTACAAAAAGATAAAATAACTGCGAAGAAAACGTCTTAGGGTTTAGCCGAATTTAGCTACTCTGAAGTTCTTTTTTTTTGTGTGGCTAAACTGAAAATTGAAAATGATTTTGTGAAGGAGAGAATGAACCAACTTCACTCTAGCCGGTTTGACATGTTGTCAAATTTTTTCACACCCTACATGCAAACATGCAGTGTTCACTGGGTGGGCAAACAGCCAGAGCAGCTCCCGGCTTTTGCCGAGACACGTCTCGATTCGTGAGCGAATGACACCGGCGACTGGCCACCAGCAGCAACAGTGCGCCGCGCGCTACCCCACGCACTGCAAGCCTGAAGCCGGCCGGGCGGGCGAGCTCGACACGAGGCATCCCGTGCGGTGCCATGGCCTCCACGCATGTCTGTCTGTAGCCTGTAATCCTGTATATGTACCTACACGTAACGCGCCACACGAATACCGTGACACGACCGACGAGGCGGGCGGCGGGCGGCCGGCGGACTCGGTGCGCTCAGTCGGCGGCGAGGAGGACGGCGGCGCGGCAGAAGGGGCAGCGGGAGGCGGCCTGGACCCAAGGCACGGCGCAGGCCCAGTGGAAGCGGTGCGAGCAGGGGAGGTGCGCCAGCACGTCGCCCGCCCGGAACTCCTCCAGGCACACCGCGCACTCCGCCTGCTCCTGTTGCTGCTGCGGCTCCTTCCTCCGCCCCCAGCTGAACCTCCGGCTGCCTCCTTTCTTCGTGAACACCTCCCGCTGCAGCACGGTCGTCGCGTCCTTCGCCGGGTGCTGCTGGTTGCCAGCGTCTCTGTCTCTGGGACTGCTCGACGGGACCGGGAGCCGGAGGCTTCCCGTGCTGTGACGCCTGCAAGTTTCAGTGGAAAATGATTAATCAAGACACTGTTGCTTCTTTTGAAGGTTGTTATAAACCTTTAAGCTGGATTAGTAGCAGAATCAAATGAACAGAGAATTATCGGTGAGCTCATGCACGGTTGAGGCACTCCTAGTCAGTCCAGTTATATCCCTATCAAATAAAGCACTGGAACTTCTGTTCTGAGAATACAAACCATGCCAGATGAAGGCATGAAGCTAGATTCACGCAGAAAAGTACTCGGCCACGTTATGCTACTGTATCAACAAAGGAAGCTGCTCATGATTGAAGTCCATATGTATTTCCCAATCTGGACATAACCCAACACATGAATTCAGACAAAGAGTGTCTCTCCAAGTCTGAATTCAGTCTGAACCTTGACTAATAAAAGGCGAATTCGATCAACAAGGGTCGTGTGGCTCTGAACAAGTTTCGTAAGTACCTCTTGACCACAGATTCCCTCTGGCTCCTGAGCTTCTGATCCAGCCGCTCCTTGGCCTCCCTTGCGTTGCTATCCAGCTGCATCGCCAACATCTCCTCGCACACGCCGCTCCTCTGCTCCAAACAAATCAATCAATCGACACCAACGAGATTAGCCAAAAAAAACTTTGCAAGAATCAAACAGCGTAGGACGACAAACAATCCATGGATTCTTGCTACCTTGGGGAACCCTGCTGCAGCGTGGCCATGCCCGTTGCCGGCCGCGTACATGCCTAGCGAAGTCCGCCGCGACGTCCCGGCGCACGGCGCCTCCGCCGACGATCCGACCGCCCGGAGCCGTCGCCTCCTCGCGAACTCGACGCCGGGCAGCATCCCGGCCATGAGGCCCATCCACCGCACCCAGACCACACACGCGGCAAGTGACAACAACACAGCACCAGCTTCCTGCCTAGACACGTACTACCTATGTGCGAACAGCAATCTACCAACCAAACCTGTCCTCTAGCTAGTCCGGTACCTGACGCGCTAGGCTACAAGATTCAGGAGCTGGGAGAGAATCTATCACCGGCGTATGTGGAAGGCCTCCATTTTGAGCAGGAAGATGAGGAGGAGCTCGTCCATGGCCGGCCAATCATCAGGTGACCAGGCTCGTCGTTTGGACGGGGGGCAGAAGCTTTCTATCTAGAGGTAGGAGGAGGGGGAGCTTATCATCGTCATGGTCATGGAGTGGGCGCCCTTCAACTGTGCATGCCAATTGCCCCAACTACCTCCTGTCGATCTATGCAAAGGCAAGGGAATCGAGTGGACGCGAGTGTATTTATGTGATCCTCGCGCGTGGCCTCCTACGTGACCGGAATTTCAAGCATGGTTTGTTTGGGGGTAGGGCAGGCTTTTGTAAGATAATTGGCCCGTGGCGATCTATACGGCACCTGCTTGGATGGTTGCCATGCTTTGGCTAAGTTTAGCCTGTGGTGAACCAAACTGTTTAGCATACTTTGGATGGTTGTCATGCTTTGTCATGATGCATGCCGTGTCAGGATTTTGCTTTTTTTTTTGCCTCCCATAAACAGGTGTTGTTTTTCTCTCATAAACAAACTTGTTACGGTTTTCACTCAGTTTTTTGTTAATCGATGGAGGCCTTTGGTCTCCGTTTAAAAAAACTTTACATACATTAAACCACACTTTTCATAGAAATTGTTCTCGACGATATAATATGCTAATGAGAGAACTCTCACGAAAGAACATGAGAACACTATTGCATTTCCTACTGCTTGAATAATTGCAATTTTTGTGGTGGTGAACCAGATGAGTCATATCTCAGAGAAAGGAACTATCATTGCTTCTGTGCACCAACCAAAATCGCTGTCAGAAATTACTTCACTGAAATTTTGCAATGGTATATAATCGAACGCGAAACAAACACGCAACAGATAATCCCGATCCACGTCTGCACTTCATCAACTCGACGTGACCAACTGATGTAGCAAAGCAAGCAACCGTCCACCCGGCACCAAGTTCAATCAAAATTTCCTTGATGCACGAGAAAACAACTCACTTTGACTAAAACTACTGCCCAAAAGCTCTGTCTACGGCGGAAATTTGAATGGTTGACATGCTTTTCTATAAATCTAGTTTCTATTAAAACAAATATTTTGGACAAATTTAGCCGCACTTCCGGAGGCCTCCAACATAGTGGGGTCGATAAGTGGGGTGATTTTTTTTAGAACACAGTACAACGGAAACGCTCACAAATATGCATATACACTCACCCCTATAAACGCACACACGCATATCCTACCCATATGAGCACCTCCGAGGGACCGAGCCAGCAGATCTTGAGGTTGACGAAGTCACCACATGGTATCTCGCTGTTGATGGACAAGTCATCTACCATTAAAAGAATAGCGCCGGTTAAATCATGGAGTAAATCCCGGTAAATGCAAACACAAATGTCAAGTCTAGGACTAGAACATGGGTGAGCTGGTTCCGCCACAAGGAACATAACCACCAAACGAGGATTTATTTTCTAAAACTTCGTGAAACATATTTTTGTAGGTTTTTAAAATGAAAAAAGAAATAACTCATAAGGTATTGTTTACAAACTTAGCCATGCAAAAAAATACTACTTTCCATGGGAAAGTGATAATGCTACATTTCAGTTTTGGTACTTACAAGGTAGCATCCTCATTTTTGCATATTCACCGACATTTAGAAAATAATAGTATTACTTTATGATAATTTACATGGATAAGTTTGAACTCAATATTTGGGTGATTTGTTTTCAGAATTTTCAAACCTTAAAAATACATTTCTTTTGCTAAGTTTTGGACGTGGATAAATTGGAATCTAGGTTCATTCTGGTATTTTCGTGCATGAGACTATCAGAGTTGTCATTTGTTAAAATTTTAGAGTAGTGCTAATGAGATAAATAAATGAACACGAGAAAATTGTCACAATTCTATATTTCTTGAATTTGTGCCCTTTGTGGTGGTAAACTAGACATCATGATGTTAGAGAGACAACAAATAAGAAATTCCATACATACCATAGAAAACTTGATTTACCACTCAGAAAAAATTGGCATGAAACTTTAGCATGAAAATGTAATGTGGCATATTTTGGCATGAAACATTAGCTATAGCTTCTTTGATTTACCCCTTAAGATATAGTATTTGCATGAAATTTAAGCATGAAAAATGATATATTGTTTTTTATTATTAAATATCATGTGGCATATTTTGGCATGAAACTTTAGCATGAAAAAAATAAAAATGTCCGTACTCCCTCCATCCCACAAAGCTTGTCGTAGATTTATCTAAACTTGGATGTACCAATGTACTAGCTAGATAGTGTCCAGATGCATTCAAATTTTAAGAAATATAAGACAATCTTCGTCGGATGGAGGGAGTATTAAATTTTAGCAAGAAATAGGAAAAAATAAATGAAAATAGCATAACCATTTAACACAATTTCAAAATTTGGCTAAAAGTTTGACCTTCCAAAAATCTGAAATATTACAGTAAATCACAAATTCTTTCCTAAACTGTTATGGTTCAAATTTGAGCAAAACATGGTCACTTGTTTAAGGGAAATCAATTGCCAATCTGGTCTTAGAAATTTAGAACTTTCAAACTTCAACCAAAATTTGCTTCCTTTCAATTATATTTGTTTTAGATTTTTGAAAGCCTGAAATTTAAAAATGTATTCGGGCATATGAGCAAGTTGTACATAATTATACGAAATTTTCTGCATTTTTTTTTTGCTGATGCGCACGGAGCACCAATGAAAACCATCCATACAAATTGTGTCGCGTCTAGAAAATCGAAGACGAAACAAACTCGCCAAAGATAATGCCAACCCACATTTCATCAATCCGACGTGACCCATTGATGTAGCAAGGCAACGAAGCAAAGCAAGCAACCGTCCCCAGCGGCGCCACCACCAAGTGCAATCAAAATCTCCTTAATGTGCAGGAAAGCAACACTCCTTGACGCGCCACGCAAAGCTCCTTGGTGGCCTTTCCAATCAACAGACAAGTTTCCTCGTGGACATGGACGCCGGCCACTTTTGATTAATTTTCACCCTCCGCCCTGGCCGGAGAGAATCTATATATCCGCCGCCGTCATCATCGTCTCAGGTGAACAAGGCGTTTCTTTTGTCGCCGATGCATCCGAGTGAGCGAGTGAGTGGGAGCATAGAATCCAACGAGGGAGCACGCTGCCCAGTTGCCATGTACTGTCGCTCTCGTCTCCCACTGCACCTTCCACCAGTTGGTGCGTGATCGCGATCGATCTCGGTGCTTATCGCAAGGAAGAATATATATAGATCGAGAGATGTATAGGTGCTGGCACCGATGCACAGAGATATTTGTCCGATCCACAATCTTGTAAAGAAAATATTTGTCCAATCGACGGGAACTATGCATGCTACGGTGGAGCGGCTACCAGTTACATGGACAAGGCTTTGTGCGTGATGGTTCAGTATCGAAGCACCTTGCTTGATCTGTGGAGCAATATTTCATATTCGAGATGATCTTAGTGTTCAATGCGTATTTGATACAGAGATGCATGGAATTTTCTAGAGCACAAATCGCCTCTCGTAAAACCTTATATTCATTCGGATTATGGTTCTCAGGTTCTTAACTCGCCAATTCAAAATGATAGCTGCTTGTGATTATTTCTTTGGTGGTGGTCGTCGTGCACATCATCTTCCTTTTTTTTGTATAACAATTATTTAGTTGCTCACCACGTGTATTGACGTGTTTTATTATTTATTGTACAGAAGTAACTTGCTATTTAGAGTCTAGCTACTCACCTAGGCGCTGGCCGACACGTTAGAATCCGGTAAAACGGAGGAAACCTGCTGACCGGGTGTATACGTGAGCACGTATCCATTGGTTGACACGTGTCACATCTAGCAATCCACTGTTACCATCATTGTTAGGTTAGCAAACCACATCAGCACTAACAACACTTTCAAATCATGTAGGATGCACCTTTTTGAATTCAAATAGTGGGCCAGATGCACTTTCAAATCACGTAGGACTCACACAAAGTACGCTTAGCGATGGATAAGACAACATCAAAGCAACAGATCCAATTGACGAGAACCGAATCTCAACGCAGATCGTGTGGCATCTAGAGGGTGCTCACGTATACACCTAGTCACCAAATCCTCTCTCTCCGGTAAAAGGAGACCACTTCAGCAAACGGGGGTGTCACTCCTAGAGTAGTTAGAGAGTAATGACAATGATTTGAAAATTTCAAATTTCATTTCATATCCATTATAAAAGCACATAAAAGTAAACACAAAAATGCCAACCCAAAAATGACGACTAGAAAATTTCGAATTTCATTTCATATCCATTATAGTTATTTGAAATTGGTTTTGTACATTAAAAATCTGTGGCCTACTAGGTAAACAATCTAAAATGGGTGTATACGGTTTGATTCGACGGTAAGCGCATGGGTGTGTAGCTATCCATGCGCGATAGCGAGTCTTTTTTTTTAAATTTAATCTTGTGGTGTCGGTAAGAACATCAACATTGCTGGATCGCGGACCCTCATCAAATCCGTCCTTCCCTCACAAGCCATTTTTCACCTCATAGCACTCACTATTCCGCCGGGGTGCATAACTAGTATGAACAAGATTGAGCACGCCTTTCTTTGGACCGGTACGATAGAGGTTTCCGCGGGGAAATGCAAGATTAATTGGGAGGCGGTGTGTAGGCCTACCTTCTTTGGTGGCCTTGCCATCCTCCACATTGATAAATTTGCCCGTGCACACCATTTGGGATGGCCTTGGTACGAATGGAAACACCCCAAGAAGCTTTAGGTAGGCTCCAGGACCCCTTGCGATGAGATAGACATGAACCTTTTTTACGGTTTCTACCACCATCCATGTTGGCAATGGGAAGATTGCACCTTTTTGGGAATTTTCTTGGCTCAATGGAAAAATGTTGAAAGACATCGCCCCACTTATCTTCCAAGCCTCCTCTAGGAAGAAATGGAATGTCGAGCAAGCTACTCGTGGAGACACTTGGATCTCCAAGATCAAGATGGATGGCAACTTGACGATCCCTCATCTTACTGAGTTCATATCTCTTCGGAAGGATCTCCAAGATGTGAATCTTAGAGAAGACATTGAGGAATTAATTGTTTGGAACCTCACGGAAAGCGGTGAGTAAACAACAACCTCCGCGTATAAGGTAGAATTCTTCGGTGCTACTAGCACCCACACGAGCAAGATGGTTTGGAAGATTCTGGCGCTGCCCAAGTTTAAATTCTTCGCTTGGTTGGTTGTTAAAAATAGGATTTGGACGGTGGATAGGCTCGATAGTAGGGGCGAACAAATTGTGGCATTTGCCCATTTTGTAAGCAATCTCAAGAAACGGTGACACACCTCTTCTCACGTTGTCGCTACACAAAAAGGCTTTGGGCATGATCAAAGGATGGCTTGGGATTGAGTCTATTGATACGTCTCAAACGTATCTATAATTTCTTATGTTCCATGCTACTTTATTGATGATACTCACATGTTTTATACACACTTTATGTCATATTTATGCATTTTCCGCCACTAACCTATTGACGAGATGCCGAAGAGCCAGTTGTTGTTTTCTGCTGTTTTTGGTTTCAGAAATCCTAGTAAGGAAATATTCTCGGAATTGGACGAAATCAACGCCCAGGGTCTTATTTTTCCACGAAGCTTCCAGAAGACCGAAAGGGAAATGAAGTGGGGCGACGAGGCGCCGACACAACAGGGCGGCGCGACCCAGGTCTTGGCCGCGCGGCCCTGGCGTATGGGGCCCTCGTGTCGCCCCTAAACCTACCCTTCCGCCTACTTAAAGCCTTCGTCGCGAAACCCCAGTACCGAGAGCCACGATACGGAAAACCTTCCAGAGACGCCGCCACCGCGAATCCCATCTCGGGGGATTCAGGAGATCGCCTCCGGCACCCTGCCGGAGAGGGGAATCATCTCCCGGAGGACTCTTCATCGCCATGATCGCCTCCGGATTGATGTGTGAGTAGTTTACCCCTGGACTATGGGTCCATAGCAGTAGCTAGATGGTCGTCTTCTCCTCATTGTGCTATCATTGTTGGATCTTGTGAGCTGCCTAACATGATCAAGATCATCTATTTGTAATGCTACATGTTGCGTTTGTTGGGATCCGATGAATATGGAATACTATGTTATGTTGATTATCAATCTATCATATATGTGTTGTTTATGATCTTGCATGCTTTCCGTTATTAGTAGAGGCTCTGGCCAAGTTGATACTTGTAACTCCAAGAGGGAGTATTTATGCTCGATAGTGGGTTCATGCCTCCATTTAATCTGGGACAGTGACAGAAAATTCTAAGGTTGTGGATGTGCTGTTGCCACTAGGGATAAAACATCGAAGCTTTGTCTAAGGATATTTGTGTTGATTACATTACGCACCATACTTAATGCAATTGTCTGTTGTTTGCAACTTAATACTGGAAGGGGTTCGGATGATAACCTGAAGGTGGACTTTTTAGGCATAGATGCATGCTGGATAGCGGTCTATGTACTTTGTCGTAATGCCCAATTGAATTTCACACTACTCATCATGATATGTATGTGCATTGTTATGCTCTCTTTATTTGTCAATTGCCCAACTGTAATTTGTTCACCCAACATGCTATTTCTTATCGGAGAGACACCACTAGTGAACTGTGGACCCCGGTCCATTCTTTTACATCGAATACAATCTACTGCAATACTTGTTTTTACTGTTCTTTGCAAACATCATCTTCCACACTATACATCTAATCCTTTGTTACAGCAAGCCGGTGAGATTGACAACCTCACTGTTAAGTTGGGGCAAAGTACTTGGATTATGTTGTGCAGGTTCCACGTTGGCGCCAGAATTCCTGGTGTTGCGCTGCACTACACTCCGTCACCAACAACCTTCAACGTGCTTCTTGGCTCCTACTGGTTCGATAACCTTGGTTTCTTACTGAGGGAAAACTTGCTACTGTACGCATCACACCTTCCTCTTGGGGTTCCCAACGGACGCGTGCTGTACGCGTATCATCTATCGACACCAACTCATGGATGTCGGATCTTTCCATTCACACTTGGTGGGCAAGCATGTCGACTCATAATTCTCCCAACCGCAAGGCCATGGCCTCTATCAATATGCTCAATTCTTGGACTATTTGGAATGAAACAAACGCGAGGGTCTTCCAAAATAAATCCACCCCAACAACACTATTTCTTAAGACAATCAAGGATGAGGCAAGTCTTTGGGTGGCCGCTAGAGCCAAGCACTTGAGTGATGTAATATTGGGAGAGTGGTAAGCTTTGTAAACCTTTTCTGTTTGCTTTTTTCTTGTCAAGACACTTCTCCTTAATTAATGAATGGTGACAAATCTTTTGCCCCGCTTTCAAAAAAAATCTTCTGGTGTTTGCATCACTTAATTTATGTATTCTGACCAATAATAATTTGCATGGAGGTTAGGAGCAAGTGTCTCATAATACTTCTAAGCAATATACAAATGTGGGGATTCTCTCTCAACCACATCCATTTTGATTCCACACCAAAACAATATCACACACAAGAATGACATAAAACATACTTTTTCTAAAGGTCTTTATTACTTAAAAGTATTAGGCATTACACCTAGCCTCTACATAACTAAGATGTACATAACTGTTTAATCCAAGTACGAATAGAAAATAAGGTAAATGATCGATACAAGAAACCAGTATGTAACTATATCGAGGCCTAAGGCAGTAGGTGTTTAATCCTAAGATTTACTGCCATCCATGTTGGATAATAAAGTTCCTCGCCGTATCATCCAACCATGTAGAAACCTCCGTAAATAGGTCACGGTTCTCCATATGCCGAAGAGACAACCATGAAGGGAGCAACGTGATGTACCGGTCAATAACCTGTATAATAGAGAATTTTTTATCATTTAAAACCTTGTCATTTCTACATGGGTAAAGTGACCAAGTAACGGCAAGCGCTCCCACCCTAATAAGTATCTTAAACCTATGATCCGTCCCATTATACCAATTGCCAAAAATATTGGCAATGCTTCATGGTTGATATAACTTGCTCTCATGTATACTTATTTTAGAACTCTCGTAGTCTCATGTATACATATTTTAGAAGAAGAAAGTCCATTTTTTGTCCTTAAATTTTTGGGGAAGTTTACTTTTTATCCTAAAAGTTATTTTTAGTCTAGAACGGACCTTGAACTCTTAGAATAGTTTACTTTTCATCCCTTTTCGGTCATGTTGAGCAAATCACTGATGTGGAATGAAGAAACAGTCAACCAACTGAATTGATTTTGAACCAGACCAATCCCAAGCTACCGGAGATGTTGAACACAACATCTCAATAAAAAAACTGTTGTGTTTCTGAACCAGTTCCTCGACCTCTTTCTATCTTAATTTACTTGAAGCGTTACGCCACGAAGGCCCGAGTGCTTTGCCTATCCGCATCGTCCGTTCTCTCTACCGTTGCACCATTGCCTTGAGGTTTTGGTCATCCATGGTAGATATTTGCCTGGGTCAACCGGAGTAAGGACTAAAAATGAATGCTTTTGTGAGTTTAAGGTTTAGTTTGAACCAAACCGAAGTTTTAGGATCAAAAGTAAACTTTCACTAAAATTTGAGGACCAAAAGTGGACTTTTTTCTTTAGAATAAGTAGCTCGTTTTATTAATCATGGTAACATGAATTAACAAAGGGACGTGGGGATCTAGAAGCCACATGTGGCGCCTGTGCCTAAAGATGGTACATGGAGAGCTAAGTTACGATCTTCGATATTCGATTTTCTTCCTTGGTGGATGAATGTAGTATTCACAAAATCTAAACGATGCAAGATGATCTTCCTGATTATGGGTGCATAGAATCCTCCAATACCATCAACATTGTCCTTGACTAGGGCATATGAGTTTGGATCCGCCCGTCCATGTGTTGGCAAGGAGGCGCGAGTGCGCCTGTGGCATCTTGCACAAATAATTGTCGGAAACCAAAGCTGATTCTTCTAAGAGGTCGTTTGGAAGCTAGGCTTTCATTTCGTTTGTAGCATTTGAAAATGAATACATGTATTCATTTCATTTACATTGTAATTTCAGAAATATACACTTGTTTGGTTGCCACAGGAATTGCAAATGACAGCAGAATTCAATATTGAATGTGTAGAGGCTTCCATAGAGAATTGCAAATGACATGTTTCATCTTGGAATCATGTTTACCCATGGAGTCATTTTGCTAGAATTCCTAAATGAAATGACAGCACAATTTTGTGGCAACCAAACAGCCCACCTATGAAATTCCAAAATGAATTTCAGGATTTCAAGCCCAAATGATGAATACCAAACGACCTCTAAGAAAATTCAGCAATGCAAATCGTGTAACCAATGGTTTGAATTGAAAATAATCTGAACAAAGAAACAAATTTATATGTTTGGACAGTAAAGCCAAGATAGCTCTCACTAATCCACTACCATGGAAGCACGGCAGCATACCCCACACGCATATCTGATGGCAGCGAGCTCACCATTCTATCGCAAGACCATCAAATATTATGGAAAAAACAACAAAAGTTAGATAAGAAAACAATATTAATTATTTTCTTACGAGCATTAAGAGTAAGTTTGCATTTCTAAACGGTGTGTCTTCATTATAATATCAATCATCATTGATCCACAATTAAAGCATCATTGGTCATGTACATCAACTAAAGCTACAGTGGAAAATTTTCTTTCATTGTCAGAAAGGAGAATCAGATCTAATATGCTTCAAGGAAAAATCAAGAAAGGGATGAGAAAGATATCAGCGGTGCATGTTGTGCATGCGGTGACCCAGCATACCACTGCATGTTGTAGTATACAAGTCGTTGATATGATCTTTGTGAAGGGACTTCTTCACAAATTGCCATATCTCTCAGAGTGGTACAACAGAAACATTGCAGGTCATAACACTCCATACTTTATTACAAACATTGTCTTAACAAGTTGGTATTCTCACAGGTCCTATGAGAACACCCTAAGATACTACTTAAGTACGATTACAACTCATAACAACTATAAAGAGCTCAACAACTTATTTAGGTAAGTTCTACGTTGCTCGGCTCTATGATACTAGGGTTTATCACTACTCCTCCACCTCCGTGACATCTGGCCCGTAGACTATCCCATAGTCTACTCCTTCCACTCCGCCGGTAAGATCAGGTTCCTCGTAGACCAGCTCGTAACTTCCTTCAGGTGCTCCATCGTTGATGGCCTCCACTTCAGGATCACAGTCTAGCAAGGGTGTCGAAAGAAAGTGAGTACAGAGGTACTCAGCAAGTTCTAAAAAAGTAAAAAGGTGTTTGATGCACTAGCTACGACCATTGATCAGGAAATCGCAGGTCAATGCATGTTTTGAAATCATTTCTTCAAAAGGTTGCTTTTATTATGAAAACTATGCCCGTCAGTCTTCACAGGTTGACTAGAACTTCATGGAGTTCCTTTCCTGCCGCGTTCGCAGTTCCCTTCCCGGAACAAGGAGTGACAGCCACAATTTGATACACTCTGCAGAGGTGCGTTACTTTTCTCACAAGAGATCTCACCCTTTTTGCCATCCGCAGGGACTTGCCCCCGTTCACACTTCCTTTGGTGTGAGGCCAGGTATAAAGATCCAAGCCCACACCGCCTTCTCCGCGACTGCAAACCCACCCTTTTGTCCAACCGTACACCTCCAGTAGACTTCCCCCGATAATACGGCTTTACTCATGGTGTACTCCGGACAATCCTTCATAGATCGTAGAGCCATCACCACTAATGGATGGGGATTTAAAAGGCTATCCCAACCTACGACAGTGCCTCCAACACCCCGCCGGCTCTACCAATCCATTGGCGTGCAGAAGGGAAAAGATATGACTGGCTTCCCCAGAGCCATTATAGATCTCATGGTCAACGCGATTTGTACGGCGCTAGAATCACTGGACGGCATTTGTAATTAATCCTAGGGTGATATAACCCATGCAATGGAACCTCCACCATATCAACACATACCATGGTTCCATCGCCAACCACATAGTCATATTCATAATTGGAAAAGTAATATTTCATTTGTAATGCAGGAATGATAAGTATATAACTTTGCAGTAAAATGATAGAAAATACTCAAGTTGACATGAGCAAGGGTGAACTTGCCTGTGGACTGCGAGATAGTGCAGTTCAATGCAGTTGATGGAACCTGGACCTCGGGTTCTGTAAGAAGCATCATTGTCCGGTAAGGACAATGTTATAAAATCCAAATAATGCATTCATGGATGTATTATTTTATGTTGAATCCCTTTATCCCGCTGAATTATAGCAATTTTAGGGTTGAGTTAAGATTTATGTCTTTGACGGTAACTTGCAATTGATTTAAAAGTATAAACCATTTTAATTCACACAAAGTACAACAATTCAAAGTAAAACTATTTTACTTGGTGATTCCCTTAATCATCCCAAAAATAATTTGAAATTATAGAGTTACCTCTATAGTTTTTTTTTGAATAAAAGGAATATAGTATTTTTCTTGAAAAAAATACCCTTTTCAATAGAAAAGACTTGGAATATTAGAATCTCATTTTGAAATGTTTGGAAATAAGTATTTGAACTTATTTGAGATTTTTTTCCTTGAATTTTAAATACAAGGAAATAATAATTTTAAATTCCAAGTTATTATTTAAATTCTTAAAATTCATAATTTTGAATTTGTTTCATAAATTCCATTTCATATTTTATTCTTGTTAAGATTTATTTTTCATTCACTAATCCAATTTTTAATGGATTTTTGGAGTTGTATTTTATTTACTAAAAATTGATAAAGTTCTAGCCTTTTATTAATTGTTAAAAGACCTAAATACCCCCTGGACCCATATTGGGCCCAGCCCATTTACCTAAACCCAGGGACAGCCCAATAAGGCCAATCCCTTTTTGGGTTCGGTGGCGCCGAACGGCCCACCTCACTCTCACTCACTCGGCCCTCTCTCTCTCGTCCACCTCTAACCCTAATCTCTCGCGACGCTCTGGCGATGGCGTCGCCACCATGGCCGCCGCTTCGCTCCGGCCATCGCCGTGCTCCTCCGCCGTAGCCACCTACCGATCTAGAACCGCTGCGTGCAGATCTATCGATCTGTCCGCGCAGTTTTCCTCTTCTCTTCCTCTCCTGGCGAATCGCCTCCGTTCTGGATCTCATGGAGAATCGCCTCGACGAACTCCGGCGAGATCTCTTCCTCGCCGACGATGGGTACGCGCCTGGGGTTGACCTGGCGCGGGTGCTGCTCGCAGTACTCGTGCCGTCGCCTCAGGTGCTTGCTACGGTGTGCGGTTTCGTGTCTGCGTTCGTCGGCGTAACGTCGGCGCCTTCCCTGGACTCGCAGCTGTTAGGGCCGCGCGAGCACTGCCTCGCCATGCCCTAGCCTCTGCTTCCAGGCGCAAGTAAGTGTTGCATCTCCTCCTTCTCTTCTCTGCGCCTCCCTTGCCACTGTTCTTCTTCCTCCTCATGCTCTATTGATCTCTGGTGATCCTGTGATCACCCAGAGCCATGCTATTGCTGTGCAATCTTCCTGTGCTTCTGTCTACTGCAAGCTCATGACCCAATTACCATTTACTGGTACTGACACATGCTGCTTTGCTTGTTATTCATGCGGTGCTTGCTTCTCTGCTACTCCTAGCATGCTCTGTACTTGCCATGCTCTATTGTGCTTGCTCAAAATCCTGCTATGCCATGCTATACTTGATTATGGCTTGCTTATGCTTACTGGAATACCATGCTTGCTTGTCTAGGTGTACTTGTGATGCATCAGTGACACTTGTGTGTGTGCCAGTGGTGCCTCTGTGCTTCCTATGCAAGCCAATGATCTATTGGATCATTCCTTGCTTGTTGGTTAACTTCCCTGTGTAGCTTGGCTTGCTATAATTGATCCATTTGATCAATTCTCTATCAGTGATGGCTTACTGATTAATACTATGGCTAAATGATTCAGTTATCTTGTGATGCTGATGCCCAAGCATCACTATACTGTTGCTTACTCAAGCTACTGGACTTGCTCCAGTGGCTATGATGCAGTGATTAAATTGTGTTGCTTAATAATGTGCTACTGTCAGTGCTAAGCATGGATCTGTGATAAATTCATGCTTGTATTAATTAAATTATGATAAACTGCTTATGCAGTAATGATTTAAATGATTTGCTTGCAAATGACTTAGCTGTTCATGATTATCTGGCAAGCAATTGAATCTGAATCCATTCCTGGATAATGATGTGCTATGTTTGGCTTCATTTTAATTGATGCTAAGTGTGATGTGACCTCAGTAGCCTTGCTACTGATTGGTTGCTCACCTATTTAGTTGGATCTTGTGGCTACTCAACCTTTGCTTGCATATTTGGGAATCATCCTTGAGATGAATGCCAATATGTTTGCCTGATGAAAATCTAGGGTTGCTGATGGTTCATAGCTTAGGATTTCTTCGTGTAGTCTTTACTAGCTGCTGATCCTTGCAATTCATCTACTGGTGCTATCTGTGCATCTGATCTGGCTAGTGTGCATCTGTGCATGTGTGCTAGTTTCTGTGTACAAGATCTGAACCTAGATGCTTTCTATTTTAGTAGCTTTTGGTAGCGAGTAATCCTTGGTGAAAACCAAGTGATGATCTACCCATATGAGCATCTGCTCATTCCCATGCTTTTTTCATGCATATTTGATGGATCAAATCCATTGGATCTGTCCAGGAACTTGGTATACCTTGTTCCAGCTCCTAGTATGAAATGTTTTGTTGATGCAGACTTGTGGTTTCTGTGCACAGCCCTTCACCTCCAGTATCTGGTTGATCTTGTCAGGTCACCATGATTCCTGGTGGCTAAGCTGTTTGTGTTGGTTTCTGTTCTTGGTTATGAACTGGATGAACTGTGCTTGTTCTTGCTTCACCCTTACCTGATGATTTGCAAATGTGGTCGACTGTCATGGTTCTAGGGTTTGTGTGCTATTTATATGGCCTCTACTTCTTCCCTGGCCATGACACACAGGCTCATTTACTTTATGACTCATCCTTTGCCTTGCCTTGCTGTTGCTTGCCTAGCAACAGCCTTGCTATGGTGAAACTTGAGCCCATTGTGGCTGCTCAGGTTTGGTCTGCCTGATCCTATCCTGTGCTGTCCAAGTTTTGGACAAGCACAAGTGTGTTGTGACAGTTTCACTGTCCAAACTGAACTTTGTGTTATTTCTGCTAACTGTCTAAACTGAATCTTGTGTTAACACTTATATTCTGGCTAGCACTTGTGAATTGTTTTGCAGGTTTTGAAGGTGAATATGACCAGAAGATCACTTCACAAGTCACTTAGTGTAGGTTTAGTTTAGATTAAACTTGTAATTTTTCCTTTTCTTTTAATTCTGATCATTATGTCCCCCAATTCTTGTATCAAGAATTTTGTAAAGACATTGTATTATGTGTTGATGATCAATAAAGCTCAAGTTTTTGTTTATGAGCTTTTGTATTATGTAATGTTTGATTGAATATTGTATTTGATATTTACTTTGAAATTCAAAATGATTTGAATTTATATCTTGTGTTTGAATTTTGATTTCATTGTTTATAATGTGTGATGTTTATATTTAAATGTTTAACACTTATCAAATGCAATCATTCCCCAATGTAACAAGATACAAAAGAGATCATGTCGAAATTTCCCTAACTCACATTGCCTAACCCTAATTGCAAAATGAGAGAGAACCTCGATCCCTCTTAGGTTTAGTTGCAATAAGGCGTGAAAATTTCCCCCGTTTTGTGATGAAATGCACAACCCTTTTCTAAATCTACCCTTCGTTGTTCCTATGTTCTGGGTTGTTACAGCCTCTCCCCCTTAATAGAAACTTCGTCCCGAAGTTAAGATTGATACCTGAACATCTCGGGATACGACTTCCTCAATTCTTCTTCCGTCTCCCAAGTTGCTTCTCGCTCAGGATGATGTTGCCATTGAACTTTGCAGTATTGTTGCGGTCGAAACCCACTGGCGAGCAGCGACGGGCAACACAGTAGAGCCGGGAACAACTTAGGGCTGCGGCTGGCCCTAGTCCCTCCGAGTGACGGCCCGCAAAGCCTCTGGTACACACGTCCGATGCTGAATGCAAGGGCGTGCCACCTGACCTATACCTGGTCAGGAAGGTGATGGAGATGCCTCGCTTAGTTTCCTGCATGGCATACACGTAAACATTAAATACGAGCCTCGATCGGCTCTCGGAGTTATCCTGTGAATCGGCTCAAGGAGCCGATCCACCCATGATTCGTACGAGGTGCACGAATATATGGTGGTCCTGCTCGATCAAGATAAAGCTAATGCGATCTACGACGATTTGGGGTTTTCACCGCATAATCGGATCATCCTACTCACGATTGGGCCTCGCGGCCACGCACGGTGATCGTAAGCCGATCCTAGACAAGGCCTAAAAACCAACACGAGGTTGATCCCCGGAACATCCTGTCTAGGACTAGCAAACGACACCCTACGTGCCGCTGGATCCTCCAACCCTTTGTAAGGCCTAACTATTGCAGATATTAAACTAATCCTTGAAGAATCAAGGAGCAACCGTAACGGATCAAATCTACTAAATAATGATCAAGCGGGGTGCCACCCCTACACCTAAGATAGGTGTAAGGGCGGCTAGACATGCAGGGGTCGCACTACGAAAGCATATGATACGAAGAACAATGCTAACCCTAACATATCTATGATAACTACGTTGCTCGCCATCAAAAAGGCTTCAGTACGAGCAACGCATGAACAACGAGCATGAGCTGCCTAGATCGCAAGATGCGATCTAGGCAGCATGATGCTTACCGGTAGAAACCCTCGAGACGAAGGAGTTGGCGATGCGCCGAGATTGATTTGTTGGTTGAACGTTGGTTGTTGTTTATTCCATAAACCCTAGATACATATTTATAGTCCAGGGGACTTTCTAATTTAGGTGTGCACCTAACCGTGCACGGGTAAAACTCTAACTAATCGACACGTACCCTATTATATTACAGATACAAGGGCCAACTAGCCCAAACTTTGTATAATAGGCCGATTCACGTATTTCTTCCATGTATATTCTTCAAATCCATCTTGATCGCGGCCCACCTCTGACTCGGTCAAATTCTGGTGATAACACATGCCCCCCTGGTTTTGGAATTGATAATTCCAAAATCACTCCGCTCTTTCTTCGTCGGGTCATGTCGTGGCAGAACCGTCGCAGTATCCTTTATCATGATGCCTTGCCCCCTCAACTTCTCCGCGTTTCTTGGCAGATTTTTTTTTTAGACACCACTTCCTCGGAAACTGCTGTGGCATTGAATCTCCACTATATCGCCCATATTTTAACCGCATCCTGCAGTTCACCTTTTCATCCTCCCTGCATTAGCACTCCAAAAGTCCTCCTGCGCCACCATGTCTTCTTCCTCCTCTGCTCCATCGGACCTTTCCACCCAGTCCTCCTCTTCCCGCGAGCCGACGCCGGAGCCGGACCAGGAGGAGGTCCACGCGGCAAACACCCGCCGCGCCATCGAAGCCGGGGAGGAGTCCAGCCATGACTTCTCCATCTGGTCTGAGGACGATAAGTCCTTAACCGACGGGGAAAGCGACCTCCGCTTCCTTGTCGACGGGGAAACGGAGGAAGAGAGCGATGACGATCGCTTCTCCTGCGACTTCACTCCTTCCGAGGAGGAGGAGGAGGAGCAGGAAGAGGAGGAGGAGGCGGAGGACGACTCCTCCTCCGACGAGCCGCCAGCCAAACGGTTCTACCCCTGGCCGGGGAACCTCAGCGACTTCGACAGCGATGACGACGACGCTGACGAGGAGGACGAGGACAATGAGGGCCCAGTCGGCGGCCATTGGAGCAGCGACGACGAGCCCGCCGGGAGTAGCGCCGACAGCGGCGACGATGGTGACGACGAGGGCAGCGACGGCCCGTAGATAGGATCTCTAGCATAGGATCAGTAGTAGTAGACGGGGCAATGTATCCCCTAGTACTTCCTTTTGAGAGCAATCAGCTCTTTCTGTAAGAAATCTTGCTTATCAATGAAGAACTTCTCCCAATTTGATTTTGCCGATTTCCTTTGAGCTTAATTTAGCCGATTTCCCCTCATACTGATTTTGCCGACTTGCCCCCTTAGCCAATGCGTAATGAGCCGATAGCAACGTATCGGTCCTTTAAAATCCATCCTTCAATTCTTCACTGATGATCTTGAGATCTGGTGGAAAATGTAGAATCTTCAGGAAAGCCTTTGAATTCTTCCAACCAGACCCAATAGTCTTCTTCAAGCACTCATCATTTTGTGAAGAAGGTTGCGACGAAGGATCAGCCGATGGTACCCCAATCGGCTCCTAAACAGAGCATCTTCCAGGCCTGCTGCCCCCCGAGCCTTACTTAAGGCGAGAACATCGGTGAGGATGCACCAAAGCCGATCACCTTTCTTCCCTTGAACGCCGATATATCTCTTCTGGCAGCACTGCTGAACTAGCACCAAGGGCTGAGAATCCTCGACAAGAAGGTTTAGGCACTAGAATTGACTCAAGGCAGCTGAGGAAGCTCTTATCGTGTTACTCCCTCGAGGAAGCAGGAGGCCCCACAGCTGAACTGGACTTGGTGAAGATCCGTGCTTTGAACATGTAGCCAGTAAATCCTGCGTAGTTATACTAGAGTCGATGGCTGTGCATCGGCTTCGTCATAAAATTTTTTTTACTGGCCAATTTTTCCCTATCGGCCCCAACATTTCACTGCACACATGCTCTCCTGCACATGTTCACATGTTCATCGTGTAGAAGGTGCCCCCCGAGCCGAATCTGTCAGGGCACGGCAGATATCGGCTCTGTAAGTTGTACGTCGGCTCCGGTAGGATCAATGTCGAACACAAATAGAACATGTGATGAGGATAATTTTGGCCGATTGCTGGAATCGGCCTCCATATTGATTGAAGCGCTCCATGAAGGCTTTGTAATGTTGCCTCATAGATCCTTGGGGCCGATCCAAAGGATCGGCCTCGCCACGTTTCTCATCGGTTTGTTCTTGCTACTCGGTCAGGCCCATGGATAATACCAGCCTAACCCTGCCCTTCGTCACGTCGATGCGCTCGCAGTCGTCCAAATTGATACCTGAGAGGGGTTCTTGGCCTGCTGCTTCCCATGCATTCATGCCAGCCGTTGAAATTTCGGCTGAATCATCGGCCTGGACGACCTCTACCTCATCTCCATCCCACTGTATTATGCATTGGTGCATCGTGGAGGGAATGCAACAATTGGCGTGGATCCAATCCCTTCCTAGCAGAACAGCATAGGTGCTCTTGCTATCGACGATGAAGAACGTCGTAGGTATGGTTTTCCTTCCTACGGTCAGATCCACGTTCAGAACACCTTGCGCGTCAGACGCTTGGCCGTTGAAATCGCTCAAAGTCACGTTGGTCTTGATTAGATCCGAGCTAGAGCGTCCCAACCGACGTAGCATAGAGTACGGCATAATGTTGACCGCCGCTCCGGTGTCCACCAGCATCTTATTGACAGGCCTCCCATCGATATACCCTCGCAAGTACAGGGCCTTCAGATGTCTGTAGCTTCTTTCTCGTGGCTTCTCGAAGATAACCGGCCGTGGGCCGCAGTCCAGTTGTGCCACAGGTGCCTCATCTAATCCTGGAGCATTGAACTCTGACGGAAGGATGAACACCATGTTTGTGCCAGCCGATGTTTCGTCATCGGCTTTCCTCTGTTTGGGGCGCCACTCCATTTTTTGTGGTCGACCCTCTTCATCCAGGGTTCGCTGAACTTTTGCAGTCAGATCAGGTAGCGCCTTCCTTAGCGTATGCAAGTACAACCTTTCGGCTTCCTCCAAGCCGCGCAATCGCTGAACCCTGCGCTTCTGGGAACGGCTGAGTCCATCAGGGCACCACCTTGGACGGTGGTACCTGTCTTCTTCTTCTTCTCCCTCGTCTTCGGAATCCTTGAGTTCTTCCAATCGAGGGGACTCAGCGCGTTTTCTTTGAGGCGGGAGAGGCCCTAAGCGTTGGAACACAGACACATTGGCTGCCTCCTTCTTCTTCTGGTTGCATTCTGGGCAATTGCCGATTGTAGGCAATCGGCTCATTCCTGAATCCCAGCAGTGTCTGAAGAAGGGGCAGTCCCAGTGCCTAATGTTGTCGTCTTGCTCCCTTGATTTTTCTTTGGCACGGCGCTCGTACTTCTCCTCATCACGATCATGCCGACGCTGTCTTCTGGCTTCCCTAGCCAGATGATCTCTTTCATCTTCATCGCTAGATCGTCGGCGTTGGTCATACTGACTCACATACTTGTTGAGGAGGTGATCAGAGAGGGGTCGCTGATATCTTATGTTCTTCACTTCTCCCTCTGTGACATAGCGCTTGCCATCATGATGGAGCCGATCGCGTGGAGCGGCTTCCTCTGTGTCCTTGCTACGAGAGCAGCTGCCCTCGTCTCCATCCTTGCCAGAGTGGTGCCCAGGTCCTACCATGTTGATGCTGAACGAGGATCCTGGCTGGCAACCTTCGGGGTAAGTGCATCCCACCATGTTAACGGCGGGGAAGGGGTGAGTGTCGACCTTCATGGCGTACTTGGTTGAAAATCAGACGTCCTTGTTCTATCGCCATTTGGATCTCGCCGACGCCACACCCTGCAGTCGTTGGTGGCATGGGAGAGCGAATTATGCCATTTGCAGTATGGCTTTCCATTCAGCTCCTGTACCGTGGGGAATTTGAGACCTTCGGGTATCTTCAACTGCTTCTCCTTGAGTAATAGGTCGAAGATTTGTTCAGTCTTGGTCACGTCAAAATCAAACCCCACGGGCGGGCCTGGTGGCTTTACCCATTTGCGGGACACGGGGGTTGCCCCCGAGTCCATTCAGCCACTCGCTACCTCCCGATCTCCCGCGAGGACTTCGTCTTCCTCCGCTTCGACCAGGACTACTGCACGCTTGAGTTTGTCCTGGTACAAGTCTGGGTGGCGCTGTTCATATGCTGACAGTTTCTGAACCATGTGCGCCAGCGAAGGATAGTCTACTTGGGAGGCCATGTCCTTGATTTGTGAGGCAAGGCCCGCTACTGCCAATTCGACTGCCTCTTTTTTAGTCACACGAACCGAATAACATCGGTTCCTCAGATTCCTGAAGCGCTGGATGTATTCTGCCACGGTTTCTCCACGCTTTTGACGTACTTGTGCTAGATCGGCAAGGCCAGAATCGGCAGCGTCTGCGTGATACTGCATGTGGAACTGTTCTTCCAACTGCTTCCAAGTCTGGATCGAGTTCGGTGGCAACGAGGTGTACCACCCGAAAGCCGATCCCGTGAGGGACTGTGAGAAGTACCTCACGCGTAGTGGATCCGACACTGAAGCCGTTCCAAGCTGCGCCAAGTATCGGCTTACATGCTCGATGGAGCTGGAGCCATCTGATCCACTGAATTTGGAGAAATCAGGGAGCCGATACTTGGGTGGTAGTGGGACCAATTCGTATTCATCGGGATACGGCTTGGAATAGCCGATTGTCTTTCTTTTCGGCACCATGCCGAACTGGTCCCTCTGGATCGTGCTGATCTGATCCGCGGTGCTGGCTGTAGGAGTCGAACTCTGAAGATTCGCCGGGGTGGCGTACTTAGCCAGCCATGCTTGCTTTTCCAGCTCTGAGCCAACTGCAGGAGTTGTGCTCTGGAGGTTCGTTGGGGTGGCGTATTTAGTTTGCCACGTCTGCTTCTCAAGATCCGTTGCTGACGTTCCTCCTGTTTTCCCAGAAGCCCTTGATGTCGCGGTCTGGTTTGTGAGCGCCCAGTTACCGCAATCTGGCACATACGTGCACATGTACCCGTGAGGGATCTCCTTAGGCGCCTCCTGCAAGAATTGGCAGTCACTGGGGTCACCACCGATCTTGTAGACAACGAATGCCGGTGAGTTCGGCACTTCTGGTGCTGCCAACGCGAATGGCAACGGTGGACGGGACTGGAGTGGCAACTCTCCTTGATGCGTCCCGAGAGCTGGTCCTGACGGCGAGTACTGGTGGCTCATGATCTCCTGGATCACCCGAAGAGCGACACGCTCCAAAGTGTTCACCAGGTTCTCAGAGTGGCGGTGTAGCGAGTGAGCCACCAAGTAGTTGATCTCCTGCCGCAGGGACCTGGTGCGTTCTTCCGATGGGGCGGATAGGTCTATCCCATCGAGCGCACCTTGAGGTGAGAACCCTTTCCATCTGATGCCATGTGAGCGGGTTCTGTGAAAAGAGCCGATGAGGTCGACTTCGAGGAGTGCTTTGACCTCGTCGTACTTCTTCTTGAGCTCCTCGGTTAGGTCGTCGTACGTGGATCGGCGTGCCTTCCGCCATCTCAGATGTAGATGGCGATGGGGTTGTTGTCGAAGATGGTCCCACCGGGCGTGCCAGAATGTGTTGCGGTCGAAACCCACCGGCGAGCAGCGACGGGCAACACAGTAGAGCCGGGAACAACTTAGGGCTGCGGCTGGCCCTGGTCCCTCCGAGCGACGGCCCGCAAAGCCTCTGGTACACACGTCCGATGCTGAATGCAAGGGCGTGCCACCTGACCTATACCTGGTCAGGAAGGTGATGGAGATGCCTCGCTTAGTTTCCTGCATGGCCTACACGTAAACATTAAATACGAGCCTCGATCGGCTCTCAGGTTATCCTGTGAATCGGCTCAAGGAGCCGATCCACCCATGATTCGTACGAGGTGCACGAATATATGGTGGTCCTGCTTGATCAAGATAAAGCTAATGCGATCTACGACGATTTGGGGTTTTCACCGCATAATCGGATCATCCTACTCACGATTGGGCCTCGCGGCCACGCACGGTGATCGTAAGCCGATCCTAGACAAGGCCTAAAAACCAACACGAGGTTGATCCCCGGAACATCCTGTCTAGGACTAGCAAACGACACCCTACGTGCCGCTGGATCCTCCAACCCTTTGTAAGGCCTAACTATTGCGGATATTAAACTAATCCTTGAAGAATCAAGGAGCAACCGTAACGGATCAAATCTACTAAATAATGATCAAGCGGGGTGCCGCCCCTACACCTAAGATAGGTGTAAGGGCGGCTAGACATGCAGGGGTCGCACTACGAAAGCATATGATACGAAGAACAATGCTAACCCTAACATATCTATGATAACTACGTTGCTCGCCATCAAAAAGGCTTCAGTACGAGCAACGCATGGACAACGAGCATGAGCTGCCTAGATCGCAAGATGCGATCTAGGCAGCATGATGCTTACCGGTAGAAACCCTCGAGACGAAGGAGTTGGCGATGCGCCGAGATTGATTTGTTGGTTGAACGTTGGTTGTTGTTTATTCCATAAACCCTAGATACATATTTATAGTCCAGGGGACTTTCTAATTTAGGCGTGCACCTAACCGTGCACGGGTAAAACTCTAACTAATCGACACGTATCCTATTATATTACAGATACAAGGGCCAACTAGCCCAAACTTTGTATAATAGGCCGATTCACGTATTTCTTCCATGTATATTCCTCAAATCCATCTTGATCGCGGCCCACCTCTGACTCGGTCAAATTCTGGTGATAACAAGTATTTGATTGCTCTGTTTCTTAATTTCTTCCATTGTACTTCTAAGATCTTTTCCGGTCTTTCCACATAAGTTAGATCAGATTGCAATTATATTTCTTCATATGTAATAGGATCATCCGGTGCTTTCAAACACTTTCTGAGTTGTGATACATGAAACACATTATGAACTTGACTTAGTTGTGCCGGTAACTCCAACTCAAAAGTTGTTCCTCGATTCTGACTGAGTATCTTAAATGGTCCACTATATCGAGGACTTAACTTTCCTTTCACTCCGAACCTCTTAAGTCCTTTCATTGGGCTAACCTTTAAATAAACCATGTCTCCCACTTTCGGTTCCCAATCTCTTCTCTTTAAGTCGGCGTAACTCTTCTGACGACTCTGAGCTATTTTGAGTCTATCCCGGATCACCTCGATGACTTCTTGTCTCTCCTTGATGTAGTCCGGTGTAAACTCCTTGTTTTCTTCGGTTTCGAACCAACAAATTGGTGATCGACACTTTCTTCCGTACAATGCTTCGTACGGTGCCATCTGAATGCTACTCTGATAACTATTGTTATATGAGAATTCTGCCAAAGGTAAATGGTCCTCCCATGAGCCTCCAAAGTTTAGAGCACAAGCTCTAAGCATGTCCTCAAGTATCTGATTGGTTCTTTCGGTTTGTCCTCCAGTTTGTGGATGATATGCAGTACTGAAATCCAACTTGGATCCCAAAGCTTCTTGGAGTTGTTTCCAAAATGCTGATGTGAAAATTGAACCTCGATCTGAAACTATTTTCTTAGGTACTCCATGTTTACTCACAATCTCCTTTACATATATATCCACAAGCTTTTCTGCGGTATCCTTTGTATTTACGGCTATGAAATGAGCACTCTTGGTAAGCCTGTCTACTATTACCCATATCATATCCTTCTTCTTACTAGTCATTGGTAGACCAGTAACAAAATCCATTCCGATTTCATCCCATTTCCACTCCGGTATCTCAAGTGGTTTGAGTAATCCCGCAGGACTCTGATGTTCCGCCTTCACTCGTTGACATGTATGACATTCCGAGACATATTTTGCTATCTCTCTTTTCATGTTGTTCCACCAGAACATCTCCTTCAAATCCATATACATTTTTGTACTTCCCGGATGTATTGAATAAGGGGTTTCATGTGCTTCCTTAAATATGATTGTCTTCACTTCTGGATAATCCGGTACACAGATTCTTTTCTGGAAGTATAATGAATCAAAATCCCCTAGATGAAATTCCGATGGTTTTCCTTCTCCAATCCTTTTTATTTCTTCTTGAATGAACAAATCATCCGCTTGTTTCCGAATAATCTCATACTTCAAGTCTGAGTACATCTCATCCATAATCCTCATGGTTGCTACACTTCCTTTAACATCACCTTGGATAAACAAAATCTGAGCATCTTCTAGCTCTTTTCGAAGTTCTTTTGGAATCTCCCGTTCCGTAGGTTGATTCTCCGTACTCTTCCTACTTAAGGCATCTGCTACTACATTAGCCTTGCCTGGTGTATAGTTGATCTTAAGGTCATAATCCTTAATCAACTCTAACCATCTCTTCTGTCTCATGTTTAATTCCTTCTGGGTGAAGAAATATTTCAAACTTTTATGATCGGTGTATAACTCACACTTGGATCCATATAGAAATTGTCTCCAACTCTTCAGAGCATACACAACTGCCGCTAACTCTAGATCATGTACTGGGTAGTTGTGTTCATGTGGTTTCAACTGTCTTGAGCCATAAGCTATTACTTTCCGGTCTTGCATCAGAACACATCCAAGTCCATTCTTGGAAGCATCACAATACACCGTATAATCCTTTCCCGGTTCAGGAACTGCTAATACCGGTGTTGTGGTTAACTTATCTTTGAGTGTTTGGAAGCTGGTTTCACACTCCTCCGTCCACACAAATGGAGTATTTTTCTTGAGTAACTTGGTCATCGGTCCGGCGATCTTTGAAAATCCCTCTATGAACCTCCGATAATAACCTGCCATACCAAGGAACCCTCTTATCTCCTTAGCATTTTTAGGTGATTTCCATTCCAATACAGACTGAACCTTGCTTGGATTCACCGCTATGCCTTCTTTGGTTATGACATGTCCAAGAAACTCAACACTATCTAACCAAAATTTGCACTTGCTGAACTTTGCATACAGCTGATGTTCTCTCAAAATTTGCAGAACTATCTTCAAATGCTTGGCATGTTCTTCTTTATCTTTAGAATAGATTAGAATATCATCTATAAACACGATCACAAACTTGTCCAAGTACTTCATGAATATCTTGTTCATCAAATTCATGAAAATTGCTGGTGCATTTGTTAGTCCAAATGGTACAACCAAGTATTCATGGTGTCCATACCTTGATACAAATGCTGTTTTTGGCACATCCTCCTTCTTGATCTTGATTTGATGGTATTCTGATCTTAAATCTATCTTTGAGAAGACTCCCGCTCCTTGAACTTGATCAAAAAGGTCTTGGATTCTAGGTAAAGGATACTTGTTCTTGATAGTTACATTGTTCAAATTTCTGTAATCTCCACACATTCTCTTTCCTCCATCTCTTTTATCCACAAAAATAACTGGTGTACCCCATGGTGACACACTTTCTTGAATGAATCCCTTCTATTCTAACTCATCAATCTGAGCTTTCAGTTCCACTAATTCCTCTGGCCCCATCTTATATGGTGGTTGTGCTATTGGTGCTGTGCCTGGAATCAGATCGATTGTGAATTCTATCTCTCTATCGGGTGGCATTCCCGGTAATTCCTTAGGAAATACATCCTTAAACTCATTCACTACAGGAATATCTTCAATTCTCACCTCCTTCAGACTATTGAGTTCCAATCCAATCTCCAACTCACTGTACTTATCTCCTTGGAACACTATTCTTCCTCCTATGGAGTTGCGAAGTGATACTGTTTTGTCTCCACAGTTAATCACCGCTCCATTCTCTGTCAACCAGTCCATCCCTAAGATGACAGATATGTCCTTCATGGGTATGATGAGTAAGTCCGCGAAATACACACAGTCACATATGGTTATGACCTGTGCTTCTTTCACGTGGGTTACTAAGATCGTCCCCCCTGCGGATAGAACAGTTATAGGAGTTTCTAACTTAGAACATCTAAGTCCAAATTTTTCCACAAACTCCGATGCAAGAAATGATGTGGTTGCTCCAGTATCAAATAATATTTTGCCAGGATGAGTAAGAATGCTTAGCATACCTAAGACGGTTTGATCCGACTCTTCCGCTTGTTCCAAAGATGTGCAATTCAGCTTTCCATAAGGCTTTCCCCTCTTGCTGTTGTTGTTGTTGTTGTTGTTGCGGTTGTTGTTGTTGTTGTTGTTGTTGCGGTTGTTGTTGTTGTTGTTTCCACCTCGTCCTCCAGAGCTCTGTCCGCTCCAAGACGCCTTGTTTGGACACTCCGGCTTGATGTGTCCTTCCTTCCCACAACCATAACAAATGATTACGGGTTTCTGACAATCCTTCTGCAAATGACCCTTTAGGCCACAATTGTTGCAGATGATTTGGCTGATTGGATTCTGATTCTGACCTCCCCGGTTGTATTGGCTACCAGTAGTAGGTCGGTATCGGGGTTTGAAACTCCGATCAGGTGTTGGTTTACTGATTGGGTACTTTCTTGGCTCTATACGAGCCCTCTTCCTCCTGTCCTCTTGGACTTGCCGATAATCATCCTCGAAAGTGATTGCCGAGTCAATCAGTTCCTGGAATTCGGCAGTCCGTGCCAACCTTAGTTGCATCTTCATGTATGGATTCATGCCTTTCATGAACCGCTTCTTCCTTTTCTCCTCAGTGTCCACTTCATCAGGTGCATACCTTGATAACCTGTTGAAATCTCGAACATATTGTATTACTGGTGCAGTGTTTTGACGTAGTTCGTCAAATTCTTGCTTCTTCAGCTCCACCACGCTTTCCGGAACATGGGCATCCCGGAACTTCTTCTTAAACTCCTCCCAGGTAAACACCTTATCTGGAGGATGTACTGCTACAAGATTCTCCCACCATGACGCTGCTGGTCCTGACAACAGATAAGTTGTGTATCTAATCTTCTCCTCATCGTTGCAACCAACGGTCTTCAGTTTTCGTTCCGTATCCATGAGCCAATCTTCAGCGTCCATTGGTTCTGGAGCTGATGTAAAAGGTAGTGGTCTTGCATTTTGGAAGTCTGATAGAGTTACTCCCTTGCCTTCATTACCCTTATCGTTGATGACTTGGGTAAAGAAGTCTTGCATGTTCTTACTTTGACTTTCCAGGTAACGCCTCCTATCTTCCTCCATTGCCCTCATGTACTGTTGGAAATCTGGATGTATGATGTCTACGTTCCCCCTCCTTTCCTGTAGACAGTGTTGGGCCTCCAAGAGCAGAGGTTTGTAGAACAGCAGCAAGTTTTCCCTTAAGTGGATCACCCAAGGTTTATCGAACTCAGGGAGGAAGAGGTCAAAGATATCCCTCTCATGCAACCACTGCAACCACAAAGCAAGAAGTCTCTTGTGTCCCCAACACACCTAATAGGTGCACTAGTTCGGCGAAGAGATAGTGAAATACGGGTGGTATGAATATATATGAGCGAGTAGCAACGGTGCCGAGAAAATAGCTTGCGCTGGCGTATAGTTGATGGTGGTAGTATTGCGAGCGAGTAGTAACACGATAGAAACAGGTAAACAAGCAGTAGTAACGCAGCAGTATTTAGGAACAAGGCCTAGGGATTAGACTTTCACTAGTGGACACTCTCAACATTGATCACATAACGAGAACAGATAAATGCATACTCTACACTCTTGTTGGATGATGAACGCATTGCGTAGGATTACACGAACCCTCAATGCCGGAGTTAACAAGCTCCACAATTTGTTCATATTTAAGTAACCTTATAGTGTAAGATAGATCAACAGATTAAACCAAGTACTAACATAGCATGCACACTGTCACCTTCATGCATACGTAGGAGGAATAGATCACATCAATATTATCATAGCAATAGTTAACTTCGCAATCTACAAGAGATCATGATCATAGCATAAACCAAGTACTAACACGGTGCACACACTCGTCACCTTTACACACGTGCGGGAGGAATAGGACTACTTTAATAACTTTGCTAGAGTAGCACATAGATAGTAGTGATACAAAACTCATATGAATCTCAATCATGTAAAGCAGCTCATGAGATTATTGTATTGAGGTACATGGAAGAGAGATGAACCACATAGCTACCGGTACAGCCCCGAGCCTCGATGGAGAACTACTCCCTCCTCATGGGAACAGCAGCGGTGATGAAGATGGCGGTGGAGATGGCAGCGGTGTCGATGGAGAAGCCTTCGGGGGCACTTCCCCGCTCCGGCAGCGTGCCGGAGCAGAGATCCTGTCCCCCGGATCTTGGCTTCGCGATGGCGGCGGCTCCGGAAGGTTTACGTGGGTTTCGTCGAACGCATCGGGGTTTTCGATCCAGGGGCTTTAAATAGGCGAAGAGGCGGCGCGGGAGGGTCGAAGGGGCGACGACACCATAGGGCGGCGCGGCCGGGGCCTGGGCCGCGCCGGCCTATGGTCCGGGGGCCCGATGCCCCCCTCCGGTCCTTCCCGGGTGTTCCGGATGCTTCCGGTGAAAATAGGAACTTGGGCGTTGATTTCGTCCGATTCCGAGAATATTTCGTTACTAGGATTTACGAAACCAAAAACAGCGAGAAAACAGAAGCGGCACTTCGGCATCTTGTTAATAGGTTAGTTCCGGAAAATGCACGAATATGACATAAAGTGTGCATAAAACATGTAGATAACATCAATAATGTGGCATGGATCATAAGAAATTATCGATACGTCGGAGACGTATCGGCATCCCCAAGCTTAGTTACGCTCGTCCCGAGCGAGTAAAACGATAACACGGATAATTTCCGGAGTGACATGCCATCATAATCTTGATCATACTATTTGTAAAGCATATGTAGTGAATGCAGCGATCAAAACAATGTATATGACATGAGTAAACAAGTGAATCATAAAGCAAAGACTTTTCATGAATAGCACTTCAAGACAAGCATCAATAAGTCTTGCATAAGAGTTAACTCATAAAGCAATAATTCATAGTAAAAGCATTGAAGCAACACAAAAGAAGATTAAGTTTCAGCGGTTGCTTTCAACTTGTAACATGTATATCTCATGGATAGTTGTCAACATAGAGTAATATAATAAGTGCAATAAGCAAATATGTAGGAATCAATGCATAGTTCACACAAGTGTTTGCTTCTTGAGATGGAGAGAAATAGGTGAACTGACTCAACATTGAAAGTAGAAGAATGGTCCTCCATAGAGGAAAAGCATCGATTGCTATATTTGTGCTAGAGCTTTGATTTTGAAAACATGAAACAATTTTGTCAACGGTAGTAATAAAGCATATGCATCATGTAAATTATATCTTATAAGTTGCAAGCCTCATGCATAGTGTACTAATAGTGCCCGCACCTTGTCCTAATTAGCTTGGACTACCGGATCATCACAATGCACTTGTTTTTACCAAGTGTCACAAAGGGGTACCTCTATGCCGCCTGTACAAAGGTCTAAGGAGAAAGCTCGCATTGGATTTCTCGCTATTGATTATTCTTCAACTTAGACATCCATAATGGGACAACATAGACAACAGATAATGGACTCCTCTTTTATGCATAAGCATGTAACAACAATTAATAATTTTCTCATTTGAGATTGAGGATATATGTCCAAAACTGAAACTTCCACCATGGATCATGGCTTTAGTTAGCGGCCCAATGTTCTTCTCTAACATATGCATGCTTAACCATAAGGTGGTAGATCGCTCTTACTTCAAACAAGACGGACATGCATAGCAACTCACATGAAATTCAACAATGAATAGTTGATGGCGTCCCCCGTGAACATGGTTATCGCACAACAAGCAACTTAATAAGAGATAAAGTGCATAATTACATATTCAATACCACAATAGTTTTTAAGCTATTTGTCCCATGAGCTATATATTGCAAAGGTGAAGAATGGAATTTTAAAGGTAGCACTCAAGCAATTTACTTTGGAATGGCGGAAAATACCATGTAGTAGGTAGGTATGGTGGACACAAATGGCATAGTGGTTGGCTCAAGTATTTTGGATGCATGAGAAGTATTCCCTCTCGATACAAGGTTTAGGCTAGCAAGGTTTATTTGAAACAAACACAAGGATGAACCGGTGCAGCAAAACTCACATAAAAGACATATTGTAAACATTATAAGACTCTACACCGTCTTCCTTGTTGTTCAAACTCAATACTAGAAATTATCTAGACCTTAGAGAAACCAAATATGCAAACCAAATTTTAGCATGCTCTATGTATTTCTTCATTAATGGGTGCAAAGCATATGATGCAAGAGCTTAAACATGAGCACAACAATTGCCAAGTATCACATTACCCAAGACATTTATAGCAATTACTACATGTATCATTTTCCAATTCCAACCATATAACAATTTAACGAAGAAGAAACTTCGCCATGAATACTATGAGCTAAGAACACATGTGTTCATACGAACCAGCGGAGCGTGTCTCTCTCCCACACAAGCATGATGTAATCCAATTTATTCAAACACAAAAAAAAACAAAAACAAACAGACGCTCCAAGTAAGGCACATAAGATGTGATGGAATAAAAATATAGTTTCAGGGGAGGAACCTGATAATGTTATCGATGAAGAAGGGGATGCCTTGGGCATCCCCAAGCTTAGACGCTTGAGTCTTCTTGATATATGCAGGGGTGAACCACCGGGGCATCCCCAAGCTTAGACTTTTCACTCTTCTTGATCGTAGTATATCATCCTCCTCTCTTGATCCTTGAAAACTTCCTCCACACCAAACTCGAAACAAACTCATTAGAGGGTTAGTGCATAATCAAAAACTCACATGTTCAGAGGTGACACAATCATTCTTAACACTTCTGGACATTGCCTAAAGCTACTGGAAGGTAATGGAACAAAGAAATCCACCCAACACAGCGAAAGAGGCAATGTGAAATAAAAGGCAGAATCTGTCAAAACAGAACAGTTCGTATTGACGAATTTTAAAATGGCACCATACTTGCTCAAATGAAAATGCTCAAATTGAATGAAAGTTGCGTACATATCTGAGGATCACTCACGTAAATTGGCTTAATTTTCTGAGTTACCTACAGAGAATTTTGCCCAGATTCGTGACAGCAAGAAAACAGTTTCTGCGCAGTAATCCAAATCTAGTATTGACTTTACTATCAAAGACTTTACTTGGCACAACAAGACACAAAACTAAGATAAGGAGAGGTTGCTACAGTAGTGAATAACTTCCAAGACACAAATATAAAATAAAGTACTGTAGCAAAATAACACATGGGTTATCTCCCAAGAAGTTCTTTTCTTTATAGCCATTAAGATGGGCTCAGCAGTTTTAATGATGCACTCGCAAGAAATAGTATTTGAAGCAAAAGAGAGCATCAAGAGGCAAATTCAAAACACATTTAAGTCTAACATGCTTCCTATGCATAGGAATCTTGTAAATAAACAAGTTAATGAAGAGCAAAGTAACAAGCATAGGAAGATAAAACAAATATAGCTTCAAAAATTTCAGCACATAGAGAGGTGTTTTAGTAACATGAAAATTTCTACAACCATATTTTCCTCTCTCATAATAACTTTCAGTAGCAACATGAGCAAACTCAACAATATAACTATCACATAAAGCATTCTTATCATGAGTCTCATGCATAAAATTATTACTACTCCCAACATAAGCATAGTTATTCTTATTAATTGTAGTAGGAGCAAATTCAACAAAGTAGCTATCATTATTATTCTCATCAAGTGTAGGAGGCATAGTATTATCATCATAAAAGTTACTCTCCATAGTAGGCGGCACTAAAAGACCAATATCATTATAATCATCATAAATAGGAGGCAAAGTATCATCAAAGAAAATTTTCTCCTCAATGCCCGGGGGACTAAAAATATCATGCTCATCAAAGCCAGCTTCCCCAAGCTTAGAATTCTCCATATCATTAGCAACAATGGTGTTCAAAGCGTTCATACTAATATCATTGCTACTAGCATGCAAATAAGATTCCATGGGTTTTTTAATTTTCGCATTAAACCATTCATGTCTTGACTCAGGAAATAGAATAAAAAGCTCACGAGATGTTGTCCATTATGCCTTACTAGTGTAAACAAGAAACAAAAAGTTGCAATTGCAGGATCTAAAGGAAATAGCTTCGAGTACTTACAACGCCGGAAAATAGCTTAGTAGCCGAGATACGGAGTGTGAGTACCTTTTACCTTTCCTCCCCGGCAACGGCGCCAGAAAATTAGCTTGATGTCTACTTTCCCCCTCCTTTCCTGTAGACAGTGTTGGGCCTCCAAGAGCAGAGGTTTGTAGAACAGCAGCAAGTTTTCCCTTAAGTGGATCACCCAAGGTTTATCGAACTCAGGGAGGAAGAGGTCAAAGATATCCCTCTCATGCAACCACCGCAACCACAAAGCAAGAAGTCTCTTGTGTCCCCAACACACCTAATAGGTGCACTAGTTCGGCGAAGAGATAGTGAAATACAGGTGGTATGAATATATATGAGCAGTAGCAACGGTGCCGAGAAAATAGCTTGTCTGGTGTGTAGTTGATGGTGGTAGTATTGCGAGCGGTAGTAACA
Organism: Lolium rigidum; assembly: GCF_022539505.1. NCBI lineage: Eukaryota > Viridiplantae > Streptophyta > Magnoliopsida > Poales > Poaceae > Lolium > Lolium rigidum. The sequence continues at coordinate 266,386,930 of NC_061509.1, forward strand.
CGATAGAAACGATGAAACAAGCAGTAGTAACGCAGCGGTATTTAGGAACAAGGCCTAGGGATTAGACTTTCACTAGTGGACACTCTCAACATTGATCACATAACAGAATAGATAAATGCATACTCTACACTCTTGTTGGATGATGAACGCATTGCGTAGGATTACACGAACCCTCAATGCCGGAGTTAACAAGCTCCACAATTTGTTCATATTTAAGTAACCTTATAGTGTAAGATAGATCAACAGATTAAACCAAGTACTAACATAGCATGCACACTTGTCACCTTCATGCATATGTAGGAGGAATAGATCACATCAATATTATCATAGCAATAGTTAACTTCGCAATCTACAAGAGATCATGATCATAGCATAAACCAAGTACTAACACGGTGCACACACTGTCACCTTTACACACGTGCAGGAGGAATAGGACTACTTTAATAACTTTGCTAGAGTAGCACATAGATAGTAGTGATACAAAACTCATATGAATCTCAATCATGTAAAGCAGCTCATGAGATTATTGTATTGAGGTACATGGAAGAGAGATGAACCACATAGCTACCGGTACAGCCCCGAGCCTCGATGGAGAACTACTCCCTCCTCATGGGAGCAGCAGCGGTGATGAAGATGGCGGTGGAGATGGCAGCGGTGTCGATGGAGAAGCCTTCCGGGGGCACTTCCCCGCTCCGGCAGCGTGCCGGAACGCAGATCCTGTCCCCCGGATCTTGGCTTCGCGATGGCGGCGGCTGCGGAAGGTTTACGTGGGTTTCGTCGAACGCATCGGGGTTTTCGATCCAGGGGCTTAAAATAGGCGAAGAGGCGGCGCAGGGGGGTCGAAGGGCGACGACACCATAGGGCGGTGTGGCCGGGGCCTGGGCCGCGCCGGCCTATGGTCCGGGGCCCGATGCCCCCCTGCGGTCCTTCCGGGTGTTCTGGATGCTTCCGGTGAAAATAGGAACTTGGGCGTTGATTTCGTCCGATTCGAGAATATTTCGTTACTAGGATTTCGAAACCAAAAACAGCAGAAAACAAGAATCGGCACTTCGGCATCTTGTTAATAGGTTAGTTCCAGAAAATGCACGAATATGACATAAAGTGTGCATAAAACATGTAGATAACATCAATAATGTGGCATGGATCATAAGAAATTATCGATACGTCGGAGACGTATCAATGTAGCATTGGATGTGGTGGTGGTGGTGCATTCTCCGCTCTAGCTGCTGCATCAGCCTCCTCTTTTTCTCTCGTCTCCCGCTCTCTTCGAGCCTCTTCAGTTTCAACTAACGCCATGCCCCCCTAGTCCTGTAACAAAGAGCGATTACTCATAATTACACCATGCAAATGTTTTCTGAGCTCAACTCATTGCCCAGAACTAGTCACACAATGAAATCAAGAAGCAAATCCAAAACACACATTTATTATGCATATACTTTGTACATTACATAACTTACACACTTATATTACATGTGGTACATATAAACCACTTATTTGGCTCAAAGCCCAAGCCAACGGGAATTTAAAATACGTTCTATTACAATACCACCTAGATTACTTTATTCTTCCTTGGAGCTCTACTCCCCATCATCATAACTCGCCTCCGCGTACATCCCTGGGGTCCATCCGGTACAGCGGTTTGTCTTTCGAACACCGTCCGGAACGAAGGTCCTTCCAGTAGGTATGTAATCTGAATCGGACGAAGTGCCGAGACAGAGATCTGTCATGCCAAAGTAACTGGATAACGACTCATATGTATCCCCCGTAGGATACAGCTCACCTTCTTTTGCCATCCATGGAGGATTTCTACTCACTTGACCTCTCATCTTCTTCATCTTCTTTTTCTTAGTTCCAGAACTCTCACCTACAACGTATTGAGATGTTTTGGGTAATCCCATCTCCAGATCTAAAGAAATGGAGTTGGTGTCTTTCTCTTCCTGCCCAAAGCTTTGGTTAACATTCTGGTTAACCGCGCCTCCTTCATCTTCTGACTCACAAGTGATGGGTTCTCCTTCATCTCCAAATGGTTCCCCGAAACGCCAACCAGTCGAATTCTCGATTGGTGACTCCGAGCAGTTTAGGTTCCTGGAATCATCTCCCCCATATCTAGATTCATATGATGCTGACACATGTGGATAATGTGGAACAAAGTTGGGTGTGAGTGGTTCTCTCTTGGACAACTGGTCACTCAAGTCTACATAACTGTTTGGGTTAAAAAAAGGTGTAGTATGTTGTGGTTGTGCCCTCAGATCACGCATCCGAGTTTGGACTTTATCAGGGTCCGTGAACTCAGCTAACATGTGGTCAATCTCACCCCTCATCTTCATGTGTAAAAGGTACATCGTGGTCAATAAAGACTTACAGCTATCCATGTGCTGTGTTGCAGCTTCCGGACTTCTGTGTGCTAACACCAGGTGATTCAGAGTAGGATCCTCATCCTCCTCGGCATGAGGTATATGAGAAAACTCCGAACATAGCAGCTCTACTGACTTATTGAAAGAACATCTCTCATATTATGTTTTGTGCGTTTGATGTCAATATATGTGATACACTAATGTTTGTTTAAGTGGTACAGGGATTACATAGATATTTATTCATGTGTGTTGGATTTGATCGTCTGTCAAAAGAAATCAGAAAAAGTTGGCCAGGCCGGATAATCCGGGCCGGATATTGTTGAAATATCCGGCCCTATGTTTTTGGCTAAGTCCTCGAGGAAATGCAGCGCAGTATGGGGGCCGGACATTTGCCCGGATAATGTCCCGGTATTGTACCAGGGCCGGATTATCCGGGCCGGATATTTTGGAAATATCCGGCCCTCTGATTTTGGCTAAGTCTTGGAGGAAATGCAGCGCAGTATGGGGGCCGGACATTTGCCCGGATAATGTCCCGGTTTTGTACCAGGGCCGGATTATCCGGGCCGGATATTTTGGAAATATCCGGCCCCCTCGATTTCAGCTAAGGACCAGAAGAAAAGCAGCTCTGGACTAGGGCCGGACATTTGGCCGGATAATGTCACACTTTTGTCCCGGTGGCCGGATTTTCCGGGGGGGCGGATTATCCGGCCCTTACTTAGACCGGATTATCCGGCCCCCCGGAAGCAGCAACGGCTCAATTTTGTGGGGAGGTATAAATACCCCCCTTCTTCTACCTTGGTTGCTTGCTCAATCATTATACAAGAAACCTGCCAAGCCACCTCCATTAGAGCCACCTCAAGAAAGTCAAGATTTGCAAGATCTCCTTCCTCCCCCAACCAAATCTCTTGATCTTTGGAGATTCAAAGGAGAAGCCACCGATCTACATCCTCACCGAAGCGTTTTTCATTTCCCCCTCTCTTGTTTGAGGGATCTCATGCTAGTGTTCCTATTTGGTTCCCTAGTTGATTTGTGTTGATGTGTTGTTGTTGATTGTTGTATTGTTACAGATTTGGGAGCCTCCAATTCAGTTGTGGATGTGTGCCCCAAGAACCTTGTAAAGGCCCGGTTTCCGCCTCGAGGAAATCCCTTAGTGGAAGTGGGCTAGGCCTTCGTGGCGTTGCTCACGGGAGATCCGAGTGAAGCCTTTGTGGCTGTTGGTTTGGCTTGCGTAGCAACCACACTCCTCCAAACGTAGACGTACCTTCTTGCAAAGGAAGGGAACTACGGGAATCATATCCGTGTCATCGCGTGCTCCACTCTCGGTTACCTCTATTCCATTCTATCTCCTATATATTGCGTAGCTATATCTTGCGTAGTTGATAACCTTGTCATATAGGTAAATTCACTTAGTTGCATATCTAGAGAATTTACCTTTGTGTCAAGCCTAAATTGAAAAAGAACTAAAAATTGATTAGCACCTATTCACCTCCCCCCCCCCCTCTAGGTGCGGCATACGATCCGTTCAATTGGTATCAGAGCCTCGGCTCTTATTTCGGGCTTAACCGCCTAAGAGTATGCCGGACGAGGAGCCCTCGGAAGGAGCCGCCAAGACGGTCTCCATGGAAGACTTCAATTCGTTGAAGTCCTCCATGGAAGCCCAAATGGAAAGCATGAAAAAAATGATTGCCGAGCTTTTGGCTCCGGTCCTTCCCAAGGCTCCCATTGTAGAGGTAAAGGACACGGGTACGTTAGATGAGGGAGATGCGTCGGTATTACCCCCATCTACCAAACCCGTGGAAGGTGATAACTTAAACACTATCAAATCTCCCATTGCATCTCCTAGGGGAACTAGTGGGGGTGAGAGCTACAATCGAGTACCTCCACCTTTTCTATCTCCCGATATACCGGTTCCCCATCCCCATTTGAACATTCGGGGCGACCCACCTAAATTTTCTATTGATAATTTCGATACTTGGCAATTTGAGTTCCGCTCTCATGTTTGCAGTGCCTCCAATGAACTTTGGAGAATCATCTTGGAAGGCTTCAAGCCATACAACCCCGACAAGTTGACTAGAAGAGAAGCGGTTGATAGTCAACTCAACAACACCGCCTTGCACATGATTCAAACTAGTGTGGGGACAAAGGACTTGCATCGTGTTCGGAACTACACCACCGCCAAGGAAGCTTGGGATGGATTGGCCGCTAGTTGCATTGGAAGTGAGAGCACAAGGAGGAACAAGTACAATGCTCTTAAGAATAAAGCCGAAGGGTTCATGAGGCTACCGGATGAAGATCATGAAGTCATGTATGGAAGACTTCTCACCGTTGTCGATGCCTTCCGGCTTATTGGTGCCACCCACATCAATGACTCATGGATCAAGGAGAAGTACGTTGAATGCATGATTCCATTTGTACCCATTGATGTCAAGACTCTTGTGGGGAGGGAATGCTATTCCTCTCTCACCTCTCAACAAGTCGTGCACGAGATGCAAGCTCTCAAGGTGCTTGAGGAAACCTCTCATGATTCTCGCAATCGAGCTCTTGGAATGTCAAAAGGTTCCAACCTTGCCTTGGCGGTCAACTCCGTTGAAGAAGTGATTCCTCAAGAATCTTATAGAGCATCTTGGAGCATGTCCTATCCGGAAGATTTGCAATGCCACTACCATGATCACATGGCCTTCCATGCAAAGTCTTTTTGGATTGATCCATCCAAGGCCAAGGAAGACAACATCAAGAGAAACAACAAAAGTGGGTTCACTAGCTTTGGTCCAAAGACAAGATCATGCTACAATTATGATGACAAGCGCCACTTCATTGCCGAATGCCCCTATGAGAATAGAGAGCTTCATAATGGGAGGCTCATTCCCAAGGACAAGAGCAAAGACACAAAGGGCAAATATTCAAAAGCCCCCAACAAGAAATTCTACAACAACAAGACCAAGAAGGGCAAGAGACCCTCAAGAGTTGTGCTAGTTACAAGGGAAGAATATTCTTCCGATGAAGTGGGAAGCTCTAGTAGTGAGGAAGATGAAGAAAGCTCAAAGGAATTGGTTGCCATCGTCACCACCAACATTCCCTCTTCATCTCTCTTTGACTCTCCCAATGAGAATCCTCATATCAAGAATGCACATTGCTTCATGGCGAGATCCTCCTTGGACACATCTATTGTGCTATCAACTCAAGAAGAGTATACCTCCGGAGATGATGATGTTGATGATGAAGAAGATGCAACCTCTAATGGATTGGTCGCTCTTGCCTCCCTCTCCACTAACCCTTCATCACCAAGTGAATTCCCCAATGAGGTCATTCATGTGAAGGAAGAAAGTTGCCTCATGGCTAAATCCTCCGAGGTATCATCCCCTAACCCCTCTATGCCTAACATATCTAGTGATCTAGGGGTTGATGATGCTAGTCTAAAAGTGAAACAAGAAATGCTAGAGTTTGATGATTTCATTCTCAACCTACAAGGTAACACCAAAAAGCATGTTTCAAACCTCATGGTTCGTATTGCTCAACAAAATGATCTTCTTGAGAAAAAGGGTCAAATAGAAAGAGAAGACTCTCTTGAAATCCATGCTCTTAAAAATGCTCTTGAGGAAAGTCAAGAAACTATAGCTTCTCTTGAGGAGAGGCTAGAAACTCTTGAAGATCCTCAAGATAAAATTAACAAGCTCACTAAAGCTAGGGATCTTGCTAGAGCTAAGTCTAAAGTGCTTTCAAAGGAAAAGGCCAAATTTGGTGTTGATCATGAGAAACTTGTGAGAGATCTAGATGATCTAGACAAGGCACACAATGCCTTGAAGAGTGAATACTCTCTCCTCTCCAAGTCTTATGAGCAACTTCAAATTAGGCTCGATTCATATGACATACCTAGTACCTCTACTCCTTCATGTGATCACGCAAATGTTATTGAGGAAAATGCTAGGTTGAAGGATGAACTTGCTAAGGCCTCCTCTCCCCAAAGTAAACTTTCGTTGGATGATCTTTTGAGTAAGCAAAGATCAAACAATGGGAAGGAGGGTCTTGGTTTCGGTGCCAAGGCAAAGAAGGCAAACAAGCAAAAGGCCAAGCCCGCACAAGAGAAGAAGAAAGCCATCACTAATGGTGAAGCCTCCAAGGGCAACACCATAAATGATGATGATGCGGGAATTACTAACCCTCACTATGTTTTATTTAAAGATTATTATGGTGATGTGTATGCTAAATATGTTGGCCCATATGATGGTTATGTTGCTTGGTCTATTTGGGTCCCAAAGACCCTTGTTGCTAACAAAAGAGGACCCATTGAGAAATGGGTACCTAAATCCAAGAATTGATCTCATGTAGGACTATGTCACGGAGGTTCAAAATGGGTACTTGATAGTGGATGTACAAGTCATATGACCGGCGGCAAGAACCTCGTCAAGGAGTTGAGGCCTAACATTAATGATATCACCATCTCCTTTGGCGATAATTCTACATCCGAGGTATTGGGTTTTGGCAAGGTTGTGGTTGCACACAACATTACTCTTGTGGATGTCATGCTTGTCAAAACCCTTGGTTACAATTTACTTTCCGTTTCCGCCCTTGGCAAGATGGGTTTCGCCGTCTTTATTGATAATGATATTGTGGTCCTCTTGTGGAGCAAGACTCTAAAAGTCGCATTCGTTGGGTATCGCGAACACAACTTGTATGTGGTGGACTTTTCGGGGACCACCACGACAAGTGCGATGTGCCTATTCGGAAAGGCGGACGTGGGTTAGTTGTGGCATCGCCGCCTAGCCCATGTCAACATGAGAACTTTGCAAAGTCTTCACAAGGGGAACCATATTGTGGGACTAATGGAAAATGTGTCTTTTGCCAAAGATCGTGTTTGTAGGGCTTGTGTTGAAGGCAAAATGCATGACTCTCCGCATCCAAGCAAGACCATCATCTCTTCCAAGAGGATCTTGGAGCTCCTTCATGTGGATCTCTTTGGTCCCGTTACTCATGCAAGTCTTGGAGCGAAGAAACATTGCTTGGTGATTGTCGATGACTACTCAAGATACACTTGGGTCTACTTTCTCAAGACGAAATATGAGACTCAACAAATATTCATTGACTTTGCTACCGAGGTGCAACACCAACACAACCTCCTCATTATGGCAATAAGAAGTGACAACGGCTCCGAGTTCAAGAACTACACACTCAATGGTTTTCTTAGTGATGAGGGGATTCGACATCAATATTCCGCTGCTTACACCCCTCAACAAAATGGTGTTGCGGAGAGGAAGAACCGGACTCTTATGGATATGGCAAGATCTATGATGGCGGAGTATAAATCCCGCTATAATTTTTGGGCCGAAGCCATCTCCACCGCTTGCCACTCCTCCAACCGGCTCTATCTCCGAAAGGGCTTGAACAAGACTCCATATGAAATACTCACCGGGAACAAGCCTAACATCTCATATTTCAAGGTGTTCGGGTGTAAGTGTTTCTATCAAATCAAAGGGGTTCGTTTATCTAAATTTGCTCCTAAAGCGTTGGAGGGTATATTTGTTGGTTACGGTGCCGAATCTCACACTTATAGAATCTTTGATATTTCCTCCGGGATTATCATCGAATCTAGTAGTGTGAAGTTCGAAGAAAATGATGGCTCCCAAGTGGGGCAAGTTGATGTTTGTGCAGGTGATGAAATACCTCAAGATGCCATAGTAAGAATGGGTGTGGGATTTTTCCGCCCCATTGAGGGACACGGTGTGGCGTCTCGGGAAGAACTATGCTCTACCACGGTGGAGCCCTCATCTTCTCAACATCAACAAACCCTACCTAGTGAAGCAAATGATGCACCAACCCAAGAACAAGAACAAGACCCTCCCTCTTGTGTGCAAGATCAAGGACAAGATCAACCAAGCTTTCATGATGGCTCCAATGAGGATCCAATCAACTCTTGTCATTCTCCGAATATTGTTCAAGATCAAGCACTTGAGGATGAGCAACCTCAAGTAGTTGAGGAAGCTCAAGTTGAAGGTCAAGACGAGGACCCAAAAGATCAAGTTGATCAAGTGTTTCCTCCAAGGCCAAGAAGAACCAAGGAGGAGATCGAGGCCCGTCGCCTAGCAAGAAGAGATAGGAACCTTGAGCTTCGTGGACACACTCATGACAAGGTTCTTGGTGATGTAAGGGCAAAGGTTTCCACTAGAAGGCAATTGGCTAACTTTAGCAATCATCATGCTTATATCTCCTTAGTGGAACCCAAGAAAGTATTTGAAGCCCTTGAAGATTCGGATTGGTTGGAAGCTATGCACGAAGAACTCAACAACTTCAAGCGCAACAAAGTTTGTACCTTAGCAAAGAAGCCAAAGGAGTGCCGCAATGTTATAGGCACTAAATGGATTTTCAAGAACAAGCAAGATGAGTTTGGAAATGTCGTGAGGAACAAGGCTAGATTGGTGGCTCAAGGGTTCTCTCAAGTTGAGGGAATTGACTTTGGAGAAACCTATGCTCCCGTGGCTCGCCTTGAGTCCATCCGTATCCTTCTTGCTTATGCATCGCACCATAACTTTAAGTTACAACAAATGGATGTGAAAAGTGCATTTCTTAATGGTCCTTTGCATGAAGAGGTTTATGTTAAGCAACCCCGGGGTTCGAGGATCTCAACTTTCCTAACCATGTCTACAAGCTTGATAAAGCACTTTATGGTCTCAAACAAGCTCCTAGAGCTTGGTACGAGCACCTTAAGGAATTGTTGGTAGACCGTGGGTTTGATGTTGGGTTAATCGACCCCACTCTTTTTACTAAGAGGGTCAATGGGGAGCTTTTCGTTTGCCAATTATATGTTGATGATATTATATTTGGCTCTACTAACAAAGCTTTCAATGATGAATTCTCAAAGCTTATGACCGATAGGTTTGAGATGTCTATGATGGGAGAGATGAAGTTCTTCCTTGGTTTTGAGATCAAGCAATTGAGGGAAGGAACCTTCATCAATCAAGCAAAATATCTCCAAGACATGCTCAAGAGGTTCAAGATGACCGAGATGAAGGGTGTGGCCACTCCTATGGTTACTAAATGTCATCTTGCACTTGATCCCAATGGTAAAGAGGTGGATCAAAAGGTATATCGCTCCATGATTGGATCCTTGCTCTACCTTTGTGCATCTAGACCGGACATAGTGTTGAGTGTTGGTGTGTGTGCAAGGTATCAAGCTTCTCCTAAGGAGAGCCACATGATGGCTCTCAAAAGAATCTTTCGGTATTTGGTTGATACCCCAAGATATGGTATTTGGTACCCCAAAGGCTCAAGTTTTATTCTCAATGGTTATACCGATGCGGATTGGGCGGGTGACAAGGATGATAGGAAATCAACTTCCGGGGCTTGCCAATTCCTTGGTAGGTCCTTGGTGTGTTGGTCATCTAAGAAGCAAAATTGTATATCTCTCTCCACCGCCGAAGCCGAATATGTTGCCGCCGCAAGTGGATGCACTCAATTGTTATGGATGAGGCAAACTTTAAAGGAATACGGTGTCATTTGTGACAAAGTGCCTCTATTATGTGACAATGAAAGTGCCATCAAGATTGCCTATAATCCGGTGCAACATTCAAGAACGAAGCATATTGAGATCCGGAATCATTTCATTAGGGATCATGTTGCCCGGGGTGATATTGAGCTCATCTATGTTCCTACCAAAGATCAACTTGCCGATATATTCACGAAGCCTCTTGATGAAGCAAGGTTCACTTATTTGAGGAATGAGCTAAATATCATTGATTCAAGGAGTATAGCTTGACCATCTTGCAAACACACCTTCGTCTCAAAACTTTATTTGGTTTAGGTGTGGGCATGGAAATAGGGGGAGTGCGGTTTAAATTATTGAGCTATCCCTCCCCCCATAATGCCAACATTAAAGATTTCATTCTCGTTATATCATATGTTGATATGTGAGCTTAAATGATGAGTATTGGTTTGGACCCAAGATATATCTTCGCGGTGCCATACCATAACACTCATATATGGTGGCCTAGGCCACCACACTCTTCTTCGTGAAGAGTTGGAGTTGTTTGGTTTTTCATTGGATTTTATTGACATCTCCATGTTCTTATGGGAAATCACTCTAGTTTGGCCTTATTTGCTCATATCTTGCAAACTTGAGTGACCATGTACCATTAACAGTTTGTATCTTCTAATAACTAAGCCTACTCTCTCCTACAAGCCATTTCCATCTTGCTCATTTGTCATGTTTGGTAAAAACTTGGAGTTAGAGGTTTTTCGGTCGGATGATCTAGGTTGCTCCATCTTATTGGTAAATTTGCACCTTATATGTGACGTGATACAGTATTGCATCACATATGGGTCTTGCAAATAACCAACGAAAGATGGGCCGGATTCCCGGCGATTCTGGAATTTTCCAGAACCCCGGATAATCCGGCCCCAGGAGACCCTGGAAAATCCGGCCCGGCCGGATTATCCGCCCTAAGTTAGGGCCGGATTATCCGGCCTGGGCAGATCTTGAAAGGGTTGAGGTCGAGGCCGTGGGGGGCCAAACGGTTCACACATCCCCCCCACGCGCCTCTCTCCTCTTTCTCCTCTCAAGACCGCCGGATCTCCTCCTCCTCGCTGGAGACGCTCCGTCCGCCCCCTCTCGGAGTTCTTGGGTGGATCGGGTGCATCTCCTCCCTAGCTACCTTCTCCTCCAAGCGGTTTCCACAATGGATGTGGGTATGATTCACAATCTCTAACCCTAGATGTTGTGTTTTGTATGGGCTATTTTCTTGGTGGATTTGGTGTCTAGTTGTTCCAAATCGCTTGTAGTGTACTCCTCTTGCATGCTATATGGCCGATCTGTTCCAAAACAAGTTTTTGATTGCAAAATCTGCGAGATTCGCAAGGCCGGATTATCCGGCCCCGCGAGGACCGGATTATCCGGTAGGCCGGATTATCCGCCCCCTTGGGGCACCAGATTATCCGGCCTGGAGCTTCATCGCCACCGCAGTTTTGATTCAATCTTTCTTGTTTTAGATTTGTACCAGCTTATAGTATGTGTCTAGAGTGCATTACTGTATCATACATGACTCATGAGCATTATCTTCTCTTTGCTATCCATCTTTGCTATTCACAGGTCGTTCGTCTCGGGGTACCTCTCGGAGACGTCCAAGGGCTGATCGATCAAGTGATGAGTTCGTGCCCAACGCTCCGCGCAAGTCAACCTCATCTAGGCACAAGAACAAAGCTTCAAGGGAAAATTACAAGGCTATGGATGGTGTCTCTTATCAGGCAATCCGTTTGAAGAACTGGTATGAAGAACTACCAAGGGATGAAGAGACTGAGGGCAGAAAGTTCTGGTGCATGGAGCAGGAGTTCATCTATAAAGATGTCTATTAGCCCATGAGGAAGGTACGCCCTATGCAAGCTATTGATGTGGACGTTCTGGCAGTCAACAATCACTTTGAGGATGCCATCTGGGTGGCTGGGAGATTGGGCCTGCATGATTTGATGAAGATTCAATGTGATTATAGCCCAGAGTTGGTGAAGCAGTTCTTTGCTACATTGGCCATCAAGACTGATGAGGACCGCACTTTGGAGTGGATGTCTGGCTCCACTCACTGTAGTGCCACTTTGCACCGCTTTGCTGCTATTCTTGGAGTTCCTGCAGAAGGAGGCCGTCGTCTCCATGGACCTCAGAGGACAGAGAAGACTGTATTGTATGATCTCTATACGTCTGCTGGAAAGGTGGGGGAGTCCAAGGGGCTGCTTCCCATCTATGGTCAGTTGCTTAGGTTCTTTCGGGCCACCATCGCTCCTAGTGGTGGCAACAATGATGCTCTCCGGGGAACTCTTGTGGACCTCATGTACCTCAGCTTCCGATGTGCCTGTGATAAGAATGAGGAACGCAACTACACTGTTGATATCATGGACTACATCTTCCATGAGATTCGAAATGCCATGGTTTCCCGGACCACTATTCCTTATGCGCCTTACATCCAGCTCCTCATCAACAACACTGCGGGCGTGCGTGGTGAAGATTTGAGCGGGTACTCTTATTTGAAGCACTCTGTCAAGAAGGCCTACAAGCTTAAGCCTGTCTCGTCTGCTGTTCCTCCACCTGACTCATTCATGGGTGATGCTCGCTCTAGTGGATTCATGGGTGATGCTCGCTCAAGTGGATTTGCTCCTGCTCGCCATTCTGACCTTCCTGCTATGAGGAAGCAAGTGACCCGGCTTAGTTGGTTTCAGCGTCATATCCTCTGCATGAACATTGAAATCCACAAGGAGAACTATGCGGCTAGCCGGGAGCGTTCTGAGATTAAGCACACTCAGGCGGTTATTCTTCACAAGCTCAGTGGTGATCAAGGTCCCCCGCCTCAGCCTCCTGCTCACCAGGGTTACAGTGGATGGCACTCTGCACAGGTTCCATGGAGTGATCTTGATGATTGCCTTCAAAGGTCCAACACCTCTCGTCGCTCTCCGGAGGCACCTGACACTGATGAAGAGGAAGAAGAAGAAGAAGAAGAAGAAGAGGCGCAAGCGTCCGATGATGATTATGACTCCGAGTGATCCCCATGGGGCGAGTAGCATCGCGCTTATCCCTTTTTGGCGTCTCGATGCCAAAGGGGGAGAAGTGTTCTATTAGGTTTTATCTCGGGGATTTGCATGGTTTGGGCACAAGCATTTGCGTTTTATCATTCCTTTAGTGCTTGTGCTCCCTCGTATTTGAACTATTTGCTTTGGTTATGTTTGTTTAAAACTATGTGCTATGTTGGTGTGAGACATTACTATGGCTTTCGGATTTCTATTTGTTGAGATCAAGGATATTACATTATGTGTGATGCTATATCTCCATATTATATATCTACACATGGGTATGATTTCTTACATCCTATCTCAACTTCATATGTGTCAATGTCTAGTGTTAGAGCTCATGTTGGATATCTCTTGTGATGAGGCACCATACTCCTATGTGTTGTGTATTTGTATTCAAATGCAAATTACTTAGATGCACACATGTAGGGGGAGTGCCTCTATGGTTTGCCGTCATGCTTGTCTCTTTAGTGTTTTTCTTGCAAATCCGTATATTGTCATCAAACACCAAAAAAGGGGGAGATTGAAAGAACATCTCTCATATTATGTTTTGTGCGTTTGATGTCAATATATGTGATACACTAATGTTTGTTTAAGTGGTACAGGGATTACATAGATATTTATTCATGTGTGTTGGATTTGATCGTCTGTCAAAAGAAATCAGAAAAACTTGGCCAGGCCGGATAATCCGGGCCGGATATTGTTGAAATATCCGGCCCTATGTTTTTGGCTAAGTCCTCGAGGAAATGCAGCGCAAGTATGGGGGCCGGACATTTGCCCGGATAATGTCCCGGTATTGTACCAGGGCCGGATTATCCGGGCCGGATATTTTGGAAATATCCGGCCCTCTGATTTTGGCTAAGTCTTGGAGGAAATGCAGCGCAGTATGGGGGCCGGACATTTGCCCGGATAATGTCCCGGTTTTGTACCAGGGCCGGATTATCCGGGCCGGATATTTTTGGAAATATCCGGCCCCCTCGATTTCGGCTAAGGACCAGAAGAAAAGCAGCTCTGGACTAGGGCCGGACATTTGGCCGGATAATGTCACACTTTTGTCCCGGTGGCCGGATTTTCCGGGGGGGCGGATTATCCGGCCCTTACTTAGACCGAATTATCCAGCCCCCCGGAAGCAGCAACGGCTCAATTTTGTGGGGAGGTATAAATACCCCCCTTCTTCTACCTTGGTTGCTTGCTCAATCATTATACAAGAAACCTGCCAAGCCACCTCCATTAGAGCCACCTCAAGAAAGTCAAGATTTGCAAGATCTCCTTCCTCCCCCAACCAAATCTCTTGATCTTTGGAGATTCGAAGGAGAAGCCACCGATCTACATCCTCACCGAAGCGTTTTTCATTTCCCCCTCTTGTTTGAGGGATCTCATGCTAGTGTTCCTATTTGGTTCCCTAGTTGATTTGTGTTGATGTGTTGTTGTTGATTGTTGTATTGTTACAGATTTGGGAGCCTCCAATTCAGTTGTGGATGTGTTCCCCAAGAACCTTGTAAAGGCCCGGTTTCCGCCTCGAGGAAATCCCTTAGTGGAAGTGGGCTAGGCCTTCGTGGCGTTGCTCACAGGAGATCTGAGTGAAGCCTTTGTGGCTGTTGGTTTGGCTTGCGTAGCAACCACACTCCTCCAAACGTAGACGTACCTTCTTGCAAAGGAAGGGAACTACGGGAATCATCTCCGTGTCATCGCGTGCTCCACTCTCGGTTACCTCTATTCCATTCTATCTCCTATATATTGCGTAGCTATATCTTGCGTAGTTGATAACCTTGTCATATAGGTAAATTCACTTAGTTGCATATCTAGAGAATTTACCTTTGTGTCAAGCCTAAATTGAAAAAGAACTAAAAATTGATTAGCACCTATTCACCCCCCCCCCTCTAGGTGCGGCATACGATCCGTTCACTTATGCTGCCTTATCTCAAGGATTGCCTTGAATAGGCCCATATGGTAGGTTGTGGTGATAGTTTTGGCTTCTCCGTATGGCATAATACGACTCATCAGCAGTTTTGTCGGTAGTTGGACCGATACCCTGCACTTGGCTAGGATTTCCCCATCATAGTAGGTATACTTGATAACGTGTATCCGTGGATCACAATGAAGTTCCTTCAGCATCCCACACAGGAGAGCTGTGATTGGTCCATCATAATCACCGAGCCATCCCTCAACTTTCCTCAAAGTCCTCTTAGGAAAAGTGTTCGCCATTATGGCTGTATACAAAAACAGAATATCGGTAGTGATAATGCATCATAATAGCTATAATAAAGAATTATCGCACTAAAATATATGGTTTTGCTATTCTCATGTGAATAATCACCATATTTCTAGAGAATCCTTTACTATTTCTACTAGACTCCTACAGGTTTCTTCCCTATACTAGGTTTTTTCCAACCTAAGGTCGCAACATTTGCTCTGATACCAGCTGCGGTGACCCAGCATACCACTGCATGTTGTAGTATACAAGTTGTTGATATGATCTTTGTGAAGGGACTTCTTCACAAATTGCCATATCCCTCAGAGTGGTACAATAGAAACATTGCAGGTCATAACACTCCATACTTTATTACAAACATGGTCTTAACAAGTTGGTATTCTCACAGTCCTATGAGAACACCCTAAGATACTACTTAAGTACGATTACAACTCATAACAACTATAAAGAGCTCAACAACTTATTTAGGTAAGTTCTACGTTGCTCGGCTCTATGATACTAGGGTTTATCACTACTCCTCCACCTCCGTGACATCTGGCCCGTAGACTATCCCATAGTCTACTCCTTCCACTCCGCCGATAAGATCAGGTTCCTCGTAGACCAGCTCGTAACTTCCTTCAGGTGCTCCATCGTTGATGGCCTCCACTTCAGGATCACAGTCTAGCAAGGGTGTCGAAAGAAAGTGAGTACGGAGGTACTCGGCAAGTTCTAAAAGAGTAAAAAGGTGTTTGATGCACTAGCTACGACCATTGATCGAGAAATCGCAGGTCAATGCATGTTTTGAAATCATTTCTTCAAAAGGTTGCTTTTATTATGAAAACTATGCCCGTCGATCTTCACGAGTTGACTAGAACTTCATGGAGTTCCTTTCCTGCCGCGTTCGCAGCTCCCTTCCCGAACAAGGAGTGACAGCCACAATTTGATACACTCCGCAGAGGTGCGTTACTTTTCCCACAAGAGATCTCACCCTTTTTGCCATCCGCGAGGACTTGCCCCCGTTCACACTTCCTTTGGTGTGAGGCCGGGTATAAAGATCCAAGCCCACACCGCCTTCTCCGCGACCGCAAACCCACCCTTTTGTCCAACCGTACACCTCCAGTAGACTTCCCTCGATAATACGGCTTTACTCATGGTGTACTCTGGACAATCCTTCATAGATCGTAGAGCCATCATCACTAATGGATGGGGATTTAAAAGGCTATCCCAACCTACGGCAGGTGCCTCCAACACCCCGCCGGCTCTACCAATCCGTTGGCGTGCGAAGGGAAAAGATACGACCGGCTTCCCGCGAGCCATTATAGATCTCATGGTCAACGCGATTTGTACGGCGCTAGAATCACCTGGACGGCATTTGTAATTAATCCTAGGGTGATATAACCCATGCAATGGAACCTCCACCATATCAACACATACCATGGTTCCATCGCCAACCACATAGTCATATTCATAATTGGAAAAGTAATATTTCATTTGTAATGCAGGAATGATAAGTATATAACTTTGCAGTAAAATGATAGAAAATACTCAAGTTGACATGAGAAAGGGTGAACTTGCCTGTGGACTGCGAGATAGTGCAGTTCAATGCAGTTGATGGAACCTAGACCTCTGGTTCTGTAAGAAGCATCATTGTCCGGTAAGGACAATGTTATAAAATCCAAATAATGCATTCATGGATGTATTATTTTATGTTGAATCCCTTTATCCCATTGAATTATAGCAATTTTAGGGTTGAGTTAAGATTTATGTCTTTGACGGTAACTTGCAATTGATTTAAAAGTATAAACCATTTTAATTCACACAAAGTACAACAATTCAAAGTAAAACTATTTTACTTGGTGATTCCCTTAATCATCCCAAATATAATTTGAAATTATAGAGTTACCTCTATAGTTTTTTTTTTGAATAAAAGAATATAGTATTTTTCTTGAAAAAAAATACCCTTTTCAATAGAAAAGACTTGGAATATTAGAATCTCATTTTGAAATGTTTGGAAATAAGTATTTGAACTTATTTGAGATTTTTTTCCTTGAATTTTAAATACAAGGAAATAATAATTTTAAATTCCAAGTTATTATTTAAATTCTTAAAATTCATAATTTTGAATTTGTTTCATAAATTCCATTTCATATTTTATTCTTGTTAAGATTTATTTTTCATTCACTAATCCAATTTTTAATGGATTTTTGGAGTTGTATTTTATTTACTAAAAATTGATAAAGTTCTGGCCTTTTATTAATTGTTAAAAGACCAAAATACCCCCTGGACCCATATTGGGCCCAGCCCATTTACCTAAACCCAGGGACAGCCCAATAAGGCCAATCCCTTTTTGGGTTCGGTGGCGCCGAACGGCCCACCTCACTCTCACTCACTCGGCCCTCTCTCTCTCGTCCACCTCTAACCCTAATCTCTCGCGACGCTCTGGCGATGGCGTCGCCGCCATGGCCGCCGCTTCGCTCCGGCCATCGCCGTGCTCCTCCGCCGTAGCCACCTACCGATCTAGAACCGCCGCGTGCAGATCTATCGATCTGTCCGCGCAGTTTTCCCCTTCTCTTCCTCTCCTGGCGAATCGCCTCCGTTCTGGATCTCATGGAGAATCGCCTCGACGAACTCCGGCGAGATCTCGTCCTCGTCGACGATGGGTACGCGCCTGGGGTTGACCTGGCGCGGGTGCTGCTCGCAGTACTCGTGCCGTCGCCTCAGGTGCTTGCTACGATGTGCGGTTTCGTGTCTGGGTTCGCCGGCATAACGTCGGCGCCTTCCCTGGACTCGCAGCTGTTAGGGCCGCGCGAGCACTCCCTCGCCATGCCCTAGCCTCTGCTTCCAGGTGCAAGTAAGTGTTACATCTCCTCCTTCTCTTCTCTGCGCCTCCCTTGCCACTGTTCTTCTTCCTCCTCATTCTCTATTGATCTCTGGTGATCCTGTGATCACCCAGAGCCATGCTATTGCTGTGCAATCTTCCTGTGCTTCTGTCTACTGCAAGCTCATGACCCAATTACCATTTACTGGTACTGGCACATGCTGCTTTGCTTGTTATTCATGCGGTGCTTGCTTCTCTGCTGCTCCTAGCATGCTCTGTACTTGCCATGCTCTACTGTGCTTGCTCAAAATCCTGCTATGCCATGCTATACTTGATTATGGCTTGCTTATGCTTACTGGAATACCATGCTTGCTTGTCTAGGTGTACTTCTGATGCATCAGTGACACTGTGTGTGTGCCAGTGGTGCCTCTGTGCTTCCTATGCAAGCCAATGATCCATTGGATCATTCCTTGCTTGTTGGTTAACTTCCCTGTGTAGCTTGGCTTGCTATAATTGATCCATTTGATCAATTCTCTGTCAGTGATGGCTTACTGATTAATACTGTGGCTAAATGATTCAGTTATCTTGTGATGCTGATGCCCAAGCATCACTATGCTGTTGCTTACTCAAGCTACTGGACTTGCTCCAGTGGCTATGGTGCAGTGATTAAATTGTGTTGCTTAATAGTGTGCTACTGTCAGTGCTAAGCATGGATCTGTGATAAATTCATGCTTGTATTAATTAAATTATGATGAACTGCTTATGCAGTAATGATTTAAATGATTTGCTTGCAAATGACTTAGCTGTTCATGATTATCTGGCAAGCAATTGAATCTGAATCCATTCCCGGATAATGATGTGCTATGTTTGGCTTCATTTTAATTGATGCTAAGTGTGATGTGACCTCAGTAGCCTTGCTACTGATTGGTTGCTCACCTATTTAGTTGGATCTTGTGGCTACTCAACCTTTGCTTGCATATTTGGGAATCATCCTTGAGATGAATGCCAATATGTTTGCCTGATGAAAATCTAGGGTTACTGATGGTTCATAGCTTAGGATTTACTGTGTAGTCTTTACTAGCTGATGATCCTTGCAATTCATCTACTGGTGCTATTTGTGCATCTGATCTGGCTAGTGTGCATCTGTGCATGTGTGCTAGTTTCTGTGTACAAGATCTGAACCTAGATGCTTTCTATTTTAGTAGCTTTTGACTGGCAGTAATCCTTGGTGAAAACCAAGTGATGATCTACCCATATGAGCATCTGCTCATTCCCATGCTTTTTTCATGCATATTTGATGGATCAAATCCATTGGATCTGTCCAGGAACTTGGTATACCTTGTTCCAGCTCCTAGTATGAAATGTTTTGTTGATGCAGACTTGTGGTTTCTGTGCACAGCCCTTCACCTCCAGTATCTGGTTGATCTTGTCAGGTCACCATGATTCCTGGTGGCTAAGCTGTTTGTGTTGGTTTCCATTCTTGGTTATGAACTGGATGAACTGTGCTTGTTCTTGCTTCACCCTTACCTGATGATTTGCAAATGTGGTCGACTGTCATGGTTCTAGGGTTTGTGTGCTATTTATATGGCCTCTACTTCTTCCCTGGCCATGACACACAGGCTCATTTACTTTATGACTCATCCTTTGCCTTGCCTTGCTGTTGCTTGCCTAGCAACAGCCTTGCTATGGTGAAACTTGAGCCCACTGTGGCTGCTCAGGTTTGGTCTGCCTGATCCTATCCTGTGCTGTCCAAGTTTTGGACAAGCACAAGTGTGCTGTGACAGTTTCACTGTCCAAACTGAACTTTGTGTTATTTCTGCTAACTATCTAAACTGAATCTTGTGTTAAACTTATATTCGGCTAGCACTTGTGAATTGTTTTGCAGGTTTTGAAGGTGAATATGACCAGAAGATCACTTCACAAGTCACTTAGTGTAGGTTTAGTTTAGATTAAACTTGTAATTTTTCCTTTTCTTTTAATTCTGATCATTATGTCCCCCAATTCTTGTATCAAGAATTTTGTAAAGACATTGTATTATGTGTTGATGATCAATAAAGCTCAAGTTTTTGTTTATGAGCTTTTGTATTATGTAATGTTTGATTGAATATTGTATTTGATATTTACTTTGAAATTCAAAATGATTTGAATTTATATCTTGTGTTTGAATTTTGATTTCATTGTTTATAATGTGTGATGTTTATATTTAAATGTTTAACACTTATCAAATGCAATCATTCCCCAATGTAACAAGATACAAAAGAGATCATGTCAAAATTTCCCTAACTCACATTGCCTAACCCTAATTGCAAAATGAGAGAGAACCTCGATCCCTCTTAGGTTTAGTTGCAATAAGGCGCGAAAATTTCCCCCGTTTTGTGATGAAATGCACAACCCTTTTCTAAATCTACCCTTCGTTGTTCCTATGTTCTGGGTTGTTACAGTGCACATGGAAGATGAAGTCACGGGCTCCCAGGTCCATGGGGGAAATCTAAGGATGAGAGCTCGGTCTGGAGGAGAAAGCTGCCGCTGGGCTCTGTACTCGATGACCAGCGATGATTTTGTCAGAAGCAAGAGCGCCTCCATCGTTGATTCGCTTGCGTGGCTAGCAGCCCTCCGAGCAGGTCGACGAAGAAGGGGCGAAGCGGAGGTAACAAGACCGGGAGAGGAACGGTATGAGCAGGAGAGATCAGAGACAGAGAGGGACGGGGGCTGGATTTACCTCCAAATATGGTGCAGGGACGGACGACTCCAGGGCGTCAGGGTGGTCCACCGTGGGGACGAAGGGGTTGCCGAAATCGCCACCGCCGGAGAAGACGAAGAGCGCCGCCGCCGTCCCACCACGAACACCTCCATTCCCCAGCGACCTCCACCGGCCGGACCGCCAGCCACCACCGCCCGCGGCCGCCCTGCCCTTCCCTCCCCAAAGCTCCACCTCTGCCTGTCCTCCACATACCCTGGACTCCCTCTAAGCTCCGCAGCAACCCGTTAATCTCCGGTGGCGGCGAACCCTAAACCCCCTACCCTAAGTATTTTACTCGACAGTGGCTCGTTGGTCATCGCTTTCTCCCCGAAAATGCATCTCTGAAGCTGATATGGGCAAAGCTGAAATCTGGGCCCTTGCATGGCATAGGGATGTTCATTCCTGGGTCCCACGTATTTGACTACTCACTTTACAAGATTCCCTTCTCCAAATGCACTACCAATTGAAAAACTAGCACAACTTTCACGTAATAAATTCAAATGAATTTTTATTTTCATATTCGACTTCCTCGCGACGAGCTCTTCAAAATGAGTCTAATATTCAATATTTTAAAAGTTATTTTGTAAACTGCATCTATAGAGTTCTCTATTACTTGGCCATGTAGTCCGGACACTACGTCCATGTAGTCATGCGATATATAATACTGATTTTATAAAGTTCTTTCAAATTTGTTTGAATGGTACATGTAGTATTTGTGAAAAGTACTTCTATTTTTGTACATATGACAGCTGCAGATTTCCTTTTCACGTGAGAACCATTGATTCGAATCTCGAAAAAGGCTGACTAGAAACAGTGGTTGTGATATCACCTTGGCCCTAGATCAGCTGCACAATCTATGCGTCCCTTTCTCCCGCGGAGAGCCACGGCGTCGCCGGCTCCGGCGATGCTCCGGCTACGGCCCTCTCTCTCTCAATTGCCGTGTAGGGCGAAGCATGGATGAATCAAGGCAAGATGATAAGGAATGCAAAAAGAAAAGGAGTTCGGTGGCGGGCTCCACACGGCGATGCGTGCACCGTCAAAGCGCTGAGAAGGCCGGGATTGCAACAGAATTACTTGTTGTACTAATGACTTATTTGCAATTGCTAGCAATAATTTTCTGAAAAGATAGATCATCCGCCAATGCAAGAGTTTTCTGACATGATAGGGCTTGAAGCGATGGTGGATTAGCCACTCTCAGGAACACAACAGTTGAGAGCATCTTCAACAGGCGCGCTAAAAGCCCCGCGCGGCAAAAAAACCGCCGGTTTGCCGCGCGCGGAGGCTGCCACGCTGCTCCAGCGGAGGCGGGAAAACGGCGCGCGCGCTAAAACTTTTGCCGCCCGCGCGCTTTCGCGCTATCCCGCGCGGGAAATCTGCCGCGTGCGCTGCCGCACGCGCTATAAACACGACACGCGCGAAGCGGCCAACTGCCACTCCTCCCACACGTCTTCGCCTCTGTCCGTCTCCCTCCCCGCCTCTCTCCCTCCCGCGCCGCTCCGCCTCCGGCTGTTCCGCCTCCGCGCGAAGATTCCGCCGCGCCGCCGCCCACCCTCCGGCTACCACGGCGTTCGGGCGTGGCCGAGCGGCCGATTTGACGCGGAGATCCGTTCCGGCGAGGAGCGGATCCGCCTCGGCACCTTCGACACGGCGCACGAGGCGGCGCGGGCCTACGACGCCGTCGCGTGGCGGCTGAGCCGCAGCCGCCGCGCGATGAACTTCCACGACGTGTTCACGCGGGAGCAGGCGGAGATGCTCGCGCCGCCGCCGCCGATGATCACGCGGGAGCAGCAGCGCCGCCAGCGGGAGCTGGAGCAGCGCCTGCTCATCGCCGAGCGCGACGAGGCGCTCCGCGTTGAATGGGCGCGCCGCTTCCCCGAAGACGTCGCCGCCACGGCGGCCTTCTACGCGGAGAAAGAGAAGAAGGAGGAGGAGAAGGCGGCGGAGAAGGCGAACAAAAAAGCTTCACGCGAGAAGCGCCGCGCCGAGTTCGCGGCGAGGAAGGCGGCGAGGGCCGCGAAGGCGGCGAGGAAGGAGGAGGAGAAGAAGAACGGCGCAGGGCCGTCGACCATCGTCCTCTCCTCCTCCTCCTCCTCCTCCTTCGAGTGGACGACGACGCCGGTGTCGGAGACGACTCCGAGCAGCTCGGACTTCGATTGGGACTCCTCCGAGTAGTTCCAGTTCTATATGTCGCATTGTATCGTAGAACTTTTATAATATATTCGTATTTTCGATCTAATTTTCATAGTTCGTTCGATTTAAATTTTTAAACAACGGTCGGATTAGCACTTTGTGCCGCGCGCGCGCTGCAAAATAGCGCCTCTGCCGGAGGTGCGTTTTTCGCACAGCAACGCGCGCTGGAAAATAGCGCCTCTGCCGTGGGCAAATTCGCTAACTCGCGCTTTAACGGTATACAGCGCGCCGAATCGCGCGTTTACAGCGCCAGATTTTACAGCGCGTGTTGGAGATGCTCTGAGGAGCACATGTAGTATACCTCCATGTCACGCTGTTCATCGTAAAGGGCTCTGGAAGTTCCCTCATGGATATCCTTCATCCCCGTAGTCCAAATCGCCCACAAAGTCGCTAGACTATTAGCAAAATTATCATGTTGCATGGACTATGCCCTCTAGGCTCTAGCCAAGGCTCTCTTGTCGTTGTTTGATATCAACCAACACAAGACGGCATTGGCTGGTCGCAAGGCAAGGCTTGGGTATTTTCCCAAGCTAGATCTTCAACTTTCTGTCTCAAAAAAGATGGATCTCGCACCGTGATCTAATCAGGACGAGGAGAATAGCCAACAATGGCCCAACAACATGTGGTCTCACTGTTAGTAGAAAATTCAACGAAAAATCCAAAAATATAAGGGTGAAATGAGAAAATACCAGAATATCCCATATTGTCATGAAATATCCCTAAAATAGGAGGAGAAGAAGAATGTAGACATTATCGACCCATTTTCACCCTAAATAATGTATCCTTACTTCTACCTTACCAATAATCTTCCAGGCGAGCAGGACAACCGGTTCGCTCCCCCGCGTCGCCTCCTCCTGGCGACCGGGGGACGAAACCCTAGGCCGCCGCCACCAGCTCCCCTCGCCTCGATCTCCCCTCCTCGTCGCCCCCGGAGGCGCCGCCGGTCGAAGGCCGCGACGCCCAGGAAGGGGGCGGCGGGGATCTGGGCTCCGCGCGCGGCGATAGGAGGAGGAACGCCGCGCGAGATCTGCTGTTGCCGGTGCGGGCGCGACGGCGGTGCCCCTGCTGCGTCTTGCTCCTGCCGGAGCAGCCGTGGGTCAGGGCGTGGTCGACATGCGCTCCTCCCGGTGGGGGCTTGGGCACCGGAGGCGGCGGCCTCTGCGAGGTGAGGGCGGCGCGGTCCCTGGCGGCGGGGAGCGCTTGCTGATGCTGAGGACCGTCTCCTCGGTAGCGTGGGCGGCGTGGAGGCGGTGGAGGGTGCTCGGGCCGCAGTGGTTGCCCCGTCGACCTCGTGGCAGATCTGAAGACGGAGGCCGGATTTCATGTGGTACCCACCCCAAGGCCATGGCTTCCGGCGTTCTCGTCGGTGTGGTTGGGGTGGCGGGGCGAGGGGCTGCGGCCGGGAGAAATCCTTGGCCGGCGGTGGCGGTCACAGCGTCGGTGACGTCCTGGACGCCGTCTTCCTCCTTGGAGGCGATGCTGAGGTATATCCCCCTCCCTCCTTCCTTTGGCACCCGGGTGAAAACCCAAATCTCTGGATTGGGCGGCGACGGCGCTCTGGCGTCGTGTTCCTTCTTGAAGGCGCCGCCTTGGGTCGGCGGAAGGTGTCCGTGCTGCGTGGGTGTCCTGATCTGCGGTTGCGGCGCTTGCCGTGTCTTCTCTGGCGATCTCCGTCCTGATGCTGAAGTCTTTTGGGTGGCCGGTGCGTTGGCCGGTGGCGAGGCCTGTGGTCTGTCGCGTGTGGTGGTCGTGTCTGGTTCTTGTCCTTGGTTTGATGCCCCTGGTGCTCATTCGTGCTCTAGGGAGAGCTGCTCCGCTTGCCGACGGTCCGGCGCCCTACGAGCCAGGGCGAGAAGGTTGGGACCTTCTTCGGAGGTGGAGGCGGATGGCATTCCGGCTGCGATGCGACAGGACTTGACGGTGGCAGGATTCCCGGTGGCGAGCTTCATGGCGTTGTTTCTCCTCCGCTCTGGTTCTTCCTTGAGATGTTGGCCTTGATGACAAGTTGTTTTCTTTGTAATCTTTCGTTTGCTTGTTCATCGATGTTTGTAAGCTGTTCTTCAGCATCCTGTAACTCTTGCCGGCAACGGCCTTATTAATTTAAGGCAGGGCTACGGCCTACTCTTTAAAAAAATAATCTTCCAGGCTCGTGAAACATTCAAATTCCACAACATCATCCAACTCTTGTTGTTCCTCGTGTTGTCCGAGGTCCCTATAGGCTCTAGCTAAGCCTCTCGTTGTTGTTTGATATCACCCAACATAAGACTACTCATAGTGGACGTAACATAGCTAGTAATATCACACAACCCAAGGCATTTTGGAGACATGGCATGGCAATAAATGAAGAAAAAGAGTGAGGTGGAAACTAGCTATATATGTTACCATAACATCACACACCCAAAAACAAGATGAGTCTACAACATAGTAAATGACACAATGCATGACAATAAGTTATTACCCACTAACATATATCATGTTACTAGTCTAAGTTACTCTCCAGTATGACTAGCCTAAGACATCAAATCTACTTGGAATCCCCAGAAAACTTAATGGGCCAAAGCCCAACTAACGACGGAACTCATTAGTATTTTCCCAAGCTAGAAATGATGGATCTCCCACCACGGTCCAATTCGGTCGAGGAAAATAGAGTTGTCAAACAAAAAGGAAGAAAAAATAGGTAAGAATTGTCCAACAACATGCGGTCTCACCCTCCGAGTGGAAAATTCAATGGAAAATCCTAAAAGTTAAGGGTGAAATCAGAAAAAACTAAAAAATCTCAAATTTTCATGGAAATGATGGTATAGGCATAAAAAACGGGAGTCAGTTTATGAAAAATACAATAAAATCACAGTGATGCTGCTAAAAACATGGAACCTCTTTCAGACCCATTTTCCACCTATCATAGTGTATCCTTACTTCTACCTTATCAATAAACTACCATAGAATTATAAAGGCTTGAGAAAATGGAGACACCTGCACCCGGGCTCTCCCCTTGTAGAGGTCAATAAAACGCCACGCCGGAGACCAGAGACTCAAAAGGCAAACCTCAAGGATTCATCAAGCAGCAAAGGTTGACAAGACTTGAAGAATTCAGAAAAAGTAATACTCTAGCCTATGAACCAATTAC
Organism: Lolium rigidum; assembly: GCF_022539505.1. NCBI lineage: Eukaryota > Viridiplantae > Streptophyta > Magnoliopsida > Poales > Poaceae > Lolium > Lolium rigidum. The sequence continues at coordinate 266,412,886 of NC_061509.1, forward strand.
CATTTTTGTCCTTGTTAGCCGAGTAAGATTGTAAATGTAATTTCTCCCAAGAAACTATCATGAGTTACAGCAAGACACACAGAGGCACATACACCATGCATGTACAAGTCTGTGATCGTAAAATATTAGACCAGGACTGATCATTATATACTGGTGTTAATCGATCTCTTACAGCACACTGACTTGATAAAAAAATTGACTTTTGTGGAGTTCCATGTAATTTCCCTCATGAAAAATCATGATAATATCGAGTCTTTTTCTTCATGCGGGCTAAAAGATGACTACAAAGTGTCATCTACATAAAGATTGTTCCACGCAAATTACCCCCTGGTCGGGACAGTAATTTATTCAGACACTTGGATAGTGCAGGTGGAACTAACAAACACTAACTCGGCGTGCTAGTCAGTTCGCTAAGCACCGGTGTACTTTGAACAAATATATATGTTTTCCTTGTAAGGTACGTTGAGGTAACAAAATACTAACAAAGTGCTTTTTTCGATAAAGGATGCTTTATTACTTTGGGGAAAGCAATTACATCCAGCGATGCACACAGCCGTTCAAAATGTCTGGATTCAAAAATATATAAAACTAGGCGGAATACATATCGGAACGATGAATCATATAACGCCTAGGGTGTGGGTGGTGCTGCAATCCGTAGACTATGCTGCCACCCATGTAGGGAAAAAGTATCCCTCGCCGTAGCCTCCAACCGTGTACGGACCTCCGTAAATAGGTCTCGGTTCTCCATCCGCTGAAGAGGTAACCACAAACGGAGAATACCTGTACATCTGTAGATGACCTGCAACAAAGAACAATTTTTATTGTTAAAAATCTTGTCATTTCTACTTAGCCAGAGTGCCCAGATAACTGCTAGCGCCCCCACCCTAAGAAGCAACTTAAACCGTGAATCGATACCGTGAAGCCAGTTGCCAAAGACATTGGCTACACTAGTCGGGGGATACAGGGTAGATGCGACTTGGATGATCGACCAAATAGATCTCGCAAAATGGCACTGGAAAAAAAGGTGTTTAATAGTTTCATCATGGTGACAAAAAACACACCTAGAACTTCCATACCAATTCCGCTTGACAAGATTATCTTTGGTAAGAATAACTCCGCGACGAAGATACCATCCAAAAATTTTAATTTTTAATGGTATTTTCATCTTCCAGATTTTCTTATTATTATCAACCGGTATATCAGAATGAAGAATCACATTGTATAAAGATTTGACTGAGAACGTGCCATCTACATGAAGATTCCATCTAAATTCATCCGGTTCAGGTGATAGGTGAATATCTCCCAGCCGTTGAATTAAAGCATTCCATGCCAATAGCCTTTGTCCAAGTAAAACCCGTCTGAACGTCACATTCGGAGGTGAGGTAGCCATTACCGTGGCAATGGTATCACCTTTGCGACGAACAATACTATACAAGGCGGGATACTGTTCACTTAAGGAAGCATTGTCTAACCAAACATCTTCCCAGAACCGTATCTGTTCTCCATTCTTAATAGAGAAAGTACCATGGTGAAAGAATACATTTTTTATCGCCATGAGACCAGCCCAGAAGTGAGAGTCCCCAGGTTTCCAAACCACTTGGGATAGCGCTTTCGAGCCAATATACTTTCTACGAAGAATAGTTTGCCAAATCTCATCCTCAGTAAGAAGCTTAAATAGCCATTTACCCAGCAGAGCTGAGTTCTTGACCTCCAGGTCATGAACTCCCAGTCCGCCTTGATCTTTGGGACTACAAACTACACTCCATTTAACCAGTCGATATTTCTTTTTCTCGCTGTCCCCTTGCCAGAAGAATCTGGATCGATAATAATCGAGTTTATGCAGAATTCCTTTTGGCAACAGGAAGAATGATAACATATACAGTACCATATTTGTCGGTACTGAATTAATGAGAACCAATCTTCCTCCGAGGGACAACAATTTACCCTTCCAACTACTAAGGCGTTTTTGTAATCTTTCTTCCACAATTTTCCATTCAGCAATTGTAAGTCTCCGATAATGAATCGGAATACCCAAATAGCGAATAGGAAATTGGCCTTGCCCACAACCAAACAACTCTGTATATAGAGTCATATCGTTTTGGGCATCTCCGAAACAGAACGATTCACTTTTATGGAAATTGATTTTCAATCCCGACAACTGCTCAAAAGCCGCCAAAATTAATTTCAAATTGCGAGCTTTTTCGAGATCATGATCCATAAAAAGAATTGTATCGTCGGCATATTGAAGGATAGATAAACCCCCATCAACCAAATGTGGGATCACACCTTCAATCTGACCATCAGACTTGGCCCGCTCTATGAGTATCGCCAACATATCCGCTACAATGTTAAACAACATCGGTGATAATGGATCCCCTTGGCGCAACCCTTTTCGTGTTTGGAAATAGTGGCCGGTGTCATCATTAACCCGGATTGCCACACTACCTCCATACACAAAATCATAAATTAGAGCGCGCCACTCTAGAGAAAAACCTTTCATCCCAAGTGTCTGCTGCAGAAAAGACCACTTGACCTTATCATACGCCTTTTCGAAATCTAATTTTAAAATGACCCCATTTAATTTCTTAGAATGCATCTCATGTACCGTCTCGTGCAACACTGCCACTCCATCAAGGATATTCCTTCCTTGCATAAAAGCGGTCTGTGATGGTTGAACAACATGATCGGCAACCGTATTAAGTCTAATGGTGGCCACTTTCGTGAAAATCTTGAAACTGACGTTTAATAGGCAAATAGGTCTATATTGTTGAATCCTTTCTGCCTAATTAACCTTCGGTAACAAAATTACTTCACCAAAATTTAGACGAAATAATTCTAGTTGTCCTGTGTGGAGATCACTGAACAAATCTAGAAGGTCCGATTTAATAGTATCCCAAAAAGTTTGATAAAACTCCGCTGGAAAACCATCTGGACCCGGTGCTTTATTGCATTCCATTTGGAAAATTGCCTTCTGAACCTCATCCTCAGAATAAGGTGCGGTTAGTAGGCCATTTTCTTCCATAGAAACTTGGGGTATATCATCCGTTAAGTCCTCGTTAAGAGAAAAAGAGCTTTCCTCCGGAGGACCGAACAAGTCTTTATAATAATTAGTAATGTATGATTTGAGTTGCTCGTGGCCTTCAATCACCCCTTCCTCTTGGATAAGAGAATGAATACGCTTTTTCCGATGTCTGCCATTGGCTAATCCATGGAAATATCGCGTATTCGAATCACCCTCCAAAATGAATTGGGCTTTGGATCTCTGATACCATTTGAGTTCCTCTTCGCGAAGAAGACTCGCCATCTGTGCATTGGATTGATTCTTAAGATCAATTTCTTCCGTGGACAGCGGTCTCACTTCCGCTACGGCCTCAAGATCATCAATCACTTTTGATAAGCGAGCCTTTTCTTTTTTAAGAATACCAGCCATATGAGCAGCCCAACCAGAGAGATGTTTGCGCATAGCCCGCATCTTATTATTCCATCTCAATACTGGCGAACTACCCCCGACTGGTCTTTCCCAAACCATCTTAACCATCTCATAAAATCCATCACGATGTAACCAGCCAAGTTCAAATTTGAACGGCCGCTTACAAACAGGTCGAGGATTCCCAGTAGTTAGAAGGATAGGAGCATGGTCAGACAGTTTTTCAATACGTTCTAGTGCACGGACAGACACCATAGGATATTTATGTTCCCATTCGGTATCCATCAACACGCGATCTAGTTTCTCGTATGTGGGTTCAGGCAAGCTGTTGGCCCAAGTAAGTCGTCGACCGGACATGAAAACCTCTCTTAAGTCTAAGCTATCAATGACGAGCATTAAACAAGAAAGGCCAATGTCCATCGAAAATGCCTTTGCTTTTCTCATGAGGAAATCTCAGCAAATTGAAATCCCCTCCAATTAAAATCGGGTGCGGATTATCTTTTGCAAGATTTACCAACTCACGTAAAAAGTCAGCCTTAAAAGCGTCTTGGGCAGCACCATACACAGCGACCAGACTCCAAATGAAACCATCTGCTTTGTTCTGAATATCGAGTTTAATGTGATACTCGCCATCGGAACTAGCTAAAACGGTCATGGTGTCTATACGGACGCCAAGTAAAATACCCCCAGATCTGCCACGAGGCGGGCGAGAATACCACTGAAAGTTAATCCCGCCTGATAAACGGTCGAGGAAACTCTGTGAGAATTTTCGCCTACCCGTCTCAGATATAGCAATAAAATCTAAATCATAATCTCTACAACCATCGGCAATGTGAGAATGTTTAGCCAAGTCACCAAGACCTCTGCTATTCCGAAACATGCCATTCATGGAGAAACTATTTTAGATTTAGTATTTTTGCCATATCTACGAGACTTCTTACCAGCGGACGATCGAGAACCACGTGCAGAAGCATTTAGATCATAAACAGAACTAAGCTCTGAGTGTTCTAAATCGACCTCTGTAACACTCCCAACTATAGCCGAGAGAAGCTGACCATCTAGGATGTCATCATCATCATCATCGTCTACAATAGAAGTGGCAGGCTCAGTGGATCCATTTGAAGCAACCGTTAAACGGTCAAGCTCCGTTTGTCTCAACACATTAGCCGATGCTAAAATCTCATCAGACCGACTACCCAACGAGACCCCTAATTTACATAAATTAGAAGAAATCCGAGTATCCAAAAAAGAGGTAAACGACTTGGCTGTTTGTTTAGTACCTGCCGTGTCGAGGTTCAACTCCGCCTTACGCCGCATAGCTCTCTGCATCACGTCTTCATCCGTGACCCCCGCGCCATCTCCGCCACCGCATACCTCCCACTCCTCCTCACCGTCGGCTGAACAACCGGTGGAGGAACCGTGGGCTGAGGCTGCGGTGCGGCAGCAGGCGGAGACGGGCTCAAACGTGGTGAAGCAGTCACCGAGCTCGACAGCGAAGATGTAGTAGACGGTACAGGGGTAGCTGGCGAAGAAGCCCCCTGCACCGAGCCCGACCGCGACGCCGCTGTCCCCCCAGGCGAAGGGGGCGTGGAAGATGGGCTGGGGCTCCTCCCCAACCCGGCCTGCACCACCGCCGAAGAGTGCAGCTGGGCCGGCGATGCCCCCGTCATCTCGTCGCTGCGTCCAGGGCGAGCGCATGGCAACTGCTGCATCGCCAGGCCCTGGGCCGGCTCCTACTGCAACCGCCCCGCCGGTCCAAAGGCCAGCTGCTGCAAAGGCACGGAACCACCGGCCGGCTGCTGCTGCCCCTCTGAACCGACGTCACGCTCCTGCTGCTCCGTCGAAGTAGTCGCGGCCAGCTGCTGCCCGGGGCCGCCGTGTCCACCGCCGAAGAAGGGGAAGTCCTCGGCTGTACCCTCTCCGTCTGAGCTGAGGTAGAAGACGGAGCGGGAACAACTGAGGGACTACCCACCGGTGTAGACGACGAAGCGGGACGAGTCCTCCCCTGCATAAAAGTCCGGACGCGAGACGGAGAAGACGCCCTGGTCTTAGACGGCGGAGTGGCCACCAAATGCGGCGACACCGTCATGGCTCGAGCCACAATCTCCCGCCCCCTGTCTGTCCTCGGCGAGTGGTTAAACGGGGTCAAAGCCACCTGAATAACCGGTACCGAAGCTGTGTCAGATGAGAACCTAGGTGCATGGCCATCAACCTCCATGTGTGAGGACCCTGGTGCCATATCCGCCGCAGGATCATCAAACCCCTCATCCTCAAAACCATGAGACGCATCATCATCATCGTCGCCCTTCCAGAAGAAAGGTCGAAACCGAGGATCCGGCTTATACCCCGGAGCCTCCCGACGAAACCGAAATCTATACCCGTTAAGCTGTAGACGAGCCAGGACCGCTAAGCATGGTGGCCTGTCTTTAGACTTATCTTTCTCCAAAACAGAAACATTCCTCATGGCCACCTGAATCCGAACTATCCCCTGACTCCGGAGGGTATACAAGTCCACATCAAGAGTAGAGCCAATAAAAGTACCAATAGCCCATAGACCCGAGGAAGTGACGGAGAGAGTCTGGCACACCTTCGACATGCACCCACACAGGCTCCATAACAAACTCAGGTGTAACATCCTGATGAACCCAAGAAGATACAATAACCTGTGCATTTATCTTAGGCACACTCATCTGCATGCCATCGATCCTCAACAAGTCATCAGCTGTAGGGAGCGCAATCAAATAAGCATTGTTACCATGAGGCACCGCCTCCCACTTCCAAGTGGGGTTCCCCGGACACATACGAGCCAAGAGACTCTAGACATCTGCCGCAGCGACATTCCCCTCCCCTGACACTTGTACCAAGGCTGTAGGTGCTCCAGAGTATGACAACTGCGGCTTATACAGTGAATCGGGGATCTGAAGGTCAAGCGTAGCATCATTACCACATCCAACAAAAGAACTCATGGGCTTCGGAGTCTTCAAAACAGGGCACCGAATGGTCGGGTGTGCCCCAGAGTCACAGACCAAACAGTAGTGTAGCACCTTGCAGTTCTTTGTTGCATGAGTATTGTCCGCACACTTCCAACAGCGACCCACTTTCTTCGGCTTCACAACAGGTGCAGCAGCGACTGGTGCAGCCGTGGGCAGCTGATGTGGTACAGGAACAACCTCGACCGCAGGTGCAGAGACCATACCCACCGGTACCGAAGCATCCTGCATCATCCCCTGCACTGTGGGCTGCGGCGCGAAGGTCCCTCCTCCCACCGCTCCCACCGCGGCGGCAGGCTTCTTCTTTCTCCTCTTCTTCAGCTGTCCCGGCTGCGCCGCCTGCTGAGCCACAGGCTGCTGCTGCGACTGAGGCACCACCGGCTACTGCATAGGTTGAGGATACTGAAAATACTGCCCTTGATACTGTGGATACAGCTGCTGCGGCGGGTACTGTGGTTGTTGCTGGGGCATGAAACGCGCAGCCGGCATGCGCGGCGGTGGAGGGCGATACCCTACTTGAGGGCGAGGCGGCGCAGCAGATGCCGGCGGCATGAGGGCACCTGCCGGCCATCCTTGGAACCCCGGAGGGCCTTGGTACACCCCGTTCCCCGGCGCAGCGACCGCCGGCGCAGGCACCGGCGCTGAAGGCGGTTGCGAAGACCCTGGCGGCACCGGGCGGGACGGCCCAGACATCGCCCCGACGAAGGCGCCTCCGGCGACCACGTCGACGAAGGAGCGTCGAAGCGGAACGCCCGAGCGAGGTGTAGGCGATGGCGATGGCGAGGAACGCGTGCTTGGATCCGGCGGCACGAGCAGACGTGCAGACGGGAGCGAGGCGGCGACGGCTTGACCTTGCGACGAGAACGATCTTACGATCGCATGTTTCGCGATCGATGCCCGATGACTCCCTCGTCTGTCCTCCTGCTGCAGGCCCAACAGCGCACGACACAGGCCGGCCCAACGTGTGTGCGGCCCAGCAAGCGATGATCCCGCCTCCGCCGATTCGAAGCGTGGACGAATGGCCGTCACCGCCTCTCTCGCCGGCGGGGAAGAGCCTCCGGCCACCCGATCCGCTCCCTTCCTAGCTACGTCGAGGAAGTCCCCGAAGACCGCCGGCGGCGTGATCCTCTTGGATGGGAGAGGTCCCTTCCATCCCTTGATGCGCACAGGTTGCTTCGGAAGCCTCAGACCCGGCGGCGAACTGGAGATCGCGCGACTGAGCTTTGCTGGTTCCCCGCGCATAGGCGAAACCGACCGAGCTCGCGGCTGAGCCAACGCCGGCGGCGAAACCCTTCGCTCCCATGGCCTGGCCGCAGCCCCTGGGAACCCAATCTTGCCCCAGAAGTCCTCCAAAAGAGCCGCCCGATCAAGGTCACCATCATGGGCGATCGGCAGAACCCTTGGTTCGTCTTCCAGACCAGCCCACGCCACCTCCTCCGCCACCGAGATCTCCTCGTCCACCTCCGAATCCTCCAGAGGATCGAACCGATTATCCGAACATGGAGACTCCCCGGCTGGAGACAGGACTGGCCGGATCGGCAGCAGACGGATCCGCTGGCGAGACGTCCGCCCCGGCGCGATCCAGGGTTCCGGCGCCGTCGGCATTTTCGTCGGCGACGAGCTGGCCTCGTACACAGCAACGCCACTAACAAAGTGCTTACCCAATCCATATCCCCTCTCCCAAAAATGTCATGGTTAAGCTCGACAGGACCGGGAATCACTGCAATGTTCTCAGTTGTTGCTGTGGTTGCCCCGCTGCTCATGCTGCCGCTGGGCACCGTGGCACGGCCACCGGCTGCAGCGGCTACCGGCGGGAGTAGTAAGGGCATCTCCAACCGGGCGACCCATCCCGCGCCCGCGCGTCCGGATGGGTCGAAACGGACAAAAACCCGGCCCAACATGGGGACGCACCGCAAAAGCGGACGGCCGCGGCGTCCGGAACGACGCAAACCCGGCCCAAATCTGGGCTAGGTTTGCGTGGCCGCGGATGGCACGCGCTGTCCGCTCGCGTCCGCGCGTTGGTCGCCTCGTCTCCCTTGGGCCCACCTGTCGGTGACCAGGGAGTCTAATAAATGGGGACTGGAGGGGATCTGGCCCTCCACTCCAGTCCCCACTCCACTCCCCGAGCAAAACCGCCGCCATGGCCCCGAAGCGACGGTTCGCTCCCGGAGCCAATGACGACGAGGCCAGCAGCAGTCGGCGTCGGCCGCCGGCGCTGCGGGCCGGAGGGAACCGCGGCGGCCTCCACATCGGAGAGGCCGCCCGCGGCGGTGCGGCATTGCCGCAACCGCCGCCTCTCCTCATCGAGCCCAAGCCGGAGTCCTCGAAGGAGGACCCGGACCTCCGCGCCGCCCTGGTCATCTCGGCGGCGGAGGAGGAGGCGAAATGGCCGCAACTCCATGCGGCCATTCGCACCTCCGAAATGGAGGAGGCGGCGTGGCGGGAGGTGGAGGAGGCGGAGGGCTGGGAGCTCTACGCCCAGGCCCTCCAGGCGCGACGGGAGGAGGAGGAGGAGGCGGCGCGGCGGGAGGAGGCCAGGCGCCGCGCCGACGAGCAGCGCCGCCAGGAGGACAGGTGCCGCCGCGGGAGGAGGCGGCGCCGGGAGGCCGCGCGCCGCCGGCGGGGAGAGGGCGGCAGCGCCTCCAGGAGGAGGCGGCGCGGGTGGCTCCGGACCCCCACTCGCCGTGGGAGGAGGCCCTGTGGTCTCCCTGGCCGGAGTCCCCGGCGCGGTCGAGCCACAACAGTGCCTCGCCGCCCGGGGACATCGACGACGTCGCCGACGACGCCCACAGGGGCTAGGCGGCGCACCGGCGGCCACCGCGCCGCCGACCAAACCCTAGAGGGTTTTTAATTTTAGTAAATTTTAGTTTAAATTTAAAAGCCCATATAGGGGCTTCTTTTGTTAGTTTTATTTGCCCAAAATAGGGCTATGTACTAAATTTGCCCAAAATAGGGCATATGTTCAATGAAATTTCGTTTAAATTTGCCTCTTTTTTTGTTTTCGTTTTTCTCCGGTTTATGCGATGCGTCCGCGCGTTGGGCGCAGCGCGCGACCCAAACGGACACGCGGACGCGGGGCGCTGTCCGCTTGTCCGGGCGGCGACCCAAACGGCCTAAAACGGACGGCCCAGCGCGTCCGTTTGGATCGCGCGGTTGGAGATGCCCTAACTGCACCACCCACTGCGGCAACATCAGCATCCCGTACCCGTTCGGGGTGGAGCCTGGCTGCTACCACCTCGGCGGCTTCAACCTCACCTGCAACCACTCGTATAGCCCGCCCAAGTTGTACCTCGGCGACGGCACCGTACGTGCAGGTGCTCGGCATCGATCTGCCCAACGGCAGTGTGCGCGTCAACAGCAGCACGTACACCATTCTCCATGGGTATGGAGATCTCTCAGGCTCGTGGCGCGCCGGCGGCCAGCAATACGCTGCCGACCGGCCGTACTTTCTAGCGGGAACAGGGTAGAACAATTTACTAGCAATCGGATGTAACGTGCAAGTCCTCCTCTCGGAAGACAATGGCGTGCTTGACAGCGGTTGCTCTCCGTCCTGCTACGCCGTTACAGCCACGGCGCAGAATATCTGCGCCGGCATCGGTTGTTGTCAGGCACCTATACTGTATGGTCGTGCTTCCTACTCGCTCCAGGCTCGGAGCCTCGACATCAACTACTCAGACCTCGCAGGCGCGTTCATGGTGGAATCGGGCTACATTTCTTTTTTTTTTTGAAAGCCCACGTATATTCAACATAATACCACGTACATTGTACATAGTACAGAAACGAAATACATCACATCATAAGTAGGGGATACGGGATACAGAACCAGAGCAAACCGCAGCATCTCCTCCGGCGTCGACGATGAAGGCCGCCGTCCCCCTTCTCACCGCGCCTCGAGAGCACCTCTCTTGTTGAAGACCGCCACAAGGCCCGTCCGCCGCGCAGCGGCGGAACTTGTGCCGATGAACGAGCACGGCGAGTGCCCTCCCGCTCCATCTACTCCACCTTACCGCAGCCGTCTTCGACGTCGATGCAGACAGGATCCACCGAGCTTGCCCAGCCTTGAGTTCCAGCCGCCATATCCGCCGCCAGCACGGATCCGACGGGAGGCCGAAGGACTCGAGCACCAAGCCGGGCCTCGAGCCCCCGCAAGTCGAGCGCGACGACGAGCCCCCAGGAGCTCCACCGCCGGAGAAGGCCACCCCGACACCGAACCACCCGTCACCAGCCCCACCTCCCCCAAGGCGCCGCCGGCGGGTTCTCCACCCTACCCTGCCGTATATACAAGCCGGAACCGGGGATCCCCACTGTAGAGAAGTATTGGAGATTGCACAGCACCAATAGGGCTGGCTGCTCATGTATATATAGACGGACACATGTACAATTACAGGTATAACCCTGACAAAACACGGGGACCTATACCTAGTACAATATGTTACTCAACACCCCCCCGCAGTCGAAGGGTGGGCACCGACACATAGACTGGAGCGAAACTCAGGAAAAGTCGTGGATGGCAATCCCTTCTTTATGATATCGGCAAACTGCTGAGACATCGGTACGTGAAGAACTCGAACGCGACCGAGGGAAACTTGCTCACGAACAAAGTGGATGTCCAACTCGATGTGCTTGGTGCGCCGATGATGAACAGGGTTGGCGGAGAGGTAGACAGCCGACACGTTGTCGCAGAAGACCACCGTAGCCTTGTCAACGGGACAAGAGAGCTCGGACAGAAGCTGACGAAGCCATGTGCACTCAGCCACAGCGTTAGCCACGGCGCGGTACTCGGCCTCAGCACTGGAGCGAGACATGGTGGGCTGCCTCTTTGAGGACCAAGAAACGAGCGACGAGCCGAGGTAGACGCAGTATCCGCTGGTGGAGCGTCGCATGTCCGGACAGCCCGCCCAGTCCGCGTCCGAGTAGGCAACGAGGTCGGTCAACGTCGAGGGCGAAGCATGAAGCAACAAGCCATAGCCCATGGTGCCACATACATAGCGGAGAATCCGCTTCACCGCGGTCCAATGAGCATCCCGAGGGGCATGCATATGCAAGCACACCTACTGCACAGCGTACTCGAGCTCCGGACGTGTCAACGTCAAGTACTAGAGGGCACCGACGATGGAGCGATAGAACGGCGCGTCGGAAGCCAGCGATCCATCACTGGCTGAGAGCTTGGCCTTCGTGTCGACATGAGTCGGTGCAGGGTTGCAGTTAAGCATCCCTGCACGCTCGAGGAGCTCGTGGGCATACTTCCTCTGGTGAAAGAAGAACCCGTCCGCACGCCGGACAACCTCGACGCCGAGGAAGTAGTGGAGCGGTCCGAGATCATTCAACGCGAACTCAGCGCGAAGACTGTCGGTGAGCTGTCGAAGAAGACCAGCGGTGGAGGCCGTGAAGATGATGTCGTCGACGTACAGCAGCAGGTAAGCCATGTCGTTGCCGGTCCGGTAGACGAACAGCGACGCATCGGAACGCGAGGAGCGGAAACCAAGCTGATGCAGGAAGCCGGCGATGCGCTGCTACCAGGCGCGGGGCGCCTGCTTCAGTCCATACAAGGACCGAGAGAGCAAACACACGTCATCGGGGCACTCAGCGTCGACGAAGCCGATGGGCTGCTGGCAGTACACCTGCTCCGACAGATGGCCATGAAGGATGGCGTTGGAGACGTCCATCTGACGCACCGGCCACGCGCGAGAGGCGGCAAGGTGCAACACCGTGCGTATCGTGCCCGGTTTGACAACTGGGGCAAACGTATCCGTGAAGTCGACACCGGCGCGTTGCCGAAAGCCGCGCACGACCCAGCGCGCCTTGTAGTGCTCGAGAGTACCATCGGAGCCGAGCTTGTGCTTGAAGACCCATTTGCCGGTTATGACGTTGGCGCGAGAGAGCCGGGAGACCAGCTCCCAGGTCCGGTTACGCTGCAGCGCATCGTACTCCTCCTGCATGGCAGCGCGCCAATGCGGGTCGCGCAAGGCGGCGTGAGCCAAGGTGGGCACCGGCGATAGGGCGGAGGTGGGCGCATCAGCAGGTGCCGGTCCGGTCGAGAAGCCGGTTGGCCCGGTCGGGTGGCCAGGTGGACCGGTCGGTGGCCCGGTTCGACCGGGCGGCCGACCGAGCGAGAGAGCGGAGGCCCCTGGACACGTCTCCGGTTGGCACCGGTCTGAGAGCCGGTTGTGACTGGGCCGGCCGGTTGTATGGCCGGTTCGACCGGGTTCTAGGCCGGCCAGGCCGGTCGTGGGGCCGGTTGGACCGGCCTGGTGACCTGGTGGGCGGCTGTGAGGTACTCCGCCGTCATGCGCCAGGACACTGTTGCCGCTGGCCCAGAAAGCAGACGCGGCGGACGGGGACACCGTATGGACATACTGGTCGGCGGGGTAGCGCGTGGACGACCGTCGCACGCCCGCACGTACTCGGGTGAGCATGGGCGCAGGATCCGCAGCGACGGGCGGCGAGGTAGCCGATGATGTGGGCGTCAAAGAGGAGGCCGATGGAGGCGCCGCGGGCGACGGGGGCGACGGGGGCGCCGGAGGCGCCGCGGGCGACGGGGGCGACGGGGGCGCCGGAGGCGCCTCGGGCGTCGCAGGCGACGGGGGCGCCGCGGGACCATGCGGGGCTGACGCAAAGGGGGCCACCGCGGTCAGTCGTCAGCGCGCGGGCGCCGGGGGCATCGTCGGAGGCGTCGCCAAGAGTCCCTGCTGAAACGGAAAAAAACCAACTCGTCAAAGTGGTGAGGACACGATGTGAAACCGGGTCGTAGCAGCGGTAGCCCTTGGTGTTGACGGGGTAGCCGAGAAACACACAAGGGAGAGAGCGCGGCGCGAGCTTGTGCGCGGCGGTGGCAGCAGTGTTAGGATAGCACCGGCAGCCGAAGATGCGGATGTCATCATAGGCAGGCGGCGCACCGTAGAGTAGGTGATGCTGCGTGTAAGACCAACACACACGACATGGGCGGATGTTGACGAGGAGAGTCGCCATGGCAAGAGCATCCGGCCAGAATCGTGGTGGCATATAAGCGTGGAACAGAAGGGTGCGGACGCAGTCGTTGAGGGTACGAAGCATCCGTTCAGCACGACCGTTCTGTGGAGAGGTGTATGGACACGTGAGGCGGAAGACGGCGCCATGGGCGGCGAGGAGTGAGCGAATAGTGATGTTGTCGAACGCTTTGCCATTGTTGGTTTGTAAGGCGTGAATGGGGAGACCGAATTGAGTGGAGACGAAGGCAAAGAAGGCGGTGAGGGTGGCGGCAACATCGGATTTACGACGGAGTGGAAAAGTCCATACAAAATGCGAGTAATCATCCATAAGCACTAGATAATAAGTATAACCAGAATTACTCAGAACAGGCAAGGTCCAAACATCACTATGAATAAGTTGAAACGAAAAAGACGCGACTGTGGAGGAGGAACTAAATGGAGGCGAACATGTTTGCCTAGACGACATGCTTCACAAGAGTGGGTATCCGTTTTATTACAAGTAAAAGAAAAGCCTTGCATTATTTGACGCAGAGCGGCGGAGCTAGGATGGCCGAGGCGAGCGTGCCAGAGGTCGACACCGGCGGAGAGGGCGAGTGGGCTGCCGGCGGTGGTGGAGGCGGAACCGACAGGGTACAGATCATCGGGGCTGTCACATCGGTGGAGGAGCATCCGAGTACGACCATCCTTGACAGAAAAACCAAAGGCGTAAAATCCCACAGTCACAGGATTATCACGACAGAAAGACTTAACGGAAACAAGATTTTTAATCAAGTCAGGAGAAACAAGAATGTTATGTAGAGAGAGAGAGGAGTGGAAGTGGAAGGAAAAGAGACAGAACCGGTGTGAGTAATGGGGAGAGCATGACCGTTGCCAACGATGATGCGAGAGGAAGTGGAGGCAGGTGTACAAAAGAGAGGTTACCGGGGTGCGCGACCATATGCGCGGAGGCGCCGGTGTCCATAAACCAGTCGCCACCGCCACCATACGCCCCAGCGGAAGGGACGCTCTGGAGGGCGGTCAGGAGCGCGGGGTCCCACGAGGCCGAGCTCGGGGGGGCTGCGTAAGCCGGGGCGTCCTGGGGCGCCGCGTAGAAAGCCTGGTGGGTGGCTGGACGCGGACCCATGATACCCGGGTAGGGAGCGCGCAGCACGGGCATGGAGTAGGCATGAACGACCCCGGTCCATGGATTGTGACCAGCAGTCCATGGCGGAGGGGCGGTGTGCTGAGGTGGATGAGGCGCGGGGGCGGTGGCGTTGGAGCCACCATTGCCACCGCCGTTGCCACCACCGCCACGGCGACGACGCCCGCGGCGGCCACCGCCAGGAGTAGCGGTCTGCCCGGTCCAGGAGCCGGTGGGACCGGCTGGGGCGCCGGCTGGTCCGGTCCACGGCCCGGTTTGACCGGCTTGGCGACCGGACGGGCCGGTCGATGACCCGGTCTGACCGGCCTGGTGACCGGATGAGTGGAAGCCCGGCGACGGACCCGTGGGGCGAGGCGCGGGTGCCTGGGCACCGCGGGAGAGGCCGGCGACGAAGGCGGTGTGGGCCGCTCAAGCCCGAAGATGCTTGAGGTGGCGCTCCTCGAGGCGCAGGTAGGCCACGACCTGCTCGAAGATGGGTGTGGTGAGGAACGTGAGGTTGGAGGCGGCGTTGCTGAGATCCTCGCCGAGACCCGCTGACAGGGTAGAGAGCATGATCTTGTCATCGATCGGAAACTCCAAGTCACAGAGCTCGTCGGAGAGGCTCTTCAGCTTGAGGACGTACTCGTCGAGAGAGTAAACATAGATGATATACTAGGTGGTAACTGAAAGTTTCTTTTTTCCTTGTCAAGTTTTCCTTGATAGTGAGAATATATATATTGTAAGCACAATGTATATTGTAAAACAGCTTATATGTTTTTCCTTTCATCAAGCCCCCGAGCTTTTTTGTTGGCCGGTGTTTATATCTTTATTGGTTTGCAAGCTATTTTTGCGCCAGAGCAAATAACTGTTTTTGCGGAAGTTTATATATATTGTTATTGCGGGTTACGAGCCCCCGAGCCTGTCGATGAAAAAGATGTATATCACCAATATCTTTACTATATTGCAGCACCGCGAGTCCGCCTCATTAAAAACCTTTCAGCCCCACTCGGTGCCCTGAAAGGAAAAGAGTGCATCTGAAAACTCGCGGGCGTTTCAGTACATTGTATGTTTACAAAGAGGTCTATATTTCGACTTTAGGCGTAGAAACGCCTAAGTTGCGCCACGTTCCAAGGGTTTGGCTCGGCGATCCCTGTCTTCTTGTCCTTTATCCTGTATGCTCCTCCTTCAATTACTTCTGTGACGATGTACGGGCCAACCCATGGCGACTCGAGTTTCTCATGGCTGTTTTGCGTAAACCGAAGAACTAATTCGCCTACCTGGAAGGATCTTGGTCGCAAACGTCGACTGTGGTAGTTCTTCATATCTTGCTGGTACTTGGTGACCCTTGACAATGCCTCATCTCAAGCTTCATCGAGTGCATCGACGTCATCTTTGTAATGTCCCAGGTTTAGTGATGATCGAGGGGTAGATTTTAGAAAGGGATGTGCATTGCATTGTAATTTACGGGGAAATTTCGCGCTTTTAAACAAAAAACTGCATCGAAGGGGGACAAGTTTCTCTCTCGACACCTTACAGGGTTAGGGTTTCGAGAGTGCGACAAACCTATTCCTTATTCAACTAAACTAGGGTTTTGAGAAGAGAGGGGAGAGTTTGCATTCCAATCTTAAAGTGGCATGATTGAATTTAAAATTAAGTTATATGATTAAATTCAAACCACATTGAATTTTAAATTCAAACATCAAATGGATATCACATAATTCAAATTTGAGACAATTATCATCAATCAAGATTATAAACAATACAATAAATATTTAAAGCTCATTAAGGAAACTTGAGCTTTATTAATAATCACACATGATACATTGTCAATTACAATATTCAAAATTGAAATAAATGGAATTATACAACACATTACAAAAATTGGACAAAGATAGAAAAAGAAAAGAAAAAGGAAAATTACAAGGTATTTAAATGACCTAAACTACATTGGAATCTTCATGATCTTGAGTTCATCTTGAGTATCTTCTTGATCCCTGCAAACATACACAAAAAAAAACCAAACAAGAATTAAGCCAAGTGGCAAAGCCACTTGGCAGGTTAAAAGAAAACTAAAATTGAGCAGATATGGACCAGCTCTGCCGAGCTGATCATCTCACCACCAGAACCAAGCCAAGTCCAAGTGCATAGCATTTGCACACACACACAGCCAGGCAGCACACAAGGCTGGTGTGCATGTGTACCAACACACAAGGCCATAGTGAGTCACCACAAGCTGCAGGTAGTGCTGTCGACCAACAAGAGCAAGCCAGAAGCATATAAAACTTGCCACAGTAAACCCTAGATCATTCCATCGATAGCAGCTTCACAGAGTAAGTCACAAGAATAGCAAGAACAGAAGAACAGCCACTGTTGTTCAACCATTCCACAAATACCAGAAACAAATCAGGAATCAAGGTTTGCAAGGAGGAGCAGGGCAAGCACATCAATCCATTCAGAAGCAAATCCTCTACACCAACCCTATTTCTAGGAGCTGGAGTGAGGTATAAATATCATCATGAACAAACCAGATGGTTTTGTTCATAAACTGCACAGGCATAATCACAAGCACACAAAGGGTGGGTAACCCTGTTTTGATCATCATTTGGTCAGAGACCAAGTGAAACCTGGAAGAAGTGGAAGGGACCAGGAATCAATCAAACCTATACCATGGTTATGCCAACCAGAATAGTGGTAGCATCATCCAAATGGAAACAGGAAAGTAAACAATCCCAGAGACTATCCAAGTTCAACCAGACCACACTAGCCCTTCTAAGACCATCAGAATATAGACATTTCTATGTCTATTTTCATTTCAACATCAAATAAACTGGAAGCCATAGGTCTACCAGTAATATTGCACAGTAGCATACAGAAGAGGTTGGAGCAACCTGTACTAGCACATGAAGCAGTGCTAGGGTCACAACAACTACTTAGCCACACAGAAAAGCCAACAGAGAAGCATATCATCACTCCAACGAGTTCATGCATCATAGGAGGTGCCAACACATGTTGGTTTCCATCCAGATAGGGCATAGGATGCACCAGTCTACTACTGTATCAAGTAGATCATGTATATTGTCAGAAATAGGAAGCCAAGCTTCACTGACAAGCATAGATAAATAAGAAACAACCACACACTAAGCCAAGCAATTGCATCATTACTCAGATTGAGTTCAAAGAGGAGCTAGGGTCCCCAACCACTGTTGGTATCCCTCTAGCTCAATCCAACTCATTATAAGAATCATCACTGCAAGCAGTTCATCTCATTTATCCACTTAGTCAAGCAAGACAACACAGATAAATGAATATCCAAGAAATCCACACACCAGAGCCTTGCTGTGAATCCAAGTGATCACAGCAAGCAACATCAATTACCTGAGCCAATCACAGCACACACCAGCACAAGGCATGGTGATGCACAATCACCATATTAAGTCCAAACAGGCATAAGCAATAAGTAAGGCAAGCAATATTCAAGCAGCTGATGATCACTAGATCACCAGAGCTTGCTGAAGCATGCTAGCACCCAATTCTAGCATCACACTGACCATAGTTAATTAAACAGCCATGCATACTCAACAGTTGCTTCACAGATAATCAATTAAATGATATATGATTGTATCCAGAAGCACATCAAGAGCTTGATGAACCCCTGGATCTTGCTAAACAACTAAAGCATATACCAGTAACCAATAAAGCCTGTAGTTAAGCCAATAGCAATGCTCAGATGAGCCTGCTCATAAATTTGAGCACAAGAACTAGCCATAGGAGCTCTGGCACTTGCAAACTTGCAAGAATTGCACACTGCAATTAAGCCATTAAAGCATCTATGAATACACATGAGTGCCAGACAAGCATAGAAACAAGAATAGAGGCACAGGGAAGAAATTCTTGCAAGTAAAGCAAGCTTGCACGAGCACATCAGCATCAGTAGCACATGCAGCCCAGCAGCAACGCAGCAGCAGCAAGCCAGCCATAGAGCAGCAAAGGCACCAGGAACATCAAGTCATGGCTAGAGCTACCGGAGAGAGGAAGAAGAGAACAAGCACACAAGAGAGAAGATGAGGTGGCGAACGTACCAGGGTCGAGCAGGCAGACCACCATGGCGGCCACGGCGGCACACGCCAGGGCGCGGCAGCGCCAGGCCAAGCCAGGCCATGGCGGCGCCACACCACCACCCCACCATGGCAGCACAGCCACGGCGGCGCCACCACGCCAGGAGCTCGGGGAGCCGCGGGATCAAGCGGATCCCGAACCCTAGCCTTGGCGGAGAGGATCGATGGCGAGCGGAGGACGGCGTCAGCTCCAGATCGACAAGGATGGAACGAATCGCCATTGCCTGGCGGTTCGATTGCGCCCCATGGCGAGGGCCATGGCGGCCGGAGGCCGCCGGAATCGGGCGGCGACGGTGAGGGCGACACGGATCGCCAGAGAGCGAAAGGGGAATTAGGGTTAGGTCGAGCGGCGCGAGGTGGAGAGTGAGCGAGCGACCGCTCGGGTCGGTTGGACCCGAGCTGGTCTAGCCCAACCCACTGGGCTCCACTGACAGGTGGGCCCAGGGGCAATTGTGACTTTTCACAATTTATTTAAAAACCAGTAACTTTAAAATTCAATAGAAAATTGATAAGAGCACTAAAAAAATAATTCAAAATATGAAAATCAATCAGCATAAAATTCTCTATCCAAATAAAATATCAAAGAGAATTTTTGGAGATAATTAAGAATAAGTCTTAATTTAATGAATTAAATAATAATATAAATCTCACATATTATATTCATTAATGAAAATTAAGTCCATTAATGCAATTGGACTTTAAAAACACCTTGACAATATTTCAAGGTTGTATTTTACCCTAAACAGAGTATCCCTAAATTATTCTTAGTATTAACCTCTCACATGAAATAATCACGACATCAGAAGGGGGAATCAAACCCTAAAACTGGAATCATGCATAATTGCTTCTTTAACCATTGCCCTTATCGGACAATGATGCTATTTTTCAGAGACAGAGGACAAGGGTCAGTCCACACCTTCCAACTGCAAAACTTTGCAGTGTTCAGGCAAGTTCATCACTTGCTCATGTCATTTGAGTATTTCTATCAAATTACTTGCAAAATATTATGGTTATCACTATCGCATAAAAATCAAAACCACTACTTTCATAACTATGAATATGACTAAGTGGTGGGCAATGGAACCATGGATTGTGTTGATATGGTGGAGGTTCCATTGCAAGGGTTTATATCCATCTAGGATTAAACAACAAATGTCGCCAGTGATTCTTGTGCCGTAATAACCGTGTTAACCATAAGATCCGGAGTGGGACGGAATAGTCAAAAGTGTTTCCACCTCTCGTTCATCAACGGATGCGCTCTACCGTAGTACACTTGTAATCCAAGGGGGCAAGCTGGTGAGGTCGGGGAGTCCTAAGTCCCCACGGCATTGTCCGTAGTACACTTGTCGCCCGAAGGAGCAAGATGGTGAGGTTGGGGAGTCCTAAGTCCCCACGGTATTGCGGTCTATGATGGGTTGCAGCTACCGGCGAAGGAGTTTGGTTCGATCCCAGACTGTCGTCGTGGTCGGGGTCCACCCTGAAATATATGGGAATAATGGGACCGGCGTGGACCCAGGGTCGGGGCATGCAACAAAGGGTGGGTGTTCGAGATAGCGGAGGAACATGATTGGCTAGACCTTATACCGGGCCTCACACCGAAGGAAGTGTGGACGGGAAAGCTGCCCGGTTGGCACCAAGGTTAAGATCTCTTATGGGTAAAGCAACACACCTCTGCGAGTGTAAAGAAGCTGTGACTGTCACTCCCTGTTCGGGATGAGGAACTGCGAACGCGGCCGGAAAGGAGCTCCATGAAGTTCTAGTAAACCGGTGAAGGTCGACGGACATAGATCTTTGGAATAAAAGCAATCTCTTGAAGAAATGTTTATCAAAACTTGCATTGGTGTTAGACTTTTTGGTCTAATATCGTAGCTAGTGCATTAAACACCTCTTATCTATAATGAACTTGTTGAGTACGCTCGTACTCATCCCAATCTTAAATCCCATGCTTAGATTGTCTGAATCATCTGGAGGAGGACTACGACAACACTGAGGGAGCCGAGATCATCGGCTATGAAGAACCAGACCTCTCGGGAGGTATCGAAGGCGTAGACTACCTCATCGTCTACGGATCCGGGGAGGCTTCGGAGGAGATCAAGCTCTGAACATCTCGAGTAGTAGTAGTAGCCGAGCAGCCCGAACTCTTAGTATTAAGCTGCTCAAGAAAATAAATGTATAACTTAATGAGACTCTTATATTGTAAGCTAAGTTGGGTTCGCCTCGAACCCAGGAGTATTCCTCTTAGGACCCAAGAGGAGCTCCGAGACGATATGTGTATGATATTTGTAATAATAAATGAATGAGTTATGGACCTGCTATGTTCTGTTGTACTACTCGAGGGATGTAATATTTGCGGAATGGTACTTCGTGAATGTTATATCAACGATCGGCATACTACAACATGCAGTGGTATGCAGGGTCACCACAGTTGGTATCAGAGCAAAAGCTTTGACCTTAGGTTGGAACCTAGTAAATGGGACAAAACGTTAGGAGTCAAATAGGATTAGTAAAGAATTCTCTAAAAATATGGTGTATATTCACTTGAGAATAAAACAATCATATCTTTTAGTGCGATAATTCTTTATTATCTCTATTATGATGTATTATTACTAATCTTATATAATCTTTCTATTTCTACAGCCAACATGGCAAGTTCACGTCCCGGACGAAATGTGAAGGTGTTGGATTCCACACTGAGTGAATATGAAGGAGGACTCGCAGATATACTTCGTGCCATGTTACTTGAATTTGGGTGTGATCCCCAGATCCAAGTAAAGAAATACTGGTTCTACGACGGACCAGTGTTGGCCAAGTGTAGGGTAGGACTGCGACTTCCCGAATCTTTGGGAATGAGCGTAGTAATGCCAGCAGGTGAAGCCAGAACTATTAACACAGCCTACCATATCGCAGTTATGAGAGCCATTACCGATATTAGGGAACATAAGACGAAAGAGCTTATTGGTTCCGAGTTTAGCCACATTCCACATTTAGAGGAGGAAGATGACCCTATGCTTAATCACTTCAAGTATGCAAAACACAAACCAGCAGAAGCCGCAAAATACATGGACAACAGCCGTAACCTTTTATCATTATTCTTTCAGTTGAACCGACATTTGTCGGGAGCAATTGATACAATGCTGGAAGAGTTCACGAAACCCCAAGAGGAGGCGAAAGGGAAGGAACCAGTGGTGGATGAGGTACACACACCAGTTTATTCAGCTGGTGATTATATTAGTATTGATCATCCTGAACAACTAACCACACCCATTACACCAAGGTACTATCCTAGTAGCTCCTATAAGGGATATGAGGGTGGAGAGGAATCTGGGAACCATCAGCGTTCCGAGACTCCTATAGAGAACTCAACAGGTTGGCGTTGGGGGTCAGACACAGGAAACTCTGGCAATCCAGTCAGAGGTAATTCCGAGATGGAAGAAGATGCCACAAACCAGCCCCAGTACGATCAGTACAATAGGGGAGACTATGAAGAGTATCCGATACTGATTGAGTCGGATACTGATGGTGGGAATACCTATGGAGGAGTCGTCGGGGAGTACACCCGATGGGTGGATTATGATGCCCTGAATAATCAGTTTATGACCACAGATTTCTCCCTGGGATCATCTTCGGATTCCGATTACCAGCCAACGGGAAGACCCTATGTTCCAGAATCCGTCAGGAGGACTACGCGTTCGACCGGATGGAAGCCTGGAATGTACCGGGAGTAAAGCACGCATAGAGACCACCAAGGAAGGATAGACTACGATATACAAGTACCACGTGTATCGTAGTGTGTAATATTTGTAGAAATTTGTATATATACTTTAATAAGTGACTTTTCGTACTCACATCGACTTGAGTATTGTAATAAGACCACTTAAGTATGTATATACATGGTATATGTTTTGTATGATTTGGATTTGCTTCTTGATTTCCATTGCGTGACTAGTTCTGTGCACAAAGTTGAGCTCAGAAAACTTGCGCATGGAGTAATTATGAGTATCATCTTGTGTTGCAGAACTAGGGGGTTATGTCGGGAGCGTTAGGAGAGGAGACCGAAGCGCAGCGCATGGAGCGCGAAGCAAAGCAAAAGGAAGAGGCTGATGAAGCAGCCAGGAATCAGTTTCCACCACCACCACCACCCATGACGCAGCAGAATTTTGTACAGTACATGCAGATGGTGGAGGAAAGACAACGTGTAACGTTGGAGCAGCAGAACAAATTCTTCCAAGAGTTGCTACAACAGAACCGGGTAGAGAGACCCGAGAATCTGGGAGTCACACTAGCAGACTTCCAGAATACAAAGCCTATATCTTTCGCATACGCGCCCGAGCCAATGGACGCGGAAGATTGGCTTATGGACACCGAGCGAAAGCTCAATACCGTTGGTTGTAACGACCAGGAGAAGGTCCGTTATGCTACACATCTGCTGTGTGGACCCGCCGCATCATGGTGGGATAACATTGTAGCCGTTTACCCGGCGGGAAAGGTATTCACCTGGGAGGAGTTTGCACGGAAGTTCAGGGAATCCAATGTCCCTGAAAGTATTGTGGAACTGAAGCGTCGAGAATTTGAAAGTCTCGAGCAGAAGGATAAGGCCATCCTGACCTATGTCAGGGAATTCTCAAAGCTGTCTCGGTATGCTGTTGAAGAAGTCAACACCGAGGACAAGAAGAAGAAAAGGTTTCTGAGGGGGTTAAGTCCCCAGTTCAAGGTACAGCTCCGGATGATGAGAGCGACGGAGTTTCAAGAGTTGGTGGATGCCGCCATCACTCTGGAAGATGATTTCAAACAACTGCAGGAGGAAAAGAGGAAGAAGGCCAAGTTTGAGCCTAAGAGATTTTCCAATAACAAGCCCAATACCAGCTTGAATTTCAAGCCAAGATACAACAACAACAACAGCAACTACTATGGTAGTAGGAAGAATCAAGCATTTCAGACTGCAAACCAAATAGTTTGCCGTATTTGTGCAATTAAAGGACATACTTCGAAGGACTGTCGCAAACCCAGGATCATTTGCTTCAGGTGTCGTCAGGAGGGGCACATGATGAAGGATTGCCCCAATAAGAAGAATGGAGGAGGTCAGTCTGGAGGAGGAGGAAACCGAGGAGGAAACACCGGAGGGAATTGGAAGAATAAGAAGCCCTTCGGCAAGCTGAACTGCACCAGTCTGGAGGAGGTGGTCAACTCCGATCAGGCGGTGATAGGTACGCTCCAGATACTCACTCATCCTGACAAAGTACTTTTTGATACTGGTGCAACCACATCATTCATTTCCCAACAATTCATCATCAAACATGGGATTAGTTGCACTAAGTTAGATACAACCATAACCATACTTTCTGCGGGGGGGAACGATAGTAGTAACCCATACCAAACAAAAACAAGTCATCATGATCAATAAATGCGCGTTTGACGCGGACCTGTTCATTTTACCGATGAAGGACATTGATGTCATTCTTGGTATGAACCAGTTGGAAGCTAATGGAGCATTGATCGACTGTGTGAACAAGACGGTGTCTTTGAAAAGCCTCGATGGAAGTAGAATGATCTACCAAGGCGACAAACATACACAGATTGAAGTTGAATTACATCTGAACAGTATGAAGGAGGTGAAATTAGAGGATATACATGTAGTGAATGAATTCCAGGATGTGTTTCCTGCGGAATTACCAGGTATGCCACCAGATAGGGAGATAGAATTCACTATCGACCTAATTCCAGGAACAACTCCGATTGCTAAAGCACCATATAAGATGGGGCCTAAGGAGTTGAAAGAGCTCAAGGAGCAACTGGATGATTTGGAACAGAAAGGATTCATAGAAGAGAGTGTTTCACCATGGGGATCACCTGTAATCTTCATGGACAAAAGAGATGGAGGAAGAAGGATGTGCGGAGATTACAGGAATTTGAACAACGTCACAATCAAGAACAAGTATCCACTTCCAAGAATACAAGATCTATTTGATCAAGTTAGAGGCGCGGGAGTATTTTCCAAAATTGATCTACGATCCGGTTATCACCAGATAAAGATCAAGAAGGAAGACGTTCCGAAAACTGCCTTTGTCTCAAGGTATGGACATCATGAATACCTTGTAGTGCCTTTTGGATTAACCAATGCCCCAGCAATCTTCATGAACCTTATGAATAAGATCTTCATGCCATATCTAGACAACTTCGTCATCGTATTTATTGATGATATCTTGATCTATTCCAAAGATAAAGCAGAACATGCTGAACATCTGAGGTTAGTGTTGCAAACACTAAGAGAACATCAACTCTATGCCAAGTTCAGCAAGTGTGAATTTTGGCTAGATCAAGTGGAATTTCTTGGTCATGTCATTAGCAAGGATGGAATAGCTGTTAACCCGAGCAAGGTAGCAGCAGTTTTAGAATGGGAAGCACCCAAGACTGTCAAGGAAATCCGAGGATTCCTAGGAATGGCAGGATATTATTAGAGATTCATTGAAGGATTCTCCAAGATAGCAGGACCAATGACAAAGCTGTTAAGAAAGAACACACCATTCGTGTGGTCAGAGGAGTGTGAGAAGAGTTTTCAAACTCTGAAAGAGAAACTCACCACGGCACCGGTGTTAGCAGTTCCGGAAGTTGGCAAGGATTACACCGTGTACTGTGACGCATCCAAACATGGATTGGGTTGTGTACTCATGCAAGATCGGAAAGTGATATCTTATGGATCAAGGCAACTCAGACCTCATGAAGTGAACTATCCAACACATGACCTAGAGTTAGCAGCAGTTGTATTTGCACTCAAAACATGGAAACATTTTCTTTATGGAGCCAAGTGTGAGCTCTATACAGATCACAAGAGTCTCAAATATTTCTTCACTCAGAAGGAACTCAACATGAGACAGAAAAGATGGCTAGAATTGATCAAGGATTATGATTTGACCATCAATTATACTCCAGGGAAGGCCAATGTTGTAGCAGATGCCTTGAGTAGAAAGAGCATCGGAGGAGTGGAACAAGAAATATCACCGGAGTTGAGGAAGGAAATAAGTCAAGCCCAAATACAACTTTGGGAGAAGGAAGCTCATGAAGGACTATCAGCTTTGCAAGTAGCCGATGAGTTGAATGTTAACCTCAAGAATGAGATAATGATGGGTCAATTAGATGATCCATTCATCGTAGAGGAGATGAGAAGGATAGATGAGGGTAGACAATCAGAATTCCACCGAGGAGAATCAGGATCACTTTGGTTCCAGAAGAGGATTTGTGTTCTGGATATTGCTGAAATAAAGGAAGTAATACTCCGGGAAGCCCATCAAACACCATACTCCATACATCCGGGAAGTACAAAGATGTACATGGATTTGAAGGAACTATTCTGGTGGAACAACATGAAGAGAGAGATAGCACAATATGTGGCGGAATGCCATACCTGCCAAAGAGTGAAGGCTGAACATCAGAGTCCGGCAGGAAAGTTACAACCTTTACCAATCCCAGAATGGAAATGGGAGGAAATAGGGATGGATTTCATCACCGGACTACCCATGACCAATAAAAAGAAGGACATGATATGGGTAATCATGGACCGGTTGACGAAGAGTGCACACTTCTTAGCGGTAAATCAGCAGGATAAGGGAGAGAAACTCATTGATCTTTACATCAAAGAGATCGTGAGTAAGCATGGAGTGCCCAAGAAGATCGTGTCGGATCGAGGATCCGTATTCACATCAGCATTTTGGAAGCAACTACACGAAGCTTTAGGATCCAAGTTAGACTATAGTACCGCCTATCATCCTCAGACAGGTGGACAAACAGAAAGAACTAACCAGATCCTAGAAGATATGCTTAGGGCTTGTGCCCTAGATTTCGGAGAATCATGGGAGGAGCACTTGCCACTAGCAGAGTTCTCATACAATAACAGCTATCAAAGCAGCATCAAGATGGCACCATTCGAAGCTCTGTACGGAAGGAAGTGTAGATCACCGATATGTTGGTATGAAGCCGGAGCAAGCAAAGAGTTCAACCCTGATTATGTCAAGGAAAAGCAACAAATAATTGACATTATCAGAGATAGGCTCAAGATAGCCCAAAGCCGACAGAAAAGTTACGCAGATCAGGAGAAGAACATGGGAGCCACGAGTTGGAGACATGGTATATCTTAAGGTGAGCCCGATGAAAGGACTTCAGAGGTTTGGAGTAAAAGGAAAGCTAAGCCCTAGGTACATCGGACCTTTCAAAATTCTGAGTCAAAACCGAGGATTAGCCTTCGAATTGGAACTACCGGGAAAGTTATCTCAGGTTCACAACGTATTTCATGTGTCACAACTCAGAAAGTGCTTAAAGACCCCAGATGAGCCAGTATCACATGAAGAGCTTGAGTTACAACCAGATTTGACATACATCGAGAAGCCCGCGAAGATTCTCGAGGAAAACTGGAAACAACTCAGGAATCGAGCTATAAAGTATTGCAAGATACAATGGAAGCATCATCCCGAGAGGGAAGCCACCTGGGAAAAAGAGGAAGACCTGAGGAAAACATACCCCGAACTCTTCAGGTATTACAACCACAACTTCGGGACGAAGTTTTCTTTAAGGGGGAAAGGCTGTAATGTCCCAGGTTTAGTGACGATCGAGGGGTAGATTTTAGAAAGGGATGTGCATTGCATTGTAATTTACGAGGAAATTTCGTGCTTTTAAACAAAAAACTGCATCGAAGGGGGACAAGTTTCTCTCTCGACACCTTACAGGGTTAGGGTTTCGAGAGTGCGACAAACCTATTCCTTATTCAACTAAACTAGGGTTTTGAGAAGAGAGGGGAGAGTTTGCATTCCAATCTTAAAGTGGCATGATTGAATTTAAAATTAAGTTATATGATTAAATTCAAACCACATTGAATTTTAAATTCAAACATCAAATGGATATCACATAATTCAAATTTGAGACAATTATCATCAATCAAGATTATAAACAATACAATAAATATTTAAAGCTCATTAAGGAAACTTGAGCTTTATTAATAATCACACATGATACATTGTCAATTACAATATTCAAAATTGAAATAAATGGAATTATACAACACATTACAAAAATTGGACAAAGATAGAAAAAGAAAAGAAAAAGGAAAATTACAAGGTATTTAAATGACCTAAACTACATTGGAATCTTCATGATCTTGAGTTCATCTTGAGTATCTTCTTGATCCCTGCACACATACACAAAAAAACCAAACAAGAATTAAGCCAAGTGGCAAAGCCACTTGGCAGGTTAAAAGAAAACTAAAATTGAGCAGATATGGATCAGCTCTGCCGAGCTGATCATCTCACCACCAGAACCAAGCCAAGTCCAAGTGCATAGCATTTGCACACACACACAGCCAGGCAGCACACAAGGCTGGTGTGCATGTGTACCAACACACAAGGCCATAGTGAGTCACCACAAGGCTGCGAGTAGTGTCTGTCGACCAACAAGAGCAAGCCGAAGCATATAAAACTTGCCACGATAAACCCTAGATCATTCCATCGACAGCAGCTTCACGAGTAAGTCACAAGAACAGCAAGAACAGAAGAACAGCCACTGCTGTTCAACCATTCCACAAATACCAGAAACAAATCAGGAATCAAGGTTTGCAAGGAGGAGCAGGGCAAGCACATCAATCCATTCAGAAGCAAATCCTCTACACCAACCCTATTTCTAGGAGCTGGAGTGAGGTATACATATCATCATGAACAAACCAGATGGTTTTGTTCATAAACTGCACAGGCATAATCACAAGCACACAAAGGGTGGGTAACCCTGTTTTGATCATCATTTGGTCAGAGACCAAGTGAAACCTGGAAGAAGCGGAAGGGACCAGGAATCAATCAAACCTATACCATGGTTATGCCAACCAGAATAGTGGTAGCATCATCCAAATGGAAACAGGAAAGTAAACAATCCCAGAGACTATCCAAGTTCAACCAGACCACACTAGCCCTTCTAAGACCATCAGAATATAGACATTTCTATGTCTATTTTCATTTCAACATCAAATAAACTAGAAGCCATAGGTCTACCAGTAATATTGCACAGTAGCATACAGAAGAGGTTGGAGCAACCTGTACTAGCACATCAAGCAGTGCTAGGGTCACAACAACTACTTAGCCACACAGAAAATCCAACAGAGAAGCATATCATCACTCCAAGGAGTTCATGCATCACAGGAGGTGCCAACACATGTTGGTTTCCATCCAGATAGGGCATAGGATGCACCAGTCTACTACTGTATCAAGTAGATCATGTATATTGTCAGAAATAGGAAGCCAAGCTTCACTGACAAGCATAGATAAATAAGAAACAACCACACACTAAGCCAAGCAATTGCATCATTACTCAGATTGAGTTCAAAGTGGAGCTAGGGTCCCCAACCACTGTTGGTATCCCTCTAGCTCAATCCAACTCATTATAAGAATCATCACTGCAAGCAGTTCATCTCATTTATCCACTTAGTCAAGCAAGACAACACAGATAAATGAATATCCAAGAAATCCACACACCAGAGCCTACCTTTGAATCCAAGTGATCACAGCAAGCAACAGCAATTACCTGAGCCAATCACAGCACACACCAGCACAAGGCATGGTGATGCACAATCACCATATTAAGTCCAAACAGGCATAAGCAATAAGTAAGGCAAGCAATATTCAAGCAGCTGATGATCACTGGATCACCAGAGCTTGCTGAAGCATGCTAGCACCCAATTCTAGCATCACACTGACCATAGTTAATTAAACAGCCATGCATACTCAACAGTTGCTTCACAGATAATCAATTAAATGATATATGATTGTATCCATAAGCACATCAAGAGCTTGATGAACCCCTGGATCTTGCTAAACAACTAAAGCATATACCAGTAACCAATAAAGCATGTAGTTAAGCCAATAGCAATGCTCAGATGAGCCTGCTCATAAATTTGAGCACAAGAACTAGCCACAGAGCTCTGGCACTTGCAAACTTGCAAGAATTGCACACTGCAATTAAGCCATTAAAGCATCTATGAATACACATGAGTGCCAGACAAGCATAGAAACAAGAACAGAGGCACAGGGAAGAAATTCTTGCAAGTAAAGCAAGCTTGCACAAGCACATCAGCATCAGTAGCACACGCAGCCCAGCAGCAACGCAACGAGCAGCAAGACAGCCATAGAGCAGCAAAGGCACCAGGAACAGCAAGTCATGGCTAGAGCTACCGGAGAGAGGAAGAAGAACAAGCACACAAGAGAGAAGATGAGGTGGCGAACGTACCAGGGTCGAGCAGGCAGACCACCATGGCGGCCACGGCGGCACACGCCAGGGCGCGGCGGCGCCAGGCCAAGCCAGGCCATGGCGGCGCCACAGCACCACCCCACCATGGCAGCACAGCCACGGCGGCATCACCACGCCAGGAGCTCGGGGAGCCGCGGGATCAAGCGGATCCCGAACCCTAGCCTTGGCGGAGAGGATCGATGGCGAGCGGAGGACGGCGTCAGCTCTAGATCGACGCGGATGGAACGAATCGCCGTCGCCTGGCGGTTCGATTGCGCCCCATGGCGAGGGCCATGGCGGCCGGAGGCCGCCGGAATCGGGCGGCGACGGTGAGGGCGACACAGATCGCCAGAGAGCGAAAGGGGAATTAGGGTTAGGTCGAGCGGCGCGAGGTGGAGAGTGAGCGAGCGACCGCTCGGGTCAGTTGGACCCGAGCTGGTCTAGCCCAACCCACTGTGCTCCACTGACAGGTGGGCCCAGGGGCAATTGTTACTTTTCACAATTTATTTAAAAACCAGTAACTTTAAAATTCAATAGAAAATTGATAAGAGCACTAAAAAAATAATTCAA
Organism: Lolium rigidum; assembly: GCF_022539505.1. Classification (NCBI taxonomy): domain Eukaryota; kingdom Viridiplantae; phylum Streptophyta; class Magnoliopsida; order Poales; family Poaceae; genus Lolium; species Lolium rigidum. The sequence goes on from NC_061509.1 coordinate 266,443,329, forward strand.
AATATGAAAATCAATCAGCATAAAATTCTCTATCCAAATAAAATATCAAAGAGAATTTTTGGAGATAATTAAGAATAAGTCTTAATTTAATGAATTAAATAATAATATAAATCTCACATATTATATTCATTAATGAAAATTAACTCCATTAATGCAATTGGACTTTAAAAACACCTTGACAATATTTCAAGGTTGTATTTTACCCTAAACAGAGTATCCCTAAATTATTCTTAGTATTAACCTCTCACATGAAATAATCACGACATCGGAAGGGGGGAATCAAACCCTAAAACTGGAATCACGCATAATTGTTTCTTTAACCATTGCCCTTATCGGACAATGATGCTATTTTTCAGAGACAGAGGACAAGGGTCAGTCCACACCTTCCAACTGCAAAACTTTGCAGTGTTCAGGCAAGTTCATCACTTGCTCATGTCATTTGAGTATTTCTATCAAATTACTTGCAAAATATTATGGTTATCAATATCGCATAAAAATCAAAACCACTACTTTCATAACTATGAATATGACTAAGTGGTGGGCAATGGAACCATGGATTGTGTTGATATGGTGGAGGTTCCATTGCAAGGGTTTATATCCATCTAGGATTAAACAACAAATGTCGCCAGTGATTCTTGTGCCGTAATAACCGTGTTAACCATAAGATCCGGAGTGGGACGGAATAGTCAAAAGTGTTTCCACCTCTCGTTCATCAACGGATGCGCTCTACCGTAGTACACTTGTAATCCAAGGGGGCAAGCTGGTGAGGCTGGGGAGTCCTAAGTCCCCACGGCATTGTCCGTAGTACACTTGTCGCCCGAAGGAGCAAGATGGTGAGGCTGGGGAGTCCTAAGTCCCCACGGTATTGCAGTCTATGATGGGTTGCAGCTACCGGCGAAGGAGTTTGGTTCGATCCCAGACTGTCGTCGTGGTTGGGGTCCACCCTGAAATATATGGGAATAATGGGACCGGCGTGGACCCAGGGTCGGGGCATGCAACAAAGGGTGGGTGTTCAAGGTAGCGGAGGAACATGATTGGCTAGACCTTATACCGGGCCTCACACCGAAGGAAGTGTGGACGGGAAAGCTGCCCGGTTGGCACCAAGGTTAAGATCTCTTATGGGTAAAGCAACACACCTCTGCAGAGTGTAAAGAACCGTGACCTGTCACTCCTGTTCCGGGATGAGGAACTGCGAACGCGGCCGGAAAGGAGCTCCATGAAGTTCTAGTAAACCGGTGAAGGCTGACGGACATAGATCTTTGGAATAAAAGCAATCTCTTGAAGAAATGTTTATCAAAACTTGCATTGGTGTTAGACTTTTTGGTCTAATATCGTAGCTAGTGCATTAAACACCTCTTATCTATAATGAACTTGTTGAGTACGCTCGTACTCATCCCAATCTTAAATCCCATGCTTAGATTGTCTGAATCGTCTGGAGGAGGACTACGACAACACTGAGGGAGCCAAGATCATCGGCTATGAAGAACCAGACCTCTCGGGAGGTATCGAAGGCGTAGACTACCTCATCGTCTACGGATCCGGGAGGCTTCCGGAGGAGATCAAGCCTCGAACATCTCGAGTAGTAGTAGTAGCCGAGCAGCCCGAACTCTTAGTATTAAGCTGCTCAAGAAAATAAATGTATAACTTAATGAGACTCTTATATTGTAAGCTAAGTTGGGTTCGCCTCGAACCCAGGAGTATTCCTCTTAGGACCCAAGAGGAGCTCCGAGACGATATGTGTATGATATTTGTAATAATAAATGAATGAGTTATGGACCTGCTATGTTCTGTTGTACTACTCTGAGGGATGTAATATTTGCGGAATGGTACTTCGTGAATGTTATATCAACGACTGGCATACTACAACATGCAGTGGTATGCAGGGTCACCACAATCTTCCAGTGCCTTTCTCGAGGTTTCTTCATTGAATTCCATCAGTCTTGGGGAGTTGTGTTCTTTCTCTATCGACAATACTGCCTCAGCTCCATGGACTAAAAAGAACGGGGTTTCCTATGTCGCCGTATTCGGTGTTGTTCGAATACTCCATAATACGCTAGGCAACTCCTCTGGCCATGTGTGTCGGGCTTTTTCCAATGGTGTTAACAGGCGCTTCTTAATGCCGTTGCAGATGATGCCGTTTGCTTTCTCGACTCGACCATTGGTTTGCGGATGCGCAACTGAGGCAAATTGTAATTTGATGCCTACCTCAGCGCAATATGCCTTGAACTTCTTGGATGTGAAATTGCTGCAGTTGTCTATGACGATGCTATGAGGGACTCCAAACCGATAAACGATACTCTTAACAAACTTGATTGCGGATGCTGCATCTGGTGAATTTATCGGCTTCGCTTCTATCCATTTTGTGAACTTGTCGACAGCTACGAGCATATACTCGTATCCTCCTGGCCAAGCCTTGTGCAATTTTCCCACCATATCAAGACCCCATTGAGAAAAGGGCCATGATAGCGGTATTGGCATCAACTCTGCTGCCGGAGAGTGAGGTTTCGCGGCAAACCTTTGGCACGCATCGCAAGTGCGCACTATGTCCTTTGCATCCTCGATTGTTGTTAGCCAATAGAATCCTGCTCTAAAAACTTTGGCTGCTATAGCTCGACTGCTTGCGTGATGTCCGCACACCCCTTCGTGTACATCCTTCAGAATAAGCCTTCCTTCTTCGGGTGTGACGCATCTCTGTAGTACTCCCGAAATACTTCGTTTGTATAGCTCTCCTTTGACCACAGCAAAGGCTTTAGAACGCCTGATAACTCGCCTTGCTTCAACTGGATCATCGGGTAGTTCTTTCCTCAGGATGTATGCTATGTACGCCTGCATCCAAGGAATTTGCATCATCATTATCACGTGTGGTTCCTCCTCACCTTCCGATGGTGCTGTTGGAGCCCCCGAGGCTTTTTCGTCCTTCTCCTTCTTCTGTTGTTTCTTCGCCTTGGTTGATCTTTCAGCTATTTCTTCCCAAAACACGCCAGGTGGTATTGCGAGACATTGCGACCCGATGTTTGCGAGAACATCGGCTTCATCGTTGCTGAGCCTGCTGATATGATTTACTTCGCACCCGTCGAACAGCCTCTCAAGCTCATTATATACTTCCTTGTATGCTACCACCATACTATCATTGACTGCGTCGCATTGATAGTATGGTGGTAGCACCCAATTCTAGCTGAAGCATGCTAGCACCCAATTCTAGCATCACACTGACCATAGTTAATTAAACAGCCATGCATACTCAACAGTTGCTTCACAGATAATCAATTAAATGATATATGATTGTATCCAGAAGCACATCAAGAGCTTGATGAACCCCTGGATCTTGCTAAACAACTAAAGCATATACCAGTAACCAATAAAGCATGTAGTTAAGCCAATAGCAATGCTCAGATGAGCCTGCTCATAAATTTGAGCACAAGAACTAGCCACAGGAGCTCTGGCACTTGCAAACTTGCAAGAATTGCACACTGCAATTAAGCCATTAAAGCATCTATGAATACACATGAGTGCCAGACAAGCATAGAAACAAGAACAGAGGCACAGGGAAGAAATTATTGCAAGTAAAGCAAGCTTGCACAAGCACATCAGCATCAGTAGCACACGCAGCCCAGCAGCAACGCAGCAGCAGCAAGCCAGCCATAGAGCAGCAAAGGCACCAGGAACAGCAAGTCATGGCTAGAGCTACCGGAGAGAGGAAGAAGAACAAGCACACAAGAGAGAAGATGAGGTGGCGAACGTACCAGGGTCGAGCAGGCAGACCACCATGGCGGCCACGGCGGCACATGCCAGGGCGCGGCGGCGCTAGGCCAAGCCAGGCCATGGCGGCGCCACAGCACCACCCCACCATGGCAGCACAGCCACGGCGGCGCCACCACGCCAGGAGCTCGGGGAGCCGCGGGATCAAGCGGATCCCGAACCCTAGCCTTGGCGGAGAGGATCGATGGCGAGCGGAGGACGGCGTCAGCTCCAGATCGACGCGGATGGAATGAATCGCCATCGCCTGGCGGTTCGATTGCGCCCCATGGCGAGGGCCATGGCGGCCGGAGGCCGCCGGAATCGGGCGGCGACGGTGAGGGCGACACGGATCGCCAGAGAGCGAAAGGGGAATTAGGGTTAGGTCGAGCGGCGCGAGGTGGAGAGTGAGCGAGCGACCGCTCGGGTCGGTTGGACCCGAGCTGGTCTAGCCCAACCCACTGGGCTCCACTGATAGGTGGGCCCAAGGGCAATTGTGACTTTTCACAATTTATTTAAAAACCAGTAGCTTTAAAATTCAATAGAAAATTGATAAGAGCACTAAAAAAATAATTCAAAATATGAAAATCAATCAGCATAAAATTCTCTATCCAAATAAAATATCAAAGAGAATTTTTGGAGATAATTAAGAATAAGTCTTAATTTAATGAATTAAATAATAATATAAATCTCACATATTACATTCATTAATGAAAATTAACTCCATTAATGCAATTGGACTTTAAAAACACCTTGACAATATTTCAAGGTTGTATTTTACCCTAAACAGAGTATCCCTAAATTATTCTTAGTATTAACCTCTCACATGAAATAATCACGACATCGGAAGGGGGGAATCAAACCCTAAAACTGGAATCATGCATAATTGCTTCTTTAACCATTGCCCTTATCGGACAATGATGCTATTTTTCAGAGACAGAGAACAAGGGTCAGTCCACACCTTCCAACTGCAAAACTTTGCAGTGTTCAGGCAAGTTCATCACTTGCTCATGTCATTTGAGTATTTCTATCAAATTACTTGCAAAATATTATGGTTATCACTATCGCATAAAAATCAAAACCACTACTTTCATAACTATGAATATGACTAAGTGGTGGGCAATGGAACCATGGATTGTGTTGATATGGTGGAGGTTCCATTGCAAGGGTTTATATCCATCTAGGATTAAACAACAAATGTCGCCAGTGATTCTTGTGCCGTAATAACCGTGTTAACCATAAGATCCGGAGTGGGACGGAATAGTCAAAAGTGTTTCCACCTCTCGTTCATCAACGGATGCGCTCTACCGTAGTACACTTGTAATCCAAGGGGGCAAGCTGGGTGAGGCTGGGGAGTCCTAAGTCCCCACGGCATTGTCCGTAGTACACTTGTCGCCCGAAGGAGCAAGATGGTGAGGCCGGGGAGTCCTAAGTCCCCACGGTATTGCGGTCTATGATGGGTTGCGGCTACCGGCGAAGGAGTTTGGTTCGATCCCGGATCGTCGTCGTGGTCGGGGTCCACCCCTGAAATATATGGGAATAATGGGACCGGCGTGGACCCAGGGTCGGGGCATGCAACAAAGGGTGGGTGTTCGAGGTAGCGGAGGAACATGATTGGCTAGACCTTATACCGGGCCTCACACCGAAGGAAGTGTGGACGGGAAAGCTGCCCGGTTGGCACCAAGGTTAAGATCTCTTATGGGTAAAGCAACACACCTCTGCGAGTGTAAAGAGCCGTGACCTGTCACTCCTCGTTCGGGATGAGGAACTGCGAACGCGGCCGGAAAGGAGCTCCATGAAGTTCTAGTAAACCGGTGAAGGCTGACGGACATAGATCTTTGGAATAAAAGCAATCTCTTGAAGAAATGTTTATCAAAACTTGCATTGGTGTTAGACTTTTTGGTCTACTATCGTAGCTAGTGCATTAAACACCTCTTATCTATAATGAACTTGTTGAGTACGCTCGTACTCATCCCAATCTTAAATCCCATGCTTAGATTGTCTGAATCGTCTGGAGGAGGACTACGACAACACTGAGGGAGCCAAGATCATCGGCTATGAAGAACCAGACCTCTCGGGAGGTATCGAAGGCGTAGACTACCTCATCGTCTACGGATCCGGGGAGGCTTCCGGAGGAGATCAAGCCTGAACATCTCGAGTAGTAGTAGTAGCCGAGCAGCCCGAACTCTTAGTATTAAGCTGCTCAAGAAAATAAATGTATAACTTAATGAGACTCTTATATTGTAAGCTAAGTTGGGTTCGCCTCGAACCCAGGAGTATTCCTCTTAGGACCCAAGAGGAGCTCCGAGACGATATGTGTATGATATTTGTAATAATAAATGAATGAGTTATGGACCTGCTATGTTCGTTGTACTACTGCGAGGGATGTAATATTTGCGGAATGGTACTTCGTGAATGTTATATCAACGGCGGCATACTACAACATGCGAGTGGTATGCGGGGTCACCACAATCTTCCAGTGCCTTTCTCGAGGTTTCTTCATTGAATTCCATCAGTCTTGGGGAGTTGTGTTCTTTCTCTATCGGCAATACTACCTCAGCTCCATGGACTAAAAAGAACGGGGTTTCCTGTGTCGCCGTATTCGGTGTTGTTCGAATACTCCATAATACGCTAGGCAACTCCTCTGGCCATGTGTGTCGGGCTTTTTCCAATGGTGTTAACAGGCGCTTCTTAATGCCGTTGCAGATGATGCCGTTTGCTTTCTCGACCTGACCATTGGTTTGCGGATGCGCAACTGAGGCAAATTGTAATTTGATGCCTACCTCAGCGCAATATGCCTTGAACTTCTTGGATGTGAAATTGCTGCAGTTGTCTATGACGATGCTATGAGGGACTCCAAACCGATAAACGATACTCTTAACAAACTTGATTGCGGATGCTGCATCTGGTGAATTTATCGGCTTCGCTTCTATCCATTTTGTGAACTTGTCGACAGCTACGAGCATAAACACGTATCCTCCTAGCCAAGCCTTGTGCAATTTTCCCACCATATCAAGACCCCATTGAGCAAAGGGCCATGATAGCGGTATTGGCATCAACTCTGCTGCCGGAGAGTGAGGTTTCGCGGCAAACCTTTGGCACGCATCGCAAGTGCGCACTATGTCCTTTGCATCCTCGATTGTTGTTAGCCAATAGAATCCTGCTCTGAAAACCTTGGCTGCTATAGCTCGACTGCTTGCGTGATGTCCGCACACCCCTTCGTGTACATCCTTCAGAATATGCCTTCCTTCTTCGGGTGTGACGCATCTCTGTAGTACTCCCGAAATACTTCGTTTGTATAGCTCTCCTTTGACCACAGCAAAGGCTTTAGAACGCCTGATAACTCGCCTTGCTTCAACTGGATCATCGGGTAGTTCTTTCCTCAGGATGTATGCTATGTACGCCTGCATCCAAGGAATTTGCATCATCATTATCACGTGTGGTTCCTCCTCACCTTCCGATGGTCTTCGTTGGAGCCCCCGAGGCTTTTTCGTCCTTCTCCTTCTTCTGTTGTTTCTTCGCCTTGGTTGATCTTTCAGCTATTTCTTCCCAAAACACGCCAGGTGGTATTGCGAGACATTGCGACCCGATGTTTGCGAGAACATTGGCTTCGTCGTTGCTGAGCCTGCTGATATGATTTACTTCGCACCCGTCGAACAGCCTCTCAAGCTCATTATATACTTCCTTGTATGCTACCACCATACTATCATTGGCTGCGTCGCATTGATTCATCACTTGTTGAGCCACTAGTTGTGAATCACCAAAGATTTTTAATCGAGTTGTGCCGCAAGCTTTCGCCATCTTCATCCCGTGTATAAGTGCTTCATACTCTGTTTCGTTATTAGATGCGTTTGGAAACATCATCTGTAGCACGTATTTCAACTTGTCGCCTTGAGGTGATACTAGTATCACGCCTGCTCCAGCTCCCTCTAGTCTCTTGGACCCGTCGAAGTTCATAGTCCAGGTTCTCGAAAAATCTGGAGGTCCCGTGTTTTGTAGCTCCATCCACTCTGCGATGAAGTCTGGTAAGATCTGTGACTTTATTGCTTTTCTTTTCTCATATGTGATGTCCCGAGGGGAAAGTTCTATTCCCCAAAGGGAGACACGACCCGTAGCTTTAGGATTGTTTAATATGTTGGATAAAGGCGCCTCATTGACCACTATTATCGGATGCGCCGAAAAATAGTGTCGCAGTTTTCTTGCGGTTGTGAAAACTTCATATGCTAACTTCTGGTACTGTGGGTACCGCTGTTTTGAGGGTGATAAAACTTCGCTGACGAAGTATACCGGCCGCTGCACTCCGTGGAGTTTTCCTTCTTCTTCTCTTTCGACCACAAGGACTGTGCTGATCACCTGAGGCGTGGCTGCGATGTATAACAGGAGAGGTTCCTTCTCCTTAGGCGCCACCAAGATTGGAGGTGTCGAGATTGTGCGCTTAAGGTCCTCGAAAGCTATGTCTGCTTCTTCGTTCCATTGGAACTTCTCTCCTTGTTTGATCAAAGCGTAAAACGGCAACGCCTTTTCTCCTAGCCTGGCGACGTATCTGCTTAAAGCTACGACTCGCCCAGTTAGTTGTTGTATTTCCTTTAACTTTGTTGGCTTCCGCATCGTCACGATGGCTTGGATTTTCTCTGGATTGGCCTCGATTCCTCTTGCTGAAACCAAGAACCCGAAAAGTTCTCCCGCTGGAACGCCAAAAGAGCACTTTGTCGGGTTCAGCTTGAGGCAGAGCTTGTCAAGGTTGTCGAAAATTTTCTTCGGATCCTCGATCAAAGTTGACCTCTTCTTTGTTGTTATGACGACATCGTCGATATACACTTGTACGTTCTTGCCAATCTGCGTGGCGAGACACTTCTGCATCATCCGCTGGTATGTTGCTCCCGCGTTTTTCAATCCAAAGGGCATTGTTCTATAGCAGAAAACGCCATAAGGTGTTATAAAAGATGTTTTGACCTCGTCGTCTTCTTTTAATCTGATCTGGTTATAACCAGAATATGCATCCAGGAAGGAAAGACGTTCACAGCCTGCCGTGGAGTCGATAATTTGGTCGATCCTTGGGAGGGGAGAGTGATCATTTGGACAATGTTTATTGAGACAAGTGAAGTCGACACACATGTGAAGGACCTTCGTGTTTTTCTTCGGGACCAGCACTGGGTTAGCTACCCACGTGGCCTCTGTATGTAACTCTTTGATAAAGCCAGCCTCTCTCAGTCGATTGATTTCTGACAGCATAGCTTTGCGGTTTGGTTCCGAAAAACACCGCAAAGGTTGTTTAATTGGCCTCGCCATTGGATCCAAGTTGAGGTGGTGCTCGGTAAGTTCCTTGGGTACTCCTGGCATGTCAGCTGGACACCATGCGAAGATTTCCCAGCGCTCACGGAGGAACTCGACGAGCGCACTTTCCTATGCGAGATCCATGTTTGCTGCAATGGATGTCATTTTCTTGGGATCTGTCGGGTGAATCTGTACCTCCTTAGAATCTTTGGTAGTGTCAAAGGTTGGCTCCTTGAGTGGCCTCCCTGCGTCTGGCAACACATCATAGTCAGTTGTTAACCTTGACGCCATATACTCTGCTTGCATCCCAAAAGTCTCTGACAGTCGATGAAAATCCTTGTCGCACTTATCAGCTAACGCGAAACAGCCTTTTACTGTGATCGGTCCCTTAGGTCCAGGGAGCCTCCATAACAGGTATGTGTGTGGTACCGCCATAAACCTGGCATAAGCTGGTCGTCCCAACAAAGCGTGATACTGCGACGGGAAATCTACAACTTCAAACTCCAGCCTTTCTATCCTGTAATTCTCTCGGGTTCCAAACTGAACGTCGAGATTGATCTTCCCCAACGGATAACTCGGTTTGTCTGGTGTGATACCATGGAAACGTGTGTCAGTTGGTTTTAAGTTCGCCAGGGATATGTTCATTTTCCTCAATGTATCTGCGTACATAAGGTTTAAACTGATGCCTCCATCTATGAATACTCGTGAAACGTCGAACCCTGCGATCACCGCTGGTAAAATCAGTGTTGATTTCCCTGGTCGAGGAACTTGCTGCGGGTGGTCTGCTATGGTGAATCCAATGTCTTGTCCCGACCAATTCAGGTACTCAATTGTTGGTGGAGGCATCTTCTCTGCCATGAACACTTGTCACGAAATTACTTTCTGAGCTCTATTAGACGGCCTGGCTTTCTGAATCATCGAGACCGCGCCATTGGTGTCGATATAAGGAGGTGGGTTTGGAGCTACCGCTATTTGTAACTGATGTCGATTTGCATCCGTAATTGTGGGTGGAGGTGGAAGGTGGATCTCACTCCTTGGCCCCTGGGGGTTTCTATTCACTGCCTGTGCGTTGGTATGCCCTGCAAATCTATGCAGTGCTAGAAAAGTTCGACAGTCCTTCTACAAGTGCCCTGACTGCCCATTTGGCATGGTCCGTTTAAGAGGTCCTCGGGTGAGACATACGGCCTCCGAAACCTTGGTCCACTATTTTTTCTACTGGGACGGGAACCGTCCTTGTAGTCGCTACGCTGCTCTCCACTTTTTTGATAATCATCTCAATTGTTTCCTTCACTGTTTCCTCAAAATCCAGCCGATATTTGGCCAGGAGCATCATAATCTGAAAACTGTCGAGGAAATCCTCGCCTATTTTGAAAGTTTCGGCTGCGGTCCTCCTCAGGCGACCTGTGCCGCTTGTTGTGAACATCATCTTCTCCATCTGCCCACCGATTCGCTATCTCCATTAGTGCTGATATTGTTTTTGGGTTGGTTCTTCCCAAATCCTCGACAGTCTCTCCTTCGAATACCAGCCACAAACGCATCTATCGCTCTCTCGTCAGATATGTTCTCTGCCGAGTTTTTGATGATGTTCCACCTCTGGATATACTTTCTCATTGATTCGTCGTATTTCTGCCTGCAAGCCCTCAACTCCTCCAATGATGCAGGTTTCTTGCACGTGGATCAGAAATTCTTCACGAATATATCCTCGAAACTTTCCCAGCTGTCGATAGATCCCGGAGGCAGCTTCTTTATCCACGATCGTGCGGCTCCACTCAGGTGTACTTGGATGCTCTGCATGGCTGTTGCTCTGGTTCCACCTATCAGCTTCACCGTCTCGAGATAATCAACTAGCCAGTCCTCAGGATCTTGCAAGCCATCGAATTTTTTGAAATTATCGGGTAGCTTAAACCCTGATAGAACTCGAGTTTTTCGGACTCATCTCGTAAAGCACGGGAGCCCAGACATATCTTCTTAATCAACTTCTGGTGAATGCCGACGTTCCCTTCTGTCCTGTCGCGCTCTATCCACCCTTGCTTGAGTCGCTGTATCTCTTGCCCCACTCGTTCTCGCGGGATCTTGCACTGCTGCAGTAGGTCGTGGACTATTTTGTCTCGCAGATCCTTCAGTAGGCGTACTTGCGAACGTTGTTCCCATGACTCCAACTCCTGCCATGGCCATGTTATATAGCGCTTCTCTTGGATCTCCGGGAGGTGGCCTGGATGCCAAGATGTAAGCTTGTGTCACCATATACCCTGCTTCTGGTGTTTTGGGAATAATATTCCCCCTCGTGTCAATCGACATAAAGGACATGTCGAGGTTTTGAACTAGGTTCTCCCTTTCAGCCTCAGGTATATTTTGCAACCGAGATCTTGCCATGTTTCGAGCTTCTCTATGACTGTTTCCCGAAGTACTTGATTGTCGGCTCAACTCTGCTCTTCGCCTGCTTGACGCAGAAGCCGCGGCTTGCCTCCTATCCAGCTCAATTTTCTGTTTTTCGAGCTCCCGTCTGGCACGGGCGAGTCTATATTGATATGCTTGTAACTCTTCAGTTGTCGCAGTTACAGTCATTAGCTCTGTGCCATCAATAGCTCTTGCAACTCTATCCCACATTGCCTACGGAAATTGCACCATCTCTCTTATTCCAGGTCCAACATATTTGGTTCCCAAACCTCGCGTAAGATCAGCAGGATCGACGTACGGATTTCCCGCGTTATCGAAGTTCTCTGATGTCTCCTCCTGTGGTCGACTTGTATCTTCGACTGCATAGATTTGATGGTATTTTGAATTTTGATCTTTGTCGGGATTGGTGACACCATCATATAGATCGGTGAAGACCTCTCCAACAATAGTGGATCTGTCGATGAAGTTGAAGTTGTTGATGCTGTCCGAGTCGCTGCTTATATCGGAGTCCGCAGACGACTCGAAGGACATGTCGCCGAAGATCTTGGCGAGCTTTTCGCTTGCCGTAGTGTTGATGAAGCATGGCGGTGATATCTCCTCATCACCTGTCTCGATCGATGACGATGAATCCGAAAAATCGGAATCGACCGCCGACAATCCCGACGAATTCGGAACCTCGAGACGATACGATCCTTCTTTCTCCACGCGGAAGTGGAACCTTCCGAACATCATCTCCATAGGCTCCTCCAGATACGCATATGCATCCAAACGGGAGGGCGGGTGAGGAACAAAATCGACTAGATCAGTTTCGATCCGTTTACCTCTATCCATCGCGTTGCTTGCTACCGAAGAAGTCAACGATCTTGAACGTGCCATCGAGATCAGCTCCTTGTCGCCTCTAATTCCCACAGACGGCGCCAATTGACATAGGATTAACTTGTCAATGCCTACGGATTGTAGACTAGGGTTTAGTTGGAAGTAGAGGGCAAATAGATCTCGAGGGTTTCAGCCGGAAAAGTATTCGACTGCTAGAAAACTAGGGTTATGTTGACAATGAAATCGATCCTCTCTTCGTCCCTCGACTCCCCCTTTATAGGAGGCGGAGCCGAGGGTTTTGTGATACACAGGTTACAGAGTTCGGGAGACAATCTGAGTCCGTCCCGTAGTAATTACAAGTCAATATTCCTAATACAATTCTATCTTTCCAAACTCTCCTAACTGGGCTTCCGGGCTTTACAATCTTCGGGTCGTGGGCCTTCAGTAAAACCCCGGGTACCATCTTCGGCAGGCGCATTGGGGATGCCTATGTCACTTGGAACCTTAGGGAATCTCATTTTTGGGCTAGTCTTATGGCGACGAAGAAGTTCTTCTTAGCATATGGGTCTTTTCTCTATTAAGAAAGGATTAGAGATTGGATTCTGGGAGGGTAAGTGGCTTGGCAATATCATGCTATGTGAACAATATCCAGCATTTTACAATATTGTGCGACACGAGAGCAATATGCTTGCTAAGGTGTTGGAAACTTCCCCACCGAATGTATCATTCAGAAAGAAGTCTAATTGGTACTAGATAAAACATCATGGAATGCCTTGTTACAGCGTCGGAATTCGGTCCATTGACGCACGGATCCGATGTATTTCGTTGGAATCTTAACGAGAGTGGATAATTCTCGGTGGCTTCTGTGTATAATGCTTTAATCCAACCTTATGTTCCAGTTGACAATAATAAGGAAATTTGGAAGATTAAGATCCCGCTTAAAACTAAGGTGTTTGCATGGCATCTTCATCGTGAGCTAATTCTTACCAAAGATAACCTTTCAAAACGCAATTGGTAAGGAATTTTTTTCGAAATGGAGGCTATGCCTCAGCCTTTGCATCAATCGATGCATACAGCCGTCTTTATTAATTTATTCAGCAAAGGTCTGACAAAAGATTATACATCAAGAACCCCAAAGCCACCACATAACACCTACACCTGACAATGAGTGGAAAACATGCCAACAGGGCCTTTGCCCTGAAAACACGAAAACCCATCATCAACTAGGAGCCGGGAACATCGCATACCCCGAGACACCGTCTAAGTGAAACGGGAGCGCGCATCCGGTCTAGCAGAAGTAAAACAAGTGTCTTTTATCACCATGACAAGACAACAAAGCAGTTATTCTTCTATTGTAAATTTGCTAGATCTATATAGTTAGCCATCCAGATAGGCTCTACCTTATACCCATCGCACGTAGTGTTGCAAATATATTTGGCTATTGTCTTAATGGTGTGAATCCTATGTTTGAACTACTTATTAGGGTGGAAGCGATTGCCGTTATTTGGCCGCTTTGTAACAATGGTAAGGTTTTTAACAATAAAAATGATTCTTTTATACAGGTTATCTACCGATGAACATGGAAGCACACGAAACAAAGGCCAGTAGAGTGCGGCGATGGGAAAACAAGGAAAATTTCTTGGATGGAGGCATAACGAGCTGGTTCAGGTGGCGAGCATGGTGTTGCAGCGATGGGACAAGAAGGTGGCAGCGCGGCTTGGTGTAGCTCGTAGCAGCAATTGGACCAAATGGAGTAGGTGGCGGTAGAGCAAAGAAAGAAAAAACAGCGGTAGATCTACACATCGACGGAAATAAGAAAATGGAAAATGGCGGCACAGATGCGGGCAGAAGCTTGAAATGGAAAAGTGGAAGGAAAAGTGGTAAAAAGTGGAGGATTTGAGATCAAGGAATTTATCAGATCTGGGATTTGGGGGTTTTGAACTAGGGTTTGTAGAGGAAGATGAGAAGAAGTCTCTATACACAATCAAAAGGAGGTGGGCTTAGGCTGTTTTGGGGCCAAAAACATTTGTTAGCATTTTGCCTACTTTTATTCTAGCGAGATGAATTTTTTTTCCAAAAACAGACATGGAAATATTAATTGGTTTAAAACAGACACGTAAGTGTCTATATTTTAGCAAGAATAAAATAGGGTTTGGACAAAAAATAATAATTTCACGGTCGAAAATAATCCAGAAAAATATGCATGTTTTCATGATGATGGGCAAAATAAAAACAACTGGTAAATCTAATATGGAATATTTCTCGGGATATTGCAGACGGCCACCTACCTAAAGAGAAGAGAGACCGAAATGTGGGAGAGAGTGGAGGAGAGACCGAAATATGGGAGAGTGGAAGAGTGGAGGACATAATGAAACGTGGAGGAGAAAAAAATATAACTAATGCATGTGGTAGAGTGTGGAGGAGTGAGAGGAGTAAGAGAATACCTCACTTACTTAAACCTAGCTCACTAGTTAAATACTAGCTAGCTAGATTTTATGGGGTCAAGTTGGAGAAAAGAACAAAAAGAGAAGGAGAGAACATGAACAAAGAGAGAAGGGAAAGTGGGGATGAAAAACAGAAGGCGAAAGTGGGACGTCACATGTGTATATTATGCGAGTTAGCAGTGGCATGTCAACACTCACCACGCTACTAGCAACTTAATTACCAGTGGCTTGTCACATGAGAAACACGCCACTACCAATGGGGGCCGGTCTTTGGCAGTAAATACTAGTGACATACACAATGTGCCACAGGTAATCAAGTTACATGTGGCGTGTTACCTTTTCATGCCACTGGTAGCCTATTTTTAGTGGTGTGCCCCTAATACTGCACTACGCTGGTATTTTTTGCGCGTGTTGCCGTGCGGGTCCCCCATATCAGTGGCGTGTGGTTGTTAGAAGCACGCCACTGGTAGGGTATTACTAGTGGTGTACTAGTTAGCAACACCCCACTGGTATTACCAAAGGCGTGGAACTAATAATGTGCGCCACTAATGAGGTGTTTCCTATAAGCAATTATGCTCTAGTGTTAAGTAGGGTTATACCCAAAGGGGGCTCGTCATCTCCTTGTATATATTGGCTATGATCACATGCATCCTTGGATATAACTCCACTCATTTGGATGATTTGTAACTGATGAACATAAAGAACACCTATCACGGATGGTTTGTAACAAAATAGACGGTTAAGTGGGGTTATACCCAAAGGCGACTCATGATCTCCTTGTACATATTGGATATGACTACATGCACCCTTGGATGTAACCTCACTCATCCGGGTGATTTGTATTTGATGAACAAAAAGAACCGGGGGGAGAAGGTATATTTTGAGGAATATCACCTCTACACTCAGTTGTGAATTCTGTGTGGCTGTGAGAGGCTATATACATGGGTCGTGAGGACTGAAATATGGCGGACAGGAAATGACGGGAAACGAACCATGAAGGAAACAATCGAAAAATTAAGGAGGGAAGAATTTGTTGATAGGCTTCTTTGCCGTGTGTTCAACCATTACTCACGGCAATGCTTATCTTTGCCTTGTGTACAACCATTGAACACGGTGATACCTATCTTTTCTGAGTGTATTCCTATTGCTGATGGCAAAGATTTGGACGGGAAGCTCTCCACGACGTGGAAATAAAATGGCGGGAAACCACGCCTTGCGCGGGAAAGAACGAGGCAACGTGGCCCTAATTGTTTGCCGGGTGTTAGTTAGGAGACACTCGGCAAAGTCCCACCGTCGTAACAGCTCCGTCAAAGGCGGACAACTAGGCCTTATGTACCATAACTTTGCAGTGCCGCAACCTGTGTAATGTGTTTTTTCTTCTCTTTATTGTGCCATTTTATTTTTAGTGTGTATTCTTCATTGTGTGTCGTGCCTAGCTACTATGTTCCGTGTGCTTTTGGCACTACAGGAATCCATCGAGGTGCCGACGGCCGGCGGCCCTCGGCGTACCACCGCCTCGCCCTCGGCGTATGGTACGCCGACGGGGACCCTCGGCATAGCTCCTCGGGCAAGGTCAGCCTCGGGACAGCCCAGCTGGCCGTCGGCGTAGAGGAGACCGTCGGCGTAGAAGGCGAAGGCCGAGGGCGACGACCACCCGTCGGCGTACTAGCCCTCGGCGTAGCAAGCTAACGGACGACGTCGACCTGACGGTCGTTACCTCTACGCCGAGGGTGCGGCCGTCGGCGTACGCTGCCACGCGGCGGGCTCGGCGAGCCGTGGCGCGCGCTACGCCGAGAGTGAGGCCGTCGGCGTACGCTGCCACGCGGCAGGCCCCGGCGAGCGCCGGCGCACGCTACGCCGAGCGTGAGGCCGTCGGCGTACGCTGCCACGCGGCAGGCCCTGGCGAGCGCTGGCGCACGCTACCCCGAGGGGGAAGCCGTCGGCGTACATGAGACCATTTGGTCCATGTCGACGCTACCCCGAGGGGGAAGCCGTCGGCGTAGCTTGGACCATTTGGTCATTTTTTTTGGTTTTTTTGCTGTTTTCCAGATTTGGCAGATAATAAAAGCACATAAAATTCACAGGAACTTCGCATGAAGTGCAAATACACATAACATGAAGTGCATACATAGTGTCATAGTGGATACATAGTGCCATAATGTGCATACATGGTGGTGCCCTAGTGTGCATACATGGTGCCATAGTGTCGATAAGAGATACAATGCGACAACTAGAGGAGCTCGTCGCCGCTAGACACCGGCCCGGGCCGATTCCTTCCGGTAGAAGCTGCGGAAGAACCACCGGGAGAAGGACCGGGAGAAGTACCGGGAGAAGTACCGGGTGTAGCACCGGGAGAAGGACCACCATGATGAACCGGTGTGATCTCCCTCCCACCACCCTGGTTTCCGGAACATCCCGTTCCCTACACACATGTTCCCGAGATGTTAGCAATTTGCGAGGCAAAGGAAAGCCGTAGTATTCGGTTTGGCGAAGAACTTACCGTTGTTCTCCCATAGTACTCCGCAGCGAAATTTTCCTTCGATGGCATGTTTGGCGCCGGCCCCGGAAAGGGAGGCATCGGCCCTAAATCCGCTGTCCGTCCAGCTTTGATTGGCCACCATCGACGCCCTGCAAGATAGTTTACATGTCGGTCTTTGAAGAAATGAAGCATCAAACTAGGGGAAAGTGGGACTTGTCATCATTTGCGAAAACAAAGGTTGGAACTTACATGTATATATGCCATGTACTCCATGAAGTGCTGCTGGTGCTGGTTGAAGGCCACCTGATATTCTTGATGAGCGACCACGTAGGCCGCCTCGAAGTCAGGCTACAATTTCACAAATTCATGTCTCGTTAGCACTTAGCAATGTATGAACGAAAGTCGGAAAGAGGATGGAAATGAGGGAAACTTACGTCGTATGCGGGTTGTTGCCGAGCCCGGCGACGAGGCGGGAGAGGGGGCTGTCCTTGGTGAGTCCCGCCTTGAGACGCGTGAAGGTCGTGGTGAGGGTATGCTTGACGGCCTTGTTCAGCATGGCGAGACGGCCATGCGGCAACCCTCCGGACGACGGGACCAACGACTCCTCGTCGACCTCCGCGCTCATGGGGTCATCCACCTCCGGGTGACGATGCCTCACCATCTCGCAGTAGTTCTCGACGTCCTCGGCGTAGGTGCCGAAGTACTCGGGGAGCGAGGGCTGAGGCTGCGAGAGATCGGGCTTCTTAAGCCGCATCTTGTTGTATATCTCGAGGTCGGACATCTCCTCCTCGGGTCCTAACGCGGCCCTCTCGCATCGCGAAAGGAAATGTTGTGAGTACCAACTTTGAACCTGAAGGAAAATAAAATGTATACATACCGTCTTCCCCTTGTAGCGCTCGTAGCTGAGGTTTCCCCCACGGTGTGTGCCACCGTCGCCTCGGTTCTCCGCGTTCCGCCTCGCCACGGCTGCAAAGTCCTCGTCCATCTTGAGCCACCTCGTCCTAACCATCTCCTCCCATGCCTCGGCATGCGGCTCGGCCCAATCGGGGATAACCTGAAAATGCAATACTCAACTCAATCTAATGCAATCGCAACTTAGTAGCAATGTAGAATCTCATTGACATTTTACTCACCGACATGTAGTCCTCCACCGTCATCTCGTACTCGGCCTTAGCATTCTTACCGACAATGTCCGGCTTATGGACCCTCTCGCCTCTCTGCCCGAAGTGACCCGCGGACGTGATCCTTTGGTTGTACCACACCTGCGGTGTCAACCTCTCACAAGTCGCCCGCAAAGTCCTGTTCGCGGCCGCCTCCTCAACCTCGGGCGCCACACGATAAAAACACTTCAATCATGCAAAAAACAATTGTGAGATTCATGAGTTAGAACATTGGGGTCATCAAATATGAACGAAGCTCGAGAAAATATGTCTTACCCAAAACTTTCTCATCACGGCCTCGGCAGCCGTCGGGAAGCCTACGCCGGGGGCACTCTCGTAGTCCGTCCAAGTAGTGGCTAGCTTCATCTCGCCAGCTGGGACAGTGCCGAGGGGATAGTACTTGCCCGGCCAGAACTTCCTAAGCAAAGCTCCAATCATGCTTGCTAGGCGGGCGCCCCTTGACCCCGGAGGAAATATCCAATTGCTGCACATGAAAATCAAACATTAGCACATGAAAATCAAACATTAGTACATGAAAATCAAACATTAGTACATGAAAATCGAAATTGCCAAATTAGTACACTTACTCAGTGCCAGCAGGAATTATAAGGGTCTTCGCCTCATGGGTCTTAGGCTCCTTCCTCTCGTCGGGGACTCTCGCTTCCCCACGAATCTTCAGTGCCTTCGGCCGCCCATCCTCCTCCGGAGTCTCAAACCCGCGGCTAGAGTCCTCCTCGGCTCTAGACTCCGTCTCCGCCTCCTCTCTAGACGTCCCCTCCAAAAAGAACCCGGAAGCAACGTCGCTCGAAGCCGAGGGTGGTGGCTCAAAGTCCGGTCCTCCCCAGCCACCTCCACCTCCACCTCCACCTCCTCCCAAGCCACCTCCAGCTCCACCACCTCGTCCCCGTCCTCGTCCTCGTCCTCGTCCTCCTCCTCCTACCGCAAAGTCCTCGTAACGCGGATTGCGACGCGGTTCCCTCTCACTCCTTCTAACATTGTTCTTGCGTTGTTGCATCTTCTTAAGCAAGCTCGACGAGTCCTCCTTGCCGCCGCTCATATTGTTCAATCACCTGCATTGAGAAAGAGAAAACAATTAAGAAGCATGTTGAAAAATATATAAATAGTAAGCATAAAGACACTAAACAATTAAGAAGCATGTTCAAGAATATATAAATACTAAGCATAAAGATACTAAGCAATAAAGAAGCATGTTGAAAAAAATATAAATACTAAGCATAAAGATACTAAACAAATAAGAAGCATGTTGAAATATAAACACATAAAAGACCCTCACCAGCCGTCATCAATCTCATCGTCAATCTCATTTTCTTTCTCCTTGCCACTATCACTATCACTATCTTTTGAGTAGTAAGTTGGATTTTGATAGACGGGTGGAGGCTCATCATCGCTATCATCTTCCACTTGTAACTTCTCGAGCATATCTATGTCCTTTAGATCCACCACTGACTCACCACGAGTTTCGCATCGTTCCCGAGGTCCTCTTCAAGAACACATTCTAACTCAAAGTGCCCGAAGTCCTCTTCCTCTTGATAGAAAATTCCCTCGTATGTTACGGGGTCAATGTTGTTGTAATCGTCCTCGGAGGGAATCGGTAGGTTACCATGTGGCGATACCTGGAACACGACTTCCCAGCCGTTGAGGGCCGCTTTCTGGCATGGGTACGGCAAATAATAAACTTGCTTGGCTTGGTGAGCAACAATATAGACATCGGCTCCGGTATAGGTGGTGGAAGGCTTAACTTCAACTAACCCAATGGACTTGGTAATTCTCTCGTCCACCTCTTGGGTCGAACCAATGACACTTGAACACAACGAGATTGAGTTGTTTGTTTGTACGGTTGAAGGTCAGCTCGTATACATTCTCTAACCTCCCGTAGTAATCAAAGGTATCGGATCCTTTAGTGAAGACACCGGTATTTATCGTTTTTGGATTCGCCCGGCCCTTCGGTGTGTCTCCGTATGGAATCGAAACCCATTCACGTCATACTTCTCATACTTCATGACGTCACGGTTACAACCTTGGGAAACACATCTCAACTCATCGGTCATCTCAACGTTTGCATCAGCTCCCTACAATCACGGTTCAAATTTGTTGTGTGCATTAGTTACGTGGAATAACAGGGACAAGTCACATATTGGTAGGTAAGAGGGACAGCTTAGACATTACTTTTTTCATGAACCAAGACACAAAGTTTATTTTTACTTCGGGAGCACCCTCTTTCAGTAGAGTCTCCAACTCCGCGCCCGTGGGATCGCGCGGAAGCCACCACTGTTCATCCGTGAATTCGCTGAAAGGATACAATAAGCATTAGACCGAGTTGAGTGTAGGTGATCGAAACTAGATACAATAAGCATTACACCATGTTACCTAATGAAATCGTGACCGCCATCGTCGTCGTCCCCCCCACCACTTCCTTCATGTTCATAAGCACATAGAGCATTATGCAATCCTTCTCTTCCCTCTCCAATCTATATTTTTGTCCTTTACCAGCCTTGCCACCGGGACATTGGAATAGTTGAAGCTTGGGGTCATTCATGGGCACGTCGACATTGTAACGAGAGACCGGGTTATGCGAGTGGGAACTTCATCAGGATAGTACGTTGTTGCGGCATCTGCCATCTCCCGAAGGCACGTTGCCTCAGCTATGCATGCTTCAATCTTGGCTTTGTTTCCAGTTATCTTCCGAATATACTTGAACTCTCTCTCAATACAAAACTGCCACCGAAACTGCACTGGGCCACCCAATAGTGCCTCGTTTGCGAGGTGCACAATGAGATGTGCCATCGGAGTAAAGAAGCCTGGCGGAAAGATCATCTCCAAATTGCATAACAACTCCGGCACTTGAACTTGCAGCTTCTCAATAACCTTAGGACATATCTGCTTAGCACAGAGCGTGCGGAAGAAATGGCTCAACTCCGCGAGCACTCGCCATATTTTCTCGGGGAGATACCCTCGAAGCATCACCGGCATCAGCCGCTCAATCCATATATGATAGTCGTGACTCTTGAGCCCGGTGACTTTTCCCGTCGAAAGATTGACTCCCTTGCTCATATTCGAACAATAACCATCGGGGAACATCACAACGTATTTTAGCCACTTGAATGCCTCCTTCTTTTGGATGGAATCAAGGCGAAGTCGGCGTGCGGCTTGAACCAATTCTTTCGACGGCCAGTAGGACGTTGCATGTGTAATTTCTTCCTATCACAGAGCTTCTCAACATCAACTCTAGCCTTGACATTATCCTTTGACTTCCCGGGAATGTTTAGGCACGTGTGAAATAAGGACTCCGCGACATTCTTTACGGTGTGCATCACATCGATGTTATGGGGCAGTTCGAGGTCCTTGTAATACTCGAGCTTCGTTAAGGCTGCCTCGTGAGTCCGAGTTGTGCGTTACACCATATCCCTCAAATTGATGGCCGGATTCCGATGCCGCCGGCACGAGAGCACGTAGCTCGGCATCAACGACTATACCATCGAACTTTGGCACCTCTCGTTACTTCATGCACAACTTTGCCTTTCTTGAAGTTCTTTTTGTCTTCTCCGAACGGATGCCTCCGTTTGAGGTACTGCCGATTCGTGTCAAACGCAACATACTTGCGACCCTTATTTAGCCAAAGGAACTCAAGTCGATGCACGCACACCTGGGCATGGCCATTTACCAGTCGTACACCATCCACATGTTAGGGCGTACCCAGGCATGTCATGCATGGTATACCGCAACCAAACTTTCATGCGAAGTTTGTCTTCGATGCTCGGTCGTACGTCAACGTCCCGTGGTGCCAAGAGTGGTTCAAATCTTCCACAATCGGCTGCATGTAGACACTCAAGTTCTTCCCCGGGTAATGGGGCCCTGGAATGATCAGCGACATAAAATGACGCCACGCGGCCCCGTATCCCACTTCCGTCTTTTGCAGTGGTCACTAGGACGCATAAAATGACGCCACGCGGCTCCGCTCGATTTTTTGGCTCCGTTTGCTTTGCCAACTGCGCAAAACGGGGCCGCCGGGACATGCGGTATGGCCGTACCGGCGCGCGCGTGCACCCGTCCGCCAACGCGCGAAACGGAAAACATTTAGCACATAAAATGACGCGTCCTAGACCTAAAAACATTTTTCCCTGCATTTATTGAGCGAAGGAAAGTGTCGCCCCAGTTCAAATCCGGACAGTTTCCAGCGGATTCGGCGGGGCACCGCGGGAAGCGGGTGGGATTCCCAGATGGCTTCCGCGCGCATATGGCATGTGATAGGTGGTGCGTAGGAGGTATCCTACCGCCGCGCGGAGGTCCCGCGCGATACTGAAATGCGCACCATGTAGCTGCTTCACAAAAAAAGCCCTTCCGGCACCCCGAAAATGGAAAACCGTCGCCCGTGGTTCGGATTGGAAATCCGCGACCGGGGCCTTGCTTCCCATCCTAAGGCCCACGCACGTGCCAAATATGGCCTCGTTCAAACTATGTGGTGAAACGGGCCGTTTCCTACTCATTTCCCCTAAAAGCCATAGAACTCCGGACGTGATAGCCCCGTTCGTGAAGGGTTCTCCAAGATAATTGCCGTATCCCAGTTCCGTCTTTTGCGGTGGTCACTAGGACACATAAAATGACGCCACGCGGCTCCGCTCGATTTTTGGCTCCGTTTGCTTTGCCAACTGCGCAAAACGGGGCCGCCGGGACATGCGGTATGGCCGTACCGGGCGCGCGCGTGCACCCGTCCGCCAACGCGCGAAACGGAAAACATTTAGCACATAAAATGACGCGTCCTAGACCTAAAAACATTTTTCCCTCCATTTATTGAGCGAAGGAAAGTGTCGCCCCGGTTCAAATCCGGACAGTTTCCAGCGGATTCGGCGGGGCACCGCAGGAAGCGGGTGGGATTCCCAGATGGCTTCCGCGCGCATATGGCATGTGATAGGTGGTGCGTAGGAGGTATCCTACCGCCGCGCGGAGGTCCCGCGCGATACTGAAATGCGCGCCATGTAGCTGCTTCACAAAAAAGCCCTTCCGCACCCCGAAAATGGAAAAACCGTCGCCCGTGGTTCGGATTGGAAATCCGCGACCGGGGCCTTGCTTCCCATCCTAAGGCCCACGCACGTGCCAAATATGGCCTCGTTCCGACAAACTATGTGGTGAAACGGGCCGTTTCCTACTCATTTCCCCTAAAAGCCATAGAACTCCGGACGAGATAGCCCTGTTCGTGAAGGGTTCTCCAAGATAATTGCCGTATCCCACTTCCGTCTTTTGCAGTGGTCACTAGGACGCATAAAATGACGCCACGCGGCTCCGCTCGATTTTTTGGCTCCTTTTGCTTTGCCAACTGCGCAAAACGGGGCCGCCGGGACATGCGGTATGGCCGTACCGGGCGCGCGCGTGCACCCGTCCGCCAACGCGCGAAACGGAAAACATTTAGCACATAAAATGACGCGTCCTAGACCTAAAAACATTTTTCCCTCCATTTATTGAGCGAAGGAAAGTGTCGCCCCGGTTCAAATCCGGACGGTTTCCGACGGATTCGGCGGGGCACCGCGGGAAGCGGGTGGGATTCCCGGATGGCTTCCGCGTGCATATGGCATGTGATAGGTGGTGCGTAGGAGGTATCCTACCGCCGCGCGGAGGTCCCGCGCGATACCGAAATGCGCGCCATGTAGGCGCTTCACAAAAAAAGCCCTTCCGGCACCCCGAAAATGGAAAAACCGTCGCCCGTGGTTCGGATTGGAAATCCGCGACCGGGGCCTTGCTTCCCATCCTAAGGCCCACGCACGTGCCAAATATGGCCTCGTTCCGACAAACTATGTGGTGAAACGGGCCGTTTCCTACTCATTTCCCCTAAAAGCCATAGAACTCCGGACGAGATAGCCCTGTTCGTGAAGGGTTCTCCAAGATAATTGCCGTATCCCACTTCCGTCTTTTGCAGTGGTCACTAGGACACATAAAATGACGCCACGCGGCTCCGCTCGATTTTTTGGCTCCGTTTGCTTTGCCAACTGCGCAAAACGGGCCGCCGGGACATGCGGTATGGCCGTACCGGGCGCGCGCGTGCACCCGTCCGCCAACGCGCGAAACGGAAAACATTTAGCACATAAAATGACGCGTCCTAGACCTAAAAACATTTTTCCCTCCATTTATTGAGCGAAGGAAAGTGTCGCCCGGTTCAAATCCGGACGGCTTCCGGCGGATTCGGCGGGCACCGCGGGAAGCGGGTGGGATTCCCAGATGGCTTCCGCGCGCATATGGCATGTGATAGGTGGTGCGTAGGAGGTATCCTACCGCCGCGCGGAGGTCCCGCGCGATACTGAAATGCGCGCCATGTAGCTGCTTCACAAAAAAAGCCCTTCCGGCACCCCGAAAATGGAAAAACCGTCGCTCGTGGTTCGGATTGGAAATCCGCGACCAGGGCCTTGCTTCCCATCCTAAGGCCCACGCACGTGCCAAATATGGCCTCGTTCCGACAAACTATGTGGTGAAACGGGCCGTTTCCTACTCATTTCCCTAAAAGCCATAGAACTCCGGACGAGATAGCCCTGTTCGTGAAGGGTTCTCCAAGATAATTGCCGTATCCCAG
Source organism: Lolium rigidum (assembly GCF_022539505.1). NCBI lineage: Eukaryota > Viridiplantae > Streptophyta > Magnoliopsida > Poales > Poaceae > Lolium > Lolium rigidum. The sequence continues at coordinate 266,468,211 of NC_061509.1, forward strand.
TTCCGTCTTTTGCGGTGGTCACTAGGACACATAAAATGACGCCACGCGGCTCCGCTCGATTTTTTGGCTCCGTTTGCTTTGCCAACCGCGCAAAACGGGGCCGCCGGGACATGCGGTATGGCCGTACGGGCGCGCGCGTGCACCCGTCCGCCAACGCGCGAAACGGAAAACATTTAGCACATAAAATGATGCGTCCTAGACCTAAAAACATTTTTCCCTCCATTTATTGAGCGAAGGAAAGTGTCGCCCCAGTTCAAATCCGGACAGTTTCCAGCGGATTCGGCGGGGCACCGCAGGAAGCGGGTGGGATTCCCAGATGGCTTCCGCGCGCATATGGCATGTGATAGGTGGTGCGTAGGAGGTATCCTACCGCCGCGCGGAGGTCCCGCGCGATACTGAAATGCGCGCCATGTAGCTGCTTCACAAAAAAAGCCCTTCCGGCACCCCGAAAATGGAAAAACCGTCGCCCGTGGTTCGGATTGGAAATCCGCGACCGGGGCCTTGCTTCCCATCCTAAGGCCCACGCACGTGCCAAATATGGCCTCGTTCCGACAAACTATGTGGTGAAACGGGCCGTTTCCTACTCATTTCCCCTAAAAGCCATAGAACTCCGGACGAGATAGCCCCGTTCGTGAAGGGTTCTCCAAGATAATTGCCGTATCCCACTTCCGTCTTTTGCGGTGGTCACTAGGACGCATAAAATGACGCCACGCGGCTCCGCTCGATTTTTTGGCTCCTTTTGCTTTGCCAACTGCGCAAAACGGGGCCGCCGGGACATGCGGTATGGCCGTACCGGCGCGCGCGTGCACCCGTCCGCCAACGCGCGAAACGGAAAACATTTAGCACATAAAATGACGCGTCCTAGACCTAAAAACATTTTTCCCTCCATTTATTGAGCGAAGGAAAGTGTCGCCCCAGTTCAAATCCGGACAGTTTCCAGCGGATTCGGCGGGGCACCGCGGGAAGCGGGTGGGATTCCCAGATGGCTTCCGCGCGCATATGGCATGTGATAGGTGGTGCGTAGGAGGTATCCTACCGCCGCGCGGAGGTCCCGCGCGATACTGAAATGCGCACCATGTAGCCGCTTCACAAAAAAAGCCCTTCCAGGCACTCCGAAAATGGAAAAACCGTCGCCCGTGGTTCGGATTGGAAATCCGCGACCGGGGCCTTGCTTCCCATCCTAAGGCCCACGCACGTGCCAAATATGGCCTCGTTCCGACAAACTATGTGGTGAAACGGGCCGTTTCCTACTCATTTCCCCTAAAAGCCATAGAACTCCGGACGAGATAGCCCTGTTCGTGAAGGGTTCTCCAAGATAATTGCCGTATCCCAGCTTCCGTCTTTTGCGGTGGTTACTAGGACACATAAAATGACGCCACGCGGCTCCGCTCGATTTTTTGGCTCCGTTTGCTTTGCCAACTGCGCAAAACGGGGCCGCCGGGACATGCGGTATGGCCGTAGGGCGCGCGCGTGCACCCGTCCGCCAACGCGCGAAACGGAAAACATTTAGCACATAAAATGACGCGTCACACTTGTACATATATGTTAGGGGCAGATGCAAGTTTTCCAACAATTCTGACGCTCCGGTGATCTGTATCTTGGGAAACCCTAGGGCGGGGACCCCGTAGATCTACCCCTATAGCTTTCTCCGTGCGAGAGTTTACCAATGTAATTTTTTACTTGTTTTGGTTTATTTAGGACATATGTACATGGAAACCATAGGTTGGGCATACTTTACCATAAAATAGGCTCCATTTTAGCCGTGGCGAGAGTTTCCACATACAGATCCTGGATTTTACCAAGTGTTAGCCCATGTATGCGGAAATTGTCAACAACGGGTACATCCAAGGTTAGCCAAACCTTACATCACACTTGTACACATATGTTATGGGCATATGCAAGTTTTCCAGCGATTCCGACGATCCGATAGTCTGTATCTTGGGAAACCCTAGGGCGGGGACCCCGCAGATCTACCCCTATAGCTTTTTCCGTGCGAGGGTTTACCAATGGATTTTTTATTTTCTTTGCTTTGTTTAGGACATATGCACATGGAAACCATAGGTTTGGAATAAAATAGGCCACAGATGAGCCGTAGCAGGAGTTTCCACATACAAATCCCGGATTTTACCAAGTGTCGGCCCATGTATGCGGAAATCGTCAACGCGGGGTACATGCAAGGTTAGACAAACCTTACATCACACTTGTACACATATGTTAGGGACAAATGCAAGTTTTCAAGCGATTCCGACGCTCCGGTGATCCGTATCTTGGGAAACCCTAGGGCGGGGACCCTGCGGATCTACCCCTATAGCTTTCTCCGTGCGAGGGTTTACCAATGGATTTTTTTATTTGCTTTGCTTTGTTTAGGACATATGCACATGGAAACCATAGGTTTGGAATGAAATAGGCCCCGGATGAGCCGTAGCGGGAGTTTCCACATACAAATCCTGGATTTTACCAAGTGTCGGCCCATGTATGCGGAAATCGTCAACGCGGGGTACATGCAAGGTTAGACAAACCTTACATCACACTTGTACACATATGTTAGGGACAAATGCAAGTTTTCAAGCGATTCCGACGCTCCGGTGATCTGTATCTTGGGAAACCCTAGGGCGGGGACCCTGCAGATCTACCGCTATAGCTTTCTCCGTGCGAGGGTTTACCAATGGATTTTTTTATTTGCTTTGCTTTGTTTAGGACATATGCACATGGAAACCATAGGTTTGGAATGAAATAGGCCCCGGATGAGCCGTAGCAGGAGTTTCCACATACAAATCCTGGATTTTACCAAGTGTCGGCCCATGTATGCGGAAATCGTCAACGCGGGGTACATGCAAGGTTAGACAAACCTTACATCACACTTGTACACATATGTTAGGGACAAATGCAAGTTTTCAAGCGATTCGACGCTCCGGTGATCCGTATCTTGGGAAACCCTAGGCCGGGGACCTTGCGGATCTACCCCTATAGCTTTTTTCGTGCGAGGGTTCACCAATGGATTTTTTTAATTTCTTTGCTTTGTTTAGGACATATGCACATGGAAACCATAGGTTTGGAATGAAATAGGCCCTGGATGAGCCGTAGCAGGAGTTTCCAGCGATTCGGACGCTCCGGTGGTTTGTATCTAGGGAAACCCTAGGGGGCGGGGACCCCGCAAATCTACCCCTAGGGTTAGGGTTAGGGTTAGAGTTAGGGTTAGCAATGGACTTTTTTCCTTTGTTTTAGGTCATGTGGTGGCAAGTATGGATCCATGCTATCTAAGGTTTTCCTCCGGTTCACCCCACCGGTGAGTTTCGCCCTATACGTCCGGGACATGCCTAAGTGCCGTCGGCGCATGTGCGTGTAGCCGAAAGACCCGGGGGTACAACATTAGACAAACAACACCACACCATGCTGGTGGTGGTGTTTTGTTGGAGAAGAACACATGGGTATATATAGGGAGGCGAGGGGCTGAAACGGCGAGAAAAGGCGGCGGGAGAAAATGGCGGGAAAAATTGGCGGGAAAGATTGGGCGGGAGAAATGGGCGGGAAAAAGGAAAAAAAGATGGATGCTAAGCCGACGGTGCCCCTCGGCATAGGCTAGACAGCTGACGTCATTTTGGCGGGAGGGGCGGGAGGATTCGGCGGGAGAAATTGGCTCAGCTACGCCGACGGTGGCCCTCGGCATAGGCTTCACGCCGTCAAGGTTCAGTTAGGGCATGGCCGCGGGGCGACGGGACGGGGTCGCACCCTCAACCTATGCCGAGGGCCGCCGATACGCCGAGGGCCACCCTCGGCATAGCGTGTCATACGCCGAGGGGCGCGATACGCCGAGGGGCGCTTCGAGCAGCTGGGCTGACCGGGCAGTACGCCGACGGCCCCGACATTTGGCCGTCGGCGTACGCCACGGCCGTCGGCGCAGCGCAGCATTCCTGTAGTGTGGTAAGGATCGAAATTTTGCGAGTGTGTTTTTTCAGCAGCATACTCGACAAAATATTTCTTTACCGTGCTCCGTGGTGCCCGGCATATGGCAAAGGAGACGGATTTTTCCGGTAGTGAGTCTGATAGTTGCCGATCACGCTTGGCCCGTAGTGTACGCTTCTTAACTTTGCATCCCGTCAATGAATTGACGAATGTTTACCGCTCTAAGCGCGTTCTTTGGAGGCCAGGACTGATTATTTTATACCTGTGTAGCGATATTAGTCGATCTCTTACAGGGCCAACTCGATACAATGTTTAGCTTTTGTGAAGTTCCATGTAACTTCCCTCGTGAAAAATCATGATCTTGCGGATCATGTCAGTGCATGCGGGCCAAAAGCTAACTAAAAGTGCCATCTAGATAGATTGTTCCACATAAAGTACCTAATTAGCAGCAGTTTTGTATTCAAACACTGCCGGTGGAACTACTCCGCGTGCTAAGCACTAGTACATTGAACAAACAGATATATAATTTGTAGGTGCGTATTTAGGAGCTAATTACAAATTAGCAATGAGTGTTTTGCCCTTCTCCCTCGCAGCTGCAATGTTCCCTGCTGTTGCCGTGGTTGCCGCGCTGCTGCTGTGGCCGTTGGGCGCCATGGCACGCTGCACCACCCACTGCGGCAACATCAGCATCCCCTACCCCTTCGGAGTGGAGCCTGGCTGCTACCACCACGGCGGCTTCAACCTCACCTGCGACCACTCGCACAGCCCGCCGCAGCTGTTCCTCGGCGACGGCACCGTTCAGGTGCTCGCCATCGATCTGCCCAACGGCATGGTGCGTGTCAATGTCGCCACTTCGGGGCTGCATACTGGTGAGATAAACGGCACGTGGCGCGCCGGTGGCCCGGGATACGCTGCCGACGGGCCATACTTCCTAGCGGAAGGGCGGAACAACTTAGTAGCACTGGGGTGCAACGTCCAAGTCCTCCTCCTGCGACAAGATAACGCCCTTGTCAGCTCTTGCTCTCCTTTCTGCCTGCAGGCAAATACTATACAGAGCTTCCGTATCTGCTCCGGCATCGGTTGTTGCCAGGCAACCATACTTGAGGGTCGCCCGTCTTACAAAATCCAGTTTTTGGAGGTTGGCATCGGTTATCCTTCACTGATGGATGATTACCGAGTGTTGATTGTAGAATCGGACTATTCTTTTAACGTCAGGGAGTATTTTGATGGCGATTATGGTAACACGGTCCCTGCCATGCTAGCCTGGGCGATCACCAACTCGGTATGTCATACCAATGGATCTTCGTCTTCATGCCGCAGTAAACACAGCTTTTGTCAAAACTATACCACCGATTTTGGTTATGATGAAGTTATTCATATCGATGTTCCTACTGATGACCCTGATGAAGCTAGTCGTATTGATTATCATGGTCACGTTCAGCATGGGCATAATTGTTGGTGTTCAGGTGGATACCAAGGCAACCCATACATCTCCCATGGCTGCTACGGTAATAATACAATGCTCAAAGTAATTCCTTTTTATCTTAATTAATGCTCAAAGCACTTTACTTTAGCCACACACACCTGGAGTGTTTTTGGAATGACAATGTGAAAACAATTGATTTCTACTGACCAAAAAATAAATAGTACAACAAAGTTAAAAATTAGTTATATAATATATATAACTTATAAGTATATGACAAAGCAATGGGTCTGCAAGTGTGTGTTATGGAGAACATAATCTTCTGCCAGGTTAACATTAATAAGTTACTTCTTTTTTAAAAGGGTAATACTTTGCTTCTATATTTAATATATGTTTATAATAAACATATGGGACTTGATGTACCTTGGTCGCCTAATAAAGAGTTATTTTCCAATCGACCAAGTCATGGTATATTGAACGTGGGACTACATACACCTAGGATTACTATACCTTTTTTCCTACATATGTATGTATATAGATCTGAAATATATTTAAATTTTCTCCGGATTTTGCGATATGTCCAGATATCAACGAATGCGATTATCCAGAAATCTACCCATGCTACGGCGATTGCAGAAACAAACGCAGAGGATATGATTGTAAGTGCCCTCTTGGTTTCAAGGGCAATGCTTCTAAAAAAAATGGATGTGAAGGTACCAGCATAAACATTATACTTATTTCTTCTCGTATGATGTTATCTCTTACTAGGGATTGGCTAAATAATATTGTAGTTCTACAACTAACAGATTAGTTGGATTCCCATCAAAGCATATGGTGTATTCTCATATTTCTATCATTCTATGTGCCTTTTCTCAGACATTGACGAGTGTAAACACCCGGAAGCATATCCATGTTATGGAATCTGCGTCAATATGCCCGGCACTTTCCATTGCCGGTGTCATGATGGTACCCACGGAGATCCCTTCATAAAACAGGGATGTTTGAGCTTCAAAACAACAAAAATATTTACAGGTAACAATAGCATATACTACATAATCATCATCATAAATTTACTCTTTTTGGACTGACTTCATCTCTTCGTCTACGATACCGTAATTTACAGGTTTGAGAATAGGTCTAGTGGTCAGCGGTGGCGCAGTTATCTTGCTTATGGCATTTACTGCCCCTTTTCTTACACGGAAAATCAAGTTAAATAGAGCAAACAAGCTGAAAAAAAGATTATTCAAGCAAAATCATGGGTTGTTGTTGCAACAGCTAATATCACAGAAAACAGATTTTGGTGAAAGGATGATAATTCCCTTGTTGGATCTAGAAAAGGCCACAAACAATTTTGACAGAACTCGAGAGGCTGGTGGTGGAGGTCATGGTGTTGTTTATAAAGGAATTCTAGACCTACTAGTTGTCGCCATCAAGAAATCCAAGATTGTCGTACAAAGAGAAATCGATGACTTCATAAATGAGGTTGCAATTCTTTCTCAGATCAACCACAGGAATATTGTGAAGCTAATCGGATGCTGTCTTGAGACAGAAGTCCCGTTGCTAGTTTATGAGTTCATTTCAAATGGTACTCTTGACCATCATCTACATGTTGAAGGCCCGATATCACTAGCATGGGATGATAGAATAAGGATTGCACTTGAAGTTGCCAGAGCTCTGTCCTATCTTCATTCAGCTTCTTCGATGCCAATTTATCATAGGGATATTAAATCATCTAACATACTTCTTGATGATAATTTGACAGCAAAGGTATCGGATTTTGGAGCTTCAAGATACATCCCAATAGACCAAACAGGGGTGACTACAGCCGTACAGGGAACAATAGGCTACTTAGACCCCATGTACTATTATACTGGTCGGCTAACAGACAAGAGTGATGTTTTCAGTTTTGGTGTTCTTCTCGTAGAACTCCTAACTAGAAAAAAACCATTCCTCTACCGTTCCGGGGGTGATGGTGTTGGTCTTGTTTCACATTTCGTTTCGCTGCTCGCTGAAGGCAACCTTGATGAGATAATAGATCCTCAAGTCACGGAAGAGGAAAATGGAGAAGTCAAGGAAGTTGCTACACTAGCGGCCATGTGCATTCAATTGAAGGGAGAAGACCGGCCTGCAATGAGGGAAGTGGAAATGAAACTCGAAATTTTGAGATTTAAAAGCATGAATGTGGCACCTGATACTTCATCGTGGAGATCCGGTGGGGATCAAACTAGGACTCGGTACATGCCAATTGGAAGAGTTACCGTGGAAACAAGCAGACAGTACAGTATGGAAGAAGAAATATTGCTGTCTGCAAGGTATCCTCGATGATCATGATGTACTGTCCTAAACAACTCAGTGTCGGTCCCCAAGGCATTGCAAGCGAAAGAAGAACAAAGTGGAATATGACTGCCTTCTGCTTCTGTGCGTTTTTTATCTGTTACTTCTGCGTATTTAGTGTGTGGTGGTTACTCTTCCATGTCAGATGATTGGATATCAGTAGTTTTTGTCTATCAAGAAACAGATTCTTTCTGTATTTGATTGGATATCTGCAATTTATTTCTGTATTTGATTCTTTAAAAAGGTTTTGTGTCTCTACAATTCTTCAGATCATATGACATTTTTTCCTCGGGTCTCGATTCAGTCGATTGTGTACAGGATGTAGTGTAGCCTGGCACCGAAATGCATTCATCGATGCCCGCAACCTGCGTCAGGATTTTAACAAGATTCATAGTTGCTTCAGGAACTGTTTGGGGAACCAGGAATACATGCACGAGGACAGATTTGACAGCGGCCCATACAGTTCCCAGAGCACTGCAGTATGTAGAGAAATAAAACTGCAAGACACAGTAGTTGTGGTAGAGGGGGTACACGTTCAAGCGGCCCCTACCAATTCTCTAAGTCAAATTTCAAATTCTGCAAATTCAAACTAAATCCTTCCATGACCCGAATGCCGTTCTTGATCGTTTAGCCCCGAATGCAAAATTCAACTAATTGTCTAATCTAGAAGGCATAATTCATACCACACATCAAAAAGATGTTCCTCCCAATAAAATTCATCATTGCCATAGAAAACCCTTAAAATTTGGAAGCAAATTGAAGGAAACAATACAGGCGATCCGCTTCTTTGGCTTCTAAATTATCTTACGGAACCCTTAGCAAGTGCATCTTTTACCTCTTACTTCTGCATATTCAGCGTGCTGTGGACTTGTGGCTACACTTCCATATCTGATGACTGGATATCAGTAGTTTCGATAACTGTGAATAAAGCGTAACCTGCCATGCGTTTCTGTATTGTTCCACAAGAAAAAAAATTGTGTTTCTGTAGTTCTTGAGATCATAGAACAAATTTTCCCACCGGTTTCAGTTATGTATAGGGTGTAGTGCATCCAAAATGTAGGCACTGATGAACGCAATCTGAATCAGGATTTAAAACCAGAACCACAGTTGCTGCAAGAACTGACAGGAGGATCAGGAAAATACATGCCTGACGACACATACGACAGCGAAACCATGCAGTTTCGAGAGCATTGCAGAAAAAATAAAACTGCAATTGTGAAGATAACTTCTTGGCGCTACAGCAACCATTCGAGGAATGGAAGATCAGCGCCGAAGTATACTAGCGTGCCGCCATGCCGTCATCATCAAAAAGCCCGAACTGCTCCGTTCGGGAACGATTGTCGTACGCGAGCTCCCGTCCGACAAGTCACAAACGTCTGCTGCTCTGGGCTTGTTCCCTGGAACAGAGAAGCAGAGTCCAGTAGAATTCTTTTTTTGCTTCCGGTTACCGCCTTGACATGGAATCGTGAGAATCTGCGCCGGCTAATAGCGCAAAGTCCCTCTCCTGAATGAACACCTAAACGACCGCGTGGTTTAGTACCACCTCGGCAGCTGCGCTGCCCTGGGGTCTGGAGGGGTACTACATAGGCATCCCACGGGACAACGTACAACTTACTTACCTGGACAGGGTTGACGGCCGATCAAAAAGGGCCATGGCCTAGATCAATGGCTCGCATTGCACTTGGCAAGCGTGCTGGTCTACCATCTCCCCTAGAGGGAGAGTGGACGTCATAAATGGTAGAGGGGTTATGCATTCGCGTGGCCCCTGCCAATTCTCTAAATTCAAGCTTTGAGTCTGCAAATTCAAACTAAAACCTTCCAGGACCAGTATGCATATTATGCTGACCTTATGAAAACCATTTTTTGTGGATATGACGGTCTGTACCAGAAGGCGTAATTCACACGAGACATTGAAATGAATTTACGCACATATGAGCAATTTATATGCCACGGGGAAAAATCGGACCAAGAATTTACCACTATATACATGCTGTCATACAGGAGGAAGGGCTACATAAGTCAAAAGATATGTACATGGCTTTGTTATATTCTGGAAACTTGATATGAATCAATTGAGTAGAGACGCAAGTTTTGGCCATGGGCAATCAGAGCTCTTCTAGAGATGGCACGGTTTAACTAATGCCTTACCAAACAGCTTCATCAGTGGCTGCAGGAGGTGTGCCACCTGGTGCTACTGTCTCCAACAAGGCGCCTTCAGGAGGTGAGCCGGTGCTAAGATCAGGAGGCGCCACCTTCGCAGACATCCCCACGGCACAACGGGCACACCCTACAGGATTGTATCGACCAAACTTTAGCAGGATGTAGCTAGTGTCATGGGTATCGGCGATCTAAAATGACCCTTTTTTGCATCAAGAGGTTCGTGTTATTTTTACCTGTGTACTTCTTTAAGCCACTTGTCCACGCACTGCAGGTGAAACTCGTGTTTGCACGGGAGAGTCCTTATCTGATCTCCATCCTCATATTCAGTTAAGCAGATATGACACCTGAAGCAGGAGAGAAGCAAGATGACAACATTTCAGCATTTGAAGACCTCTATGAATCAAAAGAGGTCGGTTGGGGAAAAACGAGTCAGCAGAACTCCTAGTAACTTGCATTACCAAACTATATTTCAGGATTTCTGAAGGGCGGCTTTTTAGCTATAGATCCTAGGTCTCACAAATGTGCCTCGAGCGCACAATAAATTTGATAGGTACGATATTATTCTCAATTCTTGGGTGCTAGGCAAGTAGGCATAACAAAATAGCGAAGTGTGGGGGCAACAATCCTTTTCCTGGCCTGAGTAGTAAAACTGGCATAAGGTGATTTACAGCATTAAGGGTCTCCAGATGCAGCATATAAACTTCTCACCATTATGTCTAGAAGGCTACGAGTATTATCCAAAAATGCTTAGATCTCTAAGATGCCAACAAAGATCATGCATAGCAGTTCAAGTTATATAGATTTCTTGTTCACTGTCTCCTAATATGTTTGCTCAATGGATTATTGTAGGTGAAAGATAAACTGGTAGTCGAGCAGTTTATTTGAAGCAACTACCAGAAATATGAAAACAAAAGATTAAGTAAAACTGCCTCCTTAAGGAAATTAGACAGATCAAAATTACGAGAAACTCACTGTTCCAAATCAGCACTGCATTGGGCTGTCACAAGCTTTTTGTAGCTCTTACATGGTAATGCATTAACCACAGATTCTGGAGCTTGAACAGAGACCATGGAAAGTGAAAGTGATGAGGACTGCCGATGAATTTCATCCAATACCTGAAAAGAATTGCACAGACAAGCATACTAAGTAACTAGAAGATATAAATCTTACAAAAAAGCAAGGAGCAGCAAAGTTGCTGTCCTCTAAAAATTCAAATCTTAGTTTAGTTAATGGGTGCTAAATTAACGTAGAATTAGATTTTGCACCACTCTATATCCTGAACTGTCAAACTTGCTATTCCACTTTTCTTGGAGATGACCTGGCCTTTTTTGAATTACTAGATCAACAGGTTGACACGACCTTTATGCAATCACTAAAACAGTAATAGTTGAAGTCAAAATCTAATTTAGTGTTTTCTAATTTATATGTGAATCTGCGTGAGATTATCAAGTTTTTTTTGTCGTAATCAGGAACCGGAGTAGAACTCTAAGAAAGTTGCATCACATGCCATTGTCAAAAGTATATACATTCGGCTGCCTCACTTAATTCTTCTACAGATGCAACTAGAATGTCAATGATAATCCAATGAACCAGACTTGAGAGAAATAAATTGAACGCACTGAAAAAAAGATCAAGGGAAAGAGCAAACCTCAAACAATGCCTCGGTTAACATGACAATTCTTGATACACTTGCTCGAGCACTAGATTCTTCAGCGACCAGGAAAGAATCACAGGTGCATCTGCCAATTTGGTGAATCCCCAAAGGACAAGCAGCAGTACTTTGTCCATTCCCACTATCAAAAATAGCACGGCGATGCTCCCTAATCTGTACCAAAATAATAGCACTAACTTCAGGATATATGTGCATGAGATTAAGTAGAAAATGATTAAGACCGTAAAAGCAGAGCTACTGAGTGCAAGAGGGAGAACTGAGAATAGATAATAAGACATAAAAGAAGTGCAGAAATGAAACAGGATACGGGAACATATAAAGTACATTAGTTGACATAATTCTGAATATGCTCAAATCAAACAGGGAGAAAAATTATGATAATCAAAGGTACATGTATTTGTTCGGATAGTAGTGCAAGCCTACATCAACAATTAACAACGTACTAATCTGCACATAGTGACACTAACAACATGGTCCTAAATATGGAACTGCAGCATATCAAAGAGTAGACATAGCTGCGATAGCAATTACCCGAGATCTTGAATACTGGTTTACTCTTACTGAACCATGGCGTCTGCGATGAAAGTATCGTGCCTCCTCAACCTCATCTCCAAAAAGGTCATCACCAAGGTCTAGCCATCTACTACCTAGATCATCAGTGTCAGAATCTAGATAACCTCTAGAGCCACGTCTCGAAAGTGCATCCCATATAACCATTCTATGATTTCTTCTTGATTCACTGCTGCTCGAATCTCTAGAGTGTCCTGGGCCATCATTTGAGAAAATGCTAATCATGTCATCATGCAATGTACTTCCACCAATCTGACCGATGGATCCGCTGACCACTGGAACATCTGCTCTGCTAGGAGTTGCATCCGGAGTTGATTCTCCAATGACGGATGATGTGGTTAAAGTAGCAGGCAACACGGGTGTTAAGCTGGTTAGAGAAATATCTGATCTTTCACTTGCCAGAACAGCTGCAGATGGGTTCCTGTGGAGAGCTATCTGTGCATCTTCCAGGTCAGACATGATCCTTTCAGATGACATCAGCGAGGAATGGAAATCAGATTGAGATATAGAGCCACCAGCTTCTGTAATGCAAACTGTGTCAGCATGAACATTACGAGGTGCATGCTCTACAAGCTCTCTCCCCATAGCTATCTCAGCATTGCCCCTAATCATGGCATCCTTTCCCGATGAGCTCTCCAGACCACTTGTCTCGGGATTTTTGACCCCCAGCGCATCCTCCTTGTCCTCACGACAGTCCAAGTGATTGAACCTGAGATGGTGACTTATGGTGCTCGAAGACGGATGCACTCTCGGATCAGGCTCGCTGGTGTGGCGAAGATCCTTGGCAGACAGAGAAGGACGGAAATCCAGCCCAGCCAGCTCTCGCTCTGCTCGCAGAGTTTCGACCTGTACAAAGCACCTTCCTGGCATCAGTTAACGACCAAGGATAACAAAGCACAAGGAACATAAAAGCAACTTTGCCCACTGAAATCATGAAAGCTAGCTCTCGTACTGCAACATTCAGAATGTTGAAATCCACAGTTTTGGTTCGACTTGTTACTCCCTTTTAATGCGGGGTTATAGATTATGTGAGCTCTCCACTTACCATTCATGTGCTGGTGCATTATGAGGGTTTGCCAAGTAGGCTAGCAAATTCGTAGGCAGTTAATCATGCTTGCGTGCCACGGATTTGTAAGGAATGGTCATAAATATTTGGTAAGTTAGTCGACTGCTCATCATGATTGAGCAAGCAACAGTTCACGAAATGGTGATTAAAGTGCCACAAGCATGCCCGCTTTCCATAAGCACTCCATGGGTTCCCCTAACCTAGGCTACGCCACCAAATCACCATCCACATTCCCCACGGCCCGGGCGCCGGAACCACCAGCAAATCCACCCATCCGCAAGACAAAGCATACGAACGCTGAACCCCAATCGCGGTGTACACCCTCCGTTATCTCAAGCAAGGCGACCGGCGGAGGCAAAGGAGCGACTACCTGACGAGCGCGCGAGGAGGATGAGGCGGACGAGGAGGAGGCGGCCGCGGCGAGCCCCCCGCCGCCGTCGCCGGCGGAGGATCCGCCCCCGAAGCACCCGCCGAGGCCGATCCGCGGCCGGCGCCGCGACGACGGCGCGCCGGCGGCGCAGCTGCTCCCGGCGCCCATCGCGCTCGCTTTTTCTGAATGGATTTGATTCGTCCGAAGGCGAGAGGAAGGAAGAGGACGGGGGCTGTGTGGCTTTATCGATGTTGCTTTCGCTCGCAAAATGCTTGCCGGATTTATCTGAATCTCAAACCATTGACTTTGGCGCTACAGTGAAGAACACATAAAAATGGCATTTTTAGTCCACGGAAAATACGGAGAATGGTGATGCGCCATCGGTAGTTAACTGCCATCTGTGCTCAAACATAATACTGTATGAATTTCACCTTAAAAACACAATATGATTTTTTTATCGGCTAGACTTTATTCACCGATTAAAGAAATCACATTGGATCGAAAATAAAAGAAAACACAAAGGGACAATGAATATCTCTGGTCTGGTACAACAAGCATACATCAAAGTCACTCGAAGAAATTGCTTCTGGCTTCATCTTTTGCATCTGGACTTTTGCACATTCTAACTAACCCGGTTTGAAATGATACATTAGCCATCCACCTTAATATGCGAGGACTAAGACCGTTAAAAATGGTGGCAAGAGACATTACCCCTTGCAAGGCAGCTTGCTTCGTTGTTGTATTGTCGGGTAAAAGAAGATCAAGACCAAACCAAAACGTGAAACATGAAAATCACTAACCAAATCAACCAGCTCCAAACCACCCGACGCCACACACACAGACACAACACAACCACTACCACCACTCAAGACGCACCTCAAGCTCCACTGACCCTAAGGCGCTAGACAACAACCCATCAAATGCAGGGTCGATGATCTGCGCAACAAAAACACTCCATGAAACTAGTTCCATGGGAGATCGGGATATATTTACCAATAGAGACGATGAACTTACATGAATTTGTGTGCGCCTAGCTAATACATTGATCTTTGAAAAAACGAAGAGGAAGTCAAAAAAAAATGAAGTACTTTTAACCGAAAACGAAACGAGATAGCGTAGGACTAGGGTTTGCGCCAGGTCCATGTACCATCTTCCACCCGTAGGAAAGGAGGTGCAAGGATTTGCAACATTGACTGTGGCGAGCTTTCTGTGGGTGGTCGTCGGACCAACGGAGGGACGAGTACACCCTGTTTCACCCAAAACTAGAAGATGGCTCGATAGTTTAAAAAAATTGCGGTGGAAGGAGACACATATTTTTTTGTAGTGTTTCTGGATTTTCTTTTCCCTTTTCTGACAAATACAAATATCGTCTAAACCTTGTCAACATATATCATCAGCGTCTCTTAAACAGGATTTCGTGCATGCTAGTTTGAAGGTGCAATGCGGCAAGTCGAAGCCATGGTCCGTGGAGGAAGTGCCGCACATGTCCCGCATTGGATCCTGAAGCCACATGCCGTACGTGGCGACACGGAATGGCGAATACACTGTCCCCCTTTGGAGCGGCAAACAGCCTCTGCCCGTACTACACAAAGCACGGGTGTAGGTGTCAGGCACGCACGGTTTAATGGGCACATCACAACGGCGTTATTTTGCCATACGTACGTGTCTCACGCGCGCGATCAAGCTCAGTAGCTTTTCCCGGTTCGGTCAGAGGGACAGACAGGTGATGGAGTGATGAACGCCACCAAGGGTTTTTTTTCTTTTTGCTGAAATCCCCCTGGTAATAGGTTTTATAAAAAAAAGTACCAGCTGGTATTTACCAAAATTTATGTAATTTACTGAAATTTAACGTATTTTAATAAATTTTAGATAAAACTTGAATACTTTTTAAGAAAATCTCGACCAGTATTTATATGTCAGCTTATTGGCTTGTGCTTCCATAGTTCTCTCAAATTTTACAATAGTGTAAACTCCCGAAGAGGTATAGTGATATTGTTTAATCTCAGCCATCCTACCTCTAATTTCGAATAGGTATTGTTTAATCTTAGCAATTTTTGTGTTTTACTCATGACAACGTTTCAGTCTTGGGGGTCTACGGTAATATGGATGCCCACGGTTATCTTTCTAAAGAACAACAAATAAAACTTTGCTCACCGCTAACTGGTGAACGCGCGTAAGTAGACGTAGCACCCATACGAAAAGTTGATGCGGATGCGCCGTGTTTCCTGATTAACCGGTGTCGCTCTTTCGATCACCCCAACGGTCTCAACGGTCCATCGTTGGGTGTACCATCCTTTTCGCGCGGTCCAGCCCATGATGAGTTGGAGTTTTGGGGGAGGGCTTGCACTGGAGCAAGCCCTAATCGTCTATTCAGCTGTGCAGTGCGCTGTAATATGTTAGTGTTTGTACTCTTCCACGGTGCAACTGAAGTTCAGTAACGCGTGGTGCACAGTGACCGTTTTCTTCTAAGTACAGCTTACAGTACTTCCAAATCGTTTTCGGAAAGTACAGCACAACTAACTGAAAACTATATATAGTATTGTTTTAATACGCCTGTATATGTCTCTCGGTTGCCTACCAATAAGCACCAAGACGATCTTATAAAAACACTTGATATTATCCAAAGGGAAGAGCATCATTCCCAGAAAAAGACAGCGACAACATTGCTCCCAGTCGAATTGACAGGGTACCAAACATGATCTATCTCATTGGCTGACTGTTTATAACTGGAACTGATAATGATCAAGAAAAAAAAACTTCAGTTAAAGGTCAGGGGAGCTGCATGTAGTATCATATACTAGGTTGGTACGCTTGACCCATCCGCTTCGCGCCGGATGTCTGTCTGGCTGTAGCCATCAATCCTGCGCAGACACCGACCGGTCCTGGCCGGTTTCTCGACAGTAGGCAGCCTGTTCACAAAGAAATAGAAGGACGAGAGATAATCATTGAAAAAAATTACGTTTTCGTTATGTTTATTAGTAGTATAGTAGCATCACCGTTTAATACCCGGCGGTCAGAGGAGCACTTGGCTTGAGTTCATCCGTGATCAAAGGAAGGAGTTTGCTTAACCATTTGGTATTTCTCGATTTTCTTCTTGAATCAGTAGTACCTACCTAGGTCCATACTTTTTTTTTTTTGAAATACACCTACCTAGGTCCATACTCGTATGATGCCGCCTGCTGCCTATGTTTTGCAATGTTGCTTGTGGGAAACTGACCGACCTTGTCATCCCGTGAAAAATAATAATAATTGCACAACCTTCTTTTTGGATTATCTTTTACTTCATGATGATGCTTGATGGACTGCTGGAACAGTGCTTCATATACTTCACTAGAAAAATAACATTACTATTGTCGCAGAAGAAAAGGTAACAATAGGGTAGCCACAACATGTAGCCAATTTACCTTTTAGCCTTTGAAACTAGTTTCATACATTATGAGTGTAGGTTCCAAATTGAGAAAAGGAGGGAACCGGAGCAACTTATTGCTCCGTTACCAAATTCTCCTCTCACATTTCAATATATCTCCTTGCTTCAGAGCCTTGAACATGCACCCACACCTGCGAACTCGTGTGAAGCGCCCGTTGCAGAGAGAGAATGCCTAGTTTTATTGGCGGTGGGCTCCTATGGTGCAGATATTTAGAACCACCACGTTGTGGAGTTCTCGCTATATCTCACATCGAAGCTGAATTTAGTTTCTTGTTTGGTCAGATTTAGCGGCCCTTACCTCATTTAGGGTGTGTTCGGTTCTAGAATTATGAGAAATGGGACGGGACGATTCTGCACCTAGCGTGTGTTCCTGTGTTCATGTGTTCGGTTGGGCAAAAGAAATAATGGAACCGGGTAGTTGCTAGGAACAGAATATACCCCCTAGATGGGGAATGGACATCCGACCAAATCGGTGGAATATGAGGGAATGGCTCGCTAAGCATTGCTCCACGCATGCGGGAAAAAAAGTCTAACCTTCTCGCTAATCTCGCTCATGTTTCGTCTCTCTCTCCCAGGCGGGGCAGCAGGCTAAGGACCCGGCGGTGGCGGCCAAGCACACCCGCAGGCGGCCAGGCAAGTGCGGCGGCCAAGCACGTGGGGCCACGACTAGGCCGTGCTCCTCCGATTTCCTCTGATTTTGGCATGGCAGGGCAGGGCCAGGGGCGTCGCCATCGGAGATGGAGGGTCATCGCTGGTGGGATGGAGGTTGGGCAGGGAATGGGTTTTTTTTTTGCCATGTGTTGATTTAGATTTGGACAAAAATAATCGATTCCAGAACCGAATAGAAAACGTAACCTTCCATTCCTCGACTTTTTCCGAACCAAACGCGGATCGGAACCATCCCATGATGTACCAACCAAAAGCTCCCGTTTCTGAGCTGTGTTGGTGTACATTGTATTCAACCCAGATGCGGCCCAATTCCACTACGTTCCAGGAAGCTGCCTCTCACTTTGTCTTAATCGACAGCCAGGACAAACAAACACGCTGAGAAAAAGACAATCTGAACAAACGACCGCGTGCGCGGACCTGGAGGTCAACTCGCGCGAGACGAGCAGCGCCAAAATCCGGAGTCTCCGATCGAGGATTTAAATAGGAATGCCCCGATGTCGTACAAGGAGCAGCCAACATCTGCAGATCAAGAGCAGCTCTCTCACTGTCTACTTACTCGACCTGTGATCTCCCTAGCCGAATTGGCACCAGTGACCAGTGGTCTCTGATGATCCGTCTACACGGCTCGATGAACCGGAGGACAGCCACCTGCTTGCTCGCACTCGTGATGCTACCTTTGCTCAGCTCTTGCGCTGCCTCGGCGCATCGCCTGGCGCGTCCTCTTCACCCACCCATCGAAATTTCCATTGGGGTGCTCTGAATTGCAGCACCCACCGTAGTACATATGTTGACGGATCGATGTGATTGCAGTGCTGTCGTTGGCGGGTGGTGCCTGGGAGCGCGGCGGCCGTGACGGGAGGGAGCTAGCTGTGGGTGCTGCGAGGCGCTTGGGGCGGAGGACGTCGTTAGACGATCCTCCCTCGCCGATTCCCTACGGCCACCACAGGCCGGGAGAACGCTGGGCGCCCGATCCTCCGCCTTCGGTCGACGGATAGCTGCCGCCGGCGGCCGACTCGGGGTACGAGCACACTGAAATCTCCTCTGGGTGTTCCGTCGGTTTGTACGGTAGAAAAGAACGGCTATCTCAGCTCAGCTGCCTGTGTACAAGAACACCTGCTTTCGCTGGCTTGAAATACGATGACATGCTCCATATATACTGGCTCCTCTCCGATCCATGCGTGGTCATACTATCGGTTGCACCTCCGTTGCTCAAGCGAGAGATACCTTTTATTTGCTGACGAAAAGAAATTGATCGTTCCTCGACGGCGTAACCAAGGTTTAAACTAGCGTGCTAAAATAAATAGCGGGGCATCCTCGAAATGTTATGCACAATATATTATGCTAATAGCGTATATATTCGAAATAGTGTTTTGAAAAAACACCAGATAAAGTCTAAAAATGAAGAATTTTAGTTTAAAAGTGACATACTCATACATACATCATCACATACAAAAATAGTTCCTCCAACTTTTTAGAAGCCTAACATCAATATTTCACGAGGAAACGACATTGTATAAATTATTTATTAAATTATCAGTATTACCGATATTATCTTCAGATTTAGAAGAGAAATCAACAGATTGATGTTCATCACCACAACAAATATTTCTTCTTTTCTTAACGAGAAAAACGCAAACCCTTGTATCAATAGGCTGTAAAAAATAGTGAGCTAACGCTAATATGTTTTAGCGTGATATAACATGCCATTTCACAAATAGTGTCATAGCGAGCAAAATTACTAGAATTTAGCGTGGACTGTCAAGATATGCTATATTGCGCTATTAGTGAAGGAATAGCGTGCTATTTTGAACCTTGCGCGTAACAGATACCACCATCGCTAAAGACTCCCGGGTCTACCGGCCTTCCATAGCAGTTTCTTCTTCTTCTTCCTCTTCTTCCTCCTCTTCTCCCTCCTCTTCTTCTTCTCTCCCGTTGTTTGTATTTGTACAGCTGACGTTTGTTGTTGTTGTGTTCGTCAGCGAGAGTGGGTTTTGGCCCTTTTTTTTGCGAATGATTTCCCTCAATTATCTAGCAACAAACTTCTTCTTAGTCAATAAAGAAAGTTTTTGCCTTGTGTTTCATAAAACAAAAACGGAATAGATGCCAAAAATTATTGGTTCCTGGCTTCCTGCTAGCCTACATCTTTTTTGTTACCGAGGTGGTGACTGTACGGTTTCTGGTCTCCAATCACCCTTTTAAGGAAGCTGGCACCTTGGCCCTTGCTCCGTCAGCATGTTCTCGAGCTGTGACTATGCGTAAACATGAAGGCATGCAAAGACAAATGTCATTCACGTGGCAACTGTCCGTGCGACTCTGCTTAATTTAAGAAGAATCCACACGTACAGTGGACGCATCGCTTCTCACGGGGCTCTAGG
Source organism: Lolium rigidum (assembly GCF_022539505.1). Taxonomy (NCBI): domain Eukaryota; kingdom Viridiplantae; phylum Streptophyta; class Magnoliopsida; order Poales; family Poaceae; genus Lolium; species Lolium rigidum. Next base: position 266,488,180 of record NC_061509.1, read on the forward strand.
ACAGGACAAACAACCATGCAGACTTTGAGGCAAATTCACGGTACGGAAGAGCGGAGACAAAACGCAGAGTTCCAGTTCAGATTTTCTTTGAAGAATGCCGCAAACGTACGTACAGCCAGCGATCGAACAGCTAGCTCACACCGGGAGTGTCTTATCAGGCTCTCAGTAGCGGTAGCTGCTCACTCGAGCTGTGAGCGTGTGGCATCACTGACTGAAGTAGCAGTAGCAGTGCCCAGCCCAGTGTTCTCTACCCCGTCCACACGGCTAGCTCGATGTGTCGCAGGACGGCCACCGTCTGCAGCTTGCTCGTCGTTGCCGCCGTCCTCCTGATCCTGCCCCTGCTCGGCTCCTGCGCCGGCGTCTCCGCGCATCGCCTGTCGCGTCATGCTCCAGGTATATATGCAACGAATCCCATCTTGTTGTTGTCTGTATAAGAGATCCCTGTCTACAAATTAAATGGGAATGGATTTGATTGCAGTGATGCTGCTAGGCGGCGACACGGGAGCTTCTGCTTGGCAGCGCGGCGGCCGGAGCCGGGTGCGTGAAGGTAGGGAGCTACCTGCGAGGCGCTTGGGGAAGAGGGCGCCGGTGGTGAAGCCTCCGTCGCCGAAACCCCAGGGCATGACGGGGATGGTGATGCCTCTGCCGCCGCCGCCTTCGTCGGAGTAGACGATTGCGAACTGCGATGGTGGGCTGGTGCCTGGTGGCTTCGATCGATGGATGAATCGATGTCCTGAATCCTCATCTCTTCGGGGTTGTCGGATGCGTGGACTGGTGCCTCGCTGAATCCTGAATCGACTTTCTTTGAAGAATGCCGTAACACTTTTGCTTGTGCAAAATAAGTTGCCATATGCTCCTCCATACAGGTCCATCCGTGCATGTGCATGGTCACTATTGCTCCTTGCTCGTGCCATCGTGCGAGGGTTAGAGCATCTCCAGTCGCGTCCCCCAAACGATGTCCGTACAAAGCGCCGGATTAGTCGTTTGGGGGACGTCCGGACAAAATTTTCGTTTGGAGAAGGTCCCTTTTCTAGCCACGTCCCCCAAACGCGACCTCCAAACAAAAAGTAAGTGTAAAAGTCGTGTCCGGCGTCCCCGGTAGAGACTCTATACACGAGGGGATGGGCTAGGGACGCCGGACAACATTTGGAGCACGTCCGGACCGAAGCGGCCTTTGGGGCACGCGACTGGGACGTTTTTTTGGCCGGCATCCCCCAAATCTCTTTGGGGGACGCTTTGGGGGACGCGACTGGAGATGCTCTTAGGATGCGATCATCGACTCAGCCAATGAATTCATTTCATAAAAAAAAGTTGGAATTCACTGATGAAAGAAATCGATCTCCACCTGGATTTTTTTTCATTTATCAGCAGGCCCCAAATGTGCAAATACAAAATAAATTCCACATCCGGGTGATTGCAAGAAGAAAAATCACATTCATCGGCTTAAGCATATGGATATGTGACCGAGCACAAGGCTAAGTAGGAGATTGTTCTAAATCAGTTTCAATCGGTCATTGGAAGGGATGAGCCTAGAAGGCATGATTTTTATTGGGATGGGCTACATTTTGAGGATCCAAACTTGAAAACTCAGGCCCCTTCTTCGAGGAAGTTAAAAATGTCATTACCCAAATGCCCAGTGATAAAGCACCGGGACTGAATGGTTTCACCACAGCCTTCTTCAAAATGTGTTGGAACACAACTAAAGTGGATGCTATAAACCTTGTATAATTATTTGGGAGTCTACATATGAAAAGTTTCTCTCTTGTTCTCTTCTTGTTCCATCTTCCATGGTGTAGAGTTAGTCTTGGGATTCTATAGTTGCTAAGGCGATCGAAGCACGGATTTAAGTGGGGGTGGATGCGGTTGATGTTTTATACGGCCAATCTCCCATAATCCTCTTATGTTCTCCCAGTTTATATATATTTTTCTTGCCTTTGTGTATTGCCATGACTCTTTATATTTTCTCTTAATACCCTAATACTCTCTTCCTAGATCCTTCTTTTTAGCTTCAATTCACATGATGTAGCCGCCGCCTCTCACCATCCTCAAGAAAGACATCGAAAAACAAGTTAAACAAAGAAAACATGAACCTCCAGCTAGTGAAGGGCCGTGGTCTGCCACACCTCCAACACCCCAACGCTAGCAAAGGCGGAGAGGACCGCCGGCTACTAGAGAAACCCTATATGGGTTTTAGCCGCCGCCTCCCAATCGATTTCTCCTGTCTCAAAAGGTGTGACTAACTTAGTTCTTAGTACAACTAGTTAAATGCCCGTGCGCTGCCACGGCCTTTTAAATTCCTTTTGTCATAAAAAAATATCATAAAAAATGCATGCAATAAATATAAACATAACAGTACTATCATACATGTGTCATGGATCAACAAAGACATATTTATATATAGACATCTGTTCAAGGATAATTTCAGTCATGATCCTTCATCTATTATGAAGAGAAAAAAATAAGACAGTTTAGTCTATGATGGGAGCCAATTGCCACGACGACAAAACGTTCAAACATTGTACAGATCGTCAGCACCAAATTAACAAGCCTGAATGTCCTCAACTTGCAGACAAAAACTCAACTTGGAAAGATCGTAATGATAAAGCTGAACATAATGGTATAAGGATTACCAGGCCTTTATAGAAGAAAATATAGACTTCCTGATTCTAACAATGGTATGCAACTGTTTGTTTCGCTAGCTTGCCATCCAGAGGTTTACAATCACCATTTAGTTGGCTACTGATCTTTATCCTGTTGGTTCTTTCCACATGTTTTCTTAACCATGAACAAACTGATATTTTTTGCACCATGATTTGTATGTCTTCTCCGCGAACATGAAAATATAGCGTGAAAATCTCGTACTCAGCTCTGAGGCCGATGATGATAAAGATGCTTCTCGAGCGTCATAGGGGAAGTTAGATTTCTTCTTCTTTTGGCCTGGTCCATACAAACCTATAGTACATGAGATATTGTCTCCTTGCACATTTCCCATTGTCGATATGTTGCCGGGATGTCCCTGCCCAAGATTTCAAGGTTAGCTTGAGAAATATCTGAAATAAAATAGAGGCCAACTAATCATGTCTAAAATAATGGCTTTAACGATCGAGACGAGACAAAAAATCGAATTATGTTATACAAAAATGGAAGACTTCAAACCTTTAGTCTGTTTTATTTACTCGAGACAAAAATAGCCACGTGGCTCCTCACATGAAGTAGCTCGCTTCAAATTGAGCCCTTAACTCGTTTAACAATTTTTTTCTAAAAAATATAAATGAAGAGAAATTAGAAATATAAAAGGCCTTCTCCTGAAGTGACATAACTTACATGAGAAAACACACTTTATTCTATGGCACTATTTGTATCTAAGAGGTATATAGCTAAATGGAGAACGAAATTTATATGACTCTCTAAAGAGGTAGAGTAGATTCATGTTCTCTATCAGAGCCCATGCACCGCTATATATGCTCCACAAAATTAGTTGGATTGAAAAATTGCAGACTGCTAAACTAAAAGAAAAATATGAAATCTAGCTATGGCTTTTAGTTCTGTAGGACTGTGTTAATATTGAATCATAGAGATAGAGTTACCTGAAATTTTTTTCCTAAATTTCTGCTCGGTGAAAATCCTCTAGTTTGCTACGTCCTTGTCGTCCAGCTATCTATACTCCTTCGTTGCCAAAGACTCTTCCTGTATTCACATTGTTCGATATTGATTGGCCATAACTCTTGACTGTCAACCACCACTTTCCCATCATGCTCCGCTGTTCAATGCCGCCTTGCCTGCCAAAGGGAAATTGTCTGCTCCTCTATAGCCATACAGGAAAACAAATGAGAAGAGATTGAAGCAAAAAAACATGGAATGAAGTGGCAGTGGTTGAAATACCTAATATGCATCTAGTAAGAAAATGGAGGTTACCTCAAGTGATCAGAGCTAATTGAAAGATCAAACACCTGGGAGGGAATGAAGATACAATGCTCTATCAGGCTCAAAGTGATGTACCGTACGATTCAATTCATTCCTTCTATGCATTCTTGTCCACACAATTCCTTGATGCGCTCCCAAACCTCCTCCATTTGCTTGATAATGATGTTAATTTGCCAAAAAAAAGTACAACCTGACATATTTTAATGATGTTAATTCTTGTCCATCTATTCATACAAGATATATTTGCATCCGTTCCACCTGTTTCGACACCTCAGATGATCCCTAGAACCTTCTCCTTGACATTGCCGGGCTGGTACGGCCGCAGTAAGAGCCCATCCAGATTACATACAAAGATTCGTGCTTCAAAATTCCTTAATTGGAACACCAACAGTTCCACATGATTTTGTCCATAGGCTCCTCACATCTGCCAGAGGAAGTAGCAAAAATAATTACAGATGTTCCTTTCCGAATTTCGAAACCATATAAAAATTTGATGGCATTGCGCATGATATGTTTAACACATCAATGTGGATTAGTTAACCAAACTAAAAGTAAAATTGAAAATTCATTTCATATCATTTATATGTGTATATTAATGTGGATTAAGAACTGAATTTCCAAAAAGAACACTGTAAATGTCAACATGCGGGGGGCTAAGCACTGAATACTAATCCTATAATCTCCCCAACCGAAATGTATCTTACATATATCGTACAGAACGGAAAATAGTAGTTTTCCATAGAAAATAATTTGTCCATCTCCTCTAAACCATGCGTAGCATTAGCATCATACACACTTACACAGACAATTGAATCATAACTGAACCATCACATACAACCTGTCTAACTCAAGCTGTGTCCGGTTTTTGCCTTTTTGGTCATTACAATGGATCCAAGTTCATGGGAAACTGCAATTGTGAAAGCAACGGTAATCATGTGCTAAGAAATTCGGCAACTCGGCTGAACAGCACGTACCTGCAGGATGTTTGTACGACTGTACCCAAGGAGAAACACGGCATGAATGAAAGGTGTGTACCCAGCGGAGAGGCTAGCTATCTAGCGGCGAGGAGTTGTTCAACCGCGGACGGATGACGACATGTCGAGCAAGGGCGAGCTACTTCGGCGTCTGGTTCAAATGTTGATGGATACGCGACGATGTGGCGAGGATGGCGGCGTGTCGGAGGTCCTCGGCGTCGTCCTCGATATATGAGAACTACGCAAGCAGACGGGCGGGATGCATACGGTGAGGCCAGGCCGCGGTGGATGACGGTAGGCGGAGGCCGACGATGGGGCGAGGACGGCGGCGATGCGGTGTTCACGGCGGCGTGACCGAGGTGGTTCTGGATAGCGCCTTCGCGGGGGCGGCTAGGGCGTGTGGCTACTGGCTCGTCGGCGTTTGGGCGCCTAGACGTGAGTGTCGTTCGGCATCTGGGAGGCGCGAGTGTCGCTCGATGTTACGGAGTACTTATGAGGGGATTGTTTCCGAGCGAGATCAGCGGACGGCGTCCAAGCGGAATCAGGGGCCGACAGTGAATTGAATTTATTGCGGATGCGGTGGTGTTCCCGTGTTGGGCACAGAGGGAGACGAAGAACGGGATATTGTCGAGGAAAGGACGAATGGTTTTGGCAATTGAGATTTGATATGTAGCATTTTCTTTAGGCTGGACGTGGTACCATATTTGGTCTAATGGAGGATATTTTGGCAAGTAATTAGTAGATTAGAGATATTTTGGCAAGTGAAGATTGATTTGATAAGACACACGGATGGTGAGCTGAAGGAAATAAAGACAGAGCGTCAGCGCAGATCGCTTGAAATTGTTTCGAGTCTAATTTGCACCATGATAGATTGACACCATAGTTACCATAAGCGCGTGTGAATAGACAGCGTGATTGATGATAATACAATAATTGCCTCATGAGAAATTAGATCGAACGGAGCGGAGATAGGGAGAATAGATTAGAGGGTCTGGATTGTTTTAATGACGACCATCAAAGTGCGTTGAGTGTCAAACGACCAACTCCCATTTAATAGTAAAGATGGGCGTCATCGAATCTCATTTGTAATTGTAACCTTAGTTACAACTGAAAAATTATATTTACAACTCCACTTGTAGCTGAACAAAACCTCCGCCGACTTCCGAACCAGCCGCCTCGACCTTTCCTCACAAATTCGAACACCTCAGACGCTTCCAGTCGCCGCCGCCCCCTCTTCGGCTCCTCTCCGCCGCCGGCCGTCGGCGGAGGCGCTCTCCTCGCCTGCACACGTCGTCGCTTCCCCCCTTCGCGCCCATGGTCCAGCTCCAAACCCTAGCCCCGCCTCCCCTTTGCGCGCCACTCGTCTCGCTCACCTCACCCTCCATCTCCTGCAGGATTCCTCCCCTGCCGCCGCCTCCGCCCCGCCCCTGGACGACTGCCTCCGCCTCCTTCGCGGCGAGCGCGACGAGCAGAAGCTGGCGGGCCTCCTCATCGCCGCCAACGTCTGCCGCGCCGGCGACGCCGCCGCCGTCGCCGACGTCTACCGCGCCGTCGGGCCCCGCTTCCTCCGCCGACTCCTCAACACCGGTAAGGAGACGCGCGCGCGCGTGCCTTCCTGCCCGCCTCGTGCTTTGCGGCGGCGTCTCACTGGTTCCGCTTTTGCTTTGCGCGCGCGCGCTGGCTGTGCAGGGTTGGGGAAAGTGGAGGGCGGGAAGGAGGAGGAGCGGGAGGCGTACCTGCGGCTCGCCGTCACCGTGCTCGCCGGGCTCGCGCGCGTCCCGGAGGTCGCGGCCGACGAGGGGGTCGTCTCCGCCGTGCCCCTCGTCGCCGAGGTTGTTTCCAAATCGTAAGAGTTCGAGTTCTCTGTTCCTTTTTGATACTACCACTAACTAAATCCGTAAACACCAATGCAATTGAAGCGGTATCCGTCGAAACAATTTTTCAGTCTCGCAGTGCTTGCCAATCCTGACAATTTGTAACCAAGAAGAGCTTAGACAAGCTGTTTCTGTACTTTGGATACCTGCTTTGCAAATTACATTTGCTTATGACTGTGCCAAACCAACTGCAGGCCTGATCTGACAATTACTGAGGAATGTTTCGAACTTCTGTCGCTCGTTGCCATAGCCTCTGACGACGGGGCGCATAAATTTTGCGAGCCTGGAATTATCGACATGCTCTTCGGTCAAATCTCCAGCTTTCCCGAGGGTACTAAAATTTTCTGGCCATTCTCTTGTTTGCTTAATACTTTCTTCTCCATCTTCGTTCATCCTACCGAGGGTTGTTAGTAGCGAGACTTGCTCTGACGTTTTAAATTTGTGCACCTGGGCGTCTGACAGTTACTTGCATACTCTGCTCTGAAAGTGCAACCTAGGTATATTGAATAGGTGTCCAAGTTCGAAGTATTTATATAAGTTGATCTATGGATTCCGTTTAGTATTACCAATCAGCAACACATTATATTTTCCAGTTAGGTTGAATACTTATAGGGTTGCTCCATTGTTCCATTTGTAGGTTCAAGGTGCTTAGAGCTTGCCACTCATCTAATGCAGTTACTTGTTCATAAACTCAGAGCAGACAACATGAGTGTGGAGAGACTGCAAGGCATGGCGAGCATGGTATGGATGGCAGTATGGCACACTGGATTGTTTTCCCTGAAAATGTATATCCTTGATATATCAGCATTGCTAATTTGATGGTTTTATCTACGATTTCTATTGTCATTCAGGTGGCTTCTCTTGCTGTGCCTTTCAACGTTCTTCATACCGCAGTTAAATTTGAATCGCTGCACATGCTTACCACCCTTCTTTCCCAAAAAGAATCTGTAAGAGTAACCTTTTCCCCCTCCCATCTGTTTTATTAGTACCGTGGAGATTTGAGTTGAACTCCTTGTATGTATTTTTTGGAACACTAAAGCCACTTCATGGTGCTTTGAGATCAATGCCGTCCACAATCTGGGAATCTCATATCCGTGGTGGAATTATAGACGTTCTTCAAAACCGTGTTGGTACGTGCATGCTTCATATATAAAATGATGCATCAATTGTTTGCTATTATTACTGTGAAGTTATAATTCGTCATTTCGTTGGTCAAGTTGATAACATAGACTTTACATCAAGGTTTGAGAATTAGCTGCATTTATTTGTTTACCCAGGATGAAAGTGCTAATATGTGTTGCTTTGCTAAAAATATAACTTGAGACGTGCTTAGATCTATCAATAGAAGTGTAGCATTTTGTTTCTTGTGTCAGTAGGCTGTACATTTGGTTTAGCTGTAGACTGTTTGGGGCAACAGAACTGTAGTGTTTGGCAACTAAAGGGAGGTAGAAAGTACTCTGAGAAGAAATTATGTACGGTAGAAGAATGAAACATAACTAGTGTTAGTATTTCCCTTCCTTTTTGAGATGGTCACGATAGTACTAAATATTTATCTACTGTCCAGTATCCTCCGAAAAACTGCAAGCTCTTCTTTTGGCGGAGTGCATGATGTCTATACTAGGTGAGAGTTGGTTGTCAGAAGATCATAAAATCGTGGATAACAAGAATGTTATGTCCGTTGACAAGTACGCTTCACATCATCTCCTGCATCTCGTTGGATGTATCTTTTTCATTTTGTATAACTACTTGTGATTTCTGTAGATTTGTGCTGCTTGTCCTAGAATCTGCAAGAGTTGAAGTGGCTGTCCTTCTAAATGAACTTGCTTTTTCAAAGTATGAGTCATCAGAAAGTTCTCAGATAGATGGCGCCATCAGCCAGAAACAAAGAAACCTGGCTATATTGTTTTCACTGATAGAAAGAATTATCAAAATGATATCAGATGCTAGCGGTGGTGAAGGTATGGACCATTTCCTTGACTATTTTTTGTTCCATGCGCTGGAATGTTTTTGTAGAATATTTTCATTTCCCCTTTTATTTATATTTTATAACCTTCAGTGTCACCTTTTCTATCTTTGATGGAAGTTTGTCATTAGCTGATAGCAAGCTTTACACGCACTGAAAATTATAGTTACCCTGTATTCTCCTTTGAAAATTATTTTAACCGTATGCAGGTGAACCAAGTCAAACTATCCATGAAAGGACAATAATGCAGGCAATTAAAGGATTAAATGAGACAATCAGTCTAGTGTTGGACTTCCTGCAGGATGCAAAGGTACATATTGTAATCCTCTGATGATATGAATATTTAGTATTGGAAGATATCTTACAGAACGAAACATGTCAGGATCATGGGCAGAGGAAAGGTGATGATCTTTTGGCAGCTGTGAGAATAGTGGGAAGGTGTGCTACTGCTACTGCTCTTGTTATTGTCTCTTATCTCTGGAATTTGCGTGCACTTTTTGTTGTTAAAGAATTGCTCCTTGTATATATGGTAAACTAGCAGTATGTTAAGGGCCCTTTAGTCGTCCAATACTCCCATCTCTAAATACTAGTTCCTCCTCCTGCTTGTACTCAGTTCGATGTGATTGGCAATGTGAGTTACTACTTTTAACCATTACAAAAAAATCATGCACACTTTAGCCACTTTATATTTCTCTATGCACACCATTTAAATAGCTGCAAAACAACGTTACTATAGGAGTAAAGTGTTTCAAAGTCCCCTGTAATCGTCCTTGAATAGAAGTACATTTGTGTGCTACTATGTTGCAGCTATCTGGCAGAGACGCCATATGCCTGCCAAGAGAAGACTGGACGTCTACTGGAATTTATATTTTCTATCGAAGGTCAAGATGAATCAAGGTAGTTCTTAGCCATTTTGTGCTCAGCAGATGTACATCACTTAGTATCTTCCTTTGTAATGCAGTATATTGATGGTGCCAAGTAACATTCTTGCACACAGGCCCTTCTATTCCGTTCGCTTCATGCTTCCAATGCTATCCCAAATAACAACGACAGCTGATGGATGCAGAACTTTGGTGTCGTTTGGAGGCCATAAAGCAGTAAGTGGCCATGTTTGGTATAAATGAACTATATAAGAGTTGTGACTCCCTTGTCTCTCTTTCCTCGAAATAATTTAAATGCTGGTTATACTAGTTCATCAGAAAACCTAGTTTCCAGTTTGAAAATAATAATCAATTTGAATCTTCTCTGAATTTTGGGCATCATTCTGGTTTTCAAGTTTTGTAGTTTACACAAATATGTTAATGCAGACACAAATCTGTGTAATTCACAACTGACTAGTAGGCCAACCCTCCCCCATGCACACGGGCTTGCTAGCAAGAGCTAATATTCACTGTTCATACGAACTTTATTTTATCTTGTCGCAGGGATGCTTAAGTTATAGGGTGTCGTCGCAAAACTTCACTAGTTCTGTCTAGGTGCCAATCACATTTGATGCTAGGTGTACGATTTGAAGTGTTCATGGAAATAAAATGGCAGCATTTTGATTTGCCAATGCCAACTGCTAGAACAGAAATTTGGCATAATGGATGGAGTTGCCATCTGTTGTTCAGTATGGCTTTGGACGTGCAGCTGATATGGCTGTTTTTCTGCCTACAGGTTATAGACTGCCTAATTAAAATGACAGAGCAGAATGGAATGATGGTCGACAATGGCAGCATCTTTTTGGCGTGCGATACTATCATAAACATTATGTCAAATGTAAGTACATACATTGTTCGAAACAGTTTTTTGCCTACCATGAGATAATCCTAATAGCCTAATGCTACTTATGTAGAGGAAGAGTTCCCATATTCAAATGGAGCCTTGTTTCATCTGTCTCCTGCAAGCACTTATTACATGGGCTGGTATATTCTGCTCCTAATTTTTTTTACAGAAGCTGAAATAAATATATGTATGTATTGTTTGTAGCGTGGCTCTCAGTGGTAGCCATTTCTCAATGTTTGATTCTTGCAACCATTTTACTTAATTTAGTAGACAGTGACAAATCTTTTTACCAAAATTCAGCATCACTGGAGGTTAAGAAAGGGGTTCTATGTCATTTAGGTCATAAACCAGTCCTACAATCCTATCTTTAAAACATGATCAGTCATATATGGAGCAATTTTTAGCAATGCCCAGCACTGGTTTCTGAACCATGGTCATGGAAAGAATTCTATAGCTGCTTCAGTCTCTGCCTATTGTCAGTTACCTGGCAATCTCGCATACTTGTAAAGCAGGATACTATATATGGACTGTGAGTAGCCAAGGAGAGATGAATACCTAAGTTTGATGCTATTCAATATGGACGATCATTTTTTCTGTTGATTATCTTCATGTGCGGATCAGTAACTCTCTTTTTATTAAATGTGAGCTGATCTGTAACTTTTTTTTTTCTTGAACGAGATATGATCAATAACTAGGAATATGTGTGATTGCTTATAGGAACAACTGATGCTTCATCAGTCATCATGACAGCCTCCAGCTTATGCACGATGGTGATGGAGTTGACATCAGAAGAGTTCCTCTTGAGCTGCTCTGATTTCGACCCCAAGACCCTTGGAAGTTTGTCTGACCTCATTGTCAGAAGCTTGCATCAGGTAATTATGACTTCATTTCTTTAGTGACATTATTTGCTCGAAGGCTCTTCTCTACAATGGGTTTTATATCCAGCGGCATTAGCATGTGTTTCCCTTCTTTTTCTTCAATTCTGGGTGTATTTGCTTGATGATGGCTTACTGTATTGCCCTACAGGATATTCCTGACGGCGATATGGAACAGTTGAACCAAAAGCAAATAATCGTATCAGGTACGTGTAACGATCTGTTGATCTTACAAATGAAGAGGAAGGAAACATGGCTCTCATTCAGTGTGTGACCTGAAACATCATTATCTGACTTTTGCTTTTGTACTGGTTGCAGGCTACAAGCGCTGGGCTGATCGATTCCCTCGTGTTAGAAATGTTGTACATCAGCATGTTTCTGTCTGATCATCTGTCAGATCTTCTCTACATGAAAGAGTTCTTTTGTGAATGAAATCCTGATATGGGAACCTGAAGTGCTACCATCCCCTGGCATGGAAGTTTAATCTCAGACGGTCGGCCATTGACCATTTCCTTAGCTGACCTGCTGCTGATGTGCCAGGAAGTTTTAACGTCTCAAATGGCAGCTCACTGGTTCTTCTGTGTAATGCCTGTTGGCCTGACAAGAATACGTTTACTGGGGTGAGCAGGATGGTAGTGCATACATAGCCTAACCCTCCTGATCAGTTGTGGAACGACTGGCATGCCTTTTCTTATACACTACACTGGAATACATCAAGCAATATGCTGAGATGCGATACTGTCTTCATGTATTTTCTCTGCCTCTGTTCGACAGAACTCTCCTTTCATGTAACAAATTAACAGTGATATAGTACCGTATGTGCACATGTGACGTGTTGCTCCGTTCTAGCAAAGAATGCCACATTTCTGTTCGGTTCTTTTGTTTAATTTGTTCATCTCCCTATTCAGAAAATTCACATCTAATGTAGAAACCACAGCTGTATGTAGACTTCTCTTCCAGTCTCCAGTGCTCAGTGACACCTGAATGGGGACAAACCTTAAATGTCGAGCAAGCAACAGCTTTTGTGCAAGGAACCAAAATAACCTGACACCCTTTTGAAAACTAAATGCCAACACAGCTGTAAGAAAGGTGTGATGCTGGTTGGAGATCTCAATCAAAGGAGGTCTTATAAATATATAGAAACAAACACATGATAAATAGAAACAATGAGCGCCATGATATGTACTCCCTCTGTTTCATCCAGGGCTTTTTGACTAATCTGTGCAGACGTTGTTCAGAAACATCTATTGCAGGAACCACTGTAAAACCACGGTAAGTAGATTCCCTCTCCAAGTTGAATGTGTTCAACAAAAGCTGAACTGGGACACAGAACATGAAATGTTGCACAAGCAGCCAGAAGAACCTGGTATTCTTTCAAATCAAAACACCCACGCAGTTGTAAAAATAAAAGGGTGGCATGTTTGGACATCTCAACCAAAGGAAGAAGACCTTACATATGGAAACAACGCGAAGATACAAGTCGAAACGACTGTCACAATACATAGGAGTTTTGTCAAATTCCTCAAAAAGAAAAATCCCACATTACCCAAACAAGTCTAGAACATCTGAAGTCACTGGAACTAGTCGGACGGAAATCGCAGGCACATCTGTCTTCTGAATTACTTTCGACTCGTAATGTTGTGGTTTAAAACACTGCTAATATAGTAACATGAGTTTAACAGCCAAAGATTGCCTTCATGGTCGACTGGTGTCCATTGCCGTGCATGTTCATTCCTTTCAGACTGTCGTGGCTTTCAATCTGCGCAGAATAGCGAACTGTTTTGGCAGCCCCTCGCACACCCTCCTGGGAGATCTGACAGCAGCCAATAACGGTCAGTGACTCCAGCTTCTGTGAACTTACCAGCGCAGCCATTCCAGCATCAGTCACATTCTTACATTCCCGGAGTGTGAGACTACTCAAACAAGGAGCCTGGACAATGAAATTCATCCCAGCATCAGTTATAGACTCGCAATCCACGAGCTCGAGTGTCTCTAGGAACTGTGTGGATGAGATGCCCTTCATCCCCTCGTCATCAAATATGATGGCACCATTGAGCACAAGGGCACGAATCGGACAGGATTGGATGAGCGTCACAATACCCTTTTGTGTGAAGCCTATTTCAATTGGGTAAATGGGATTGATAAATGTGAAGGTGAGCTCAACAACCTGAAGCATAGGGCAGCTGAGAGCTAGCGCCTTGAGGCTGTCATCAGTCAGTGGTGTCCTAAACTCATAACCACATCGCAGAGGCATGAACCGAAGTGATATGGTATTAAGGTTGCTACACCTCTGGAATAGTGCAATCATCTCACTCTCATCTAGACCAATAACATATTCCAGGTAGAGTGTCTCCAATGCTTTGCACTTCCCTAGGAGAAAACGAAGTCCAATTTCTGGCATGGTTACAATATGAGCCAACCTAAGATCCTTCAGATTATCGCAGCAGATGTCATATCTATACGGATAGCCAACCTTGTATGCGGGATCCTGGACCGCACCCATCCAGTAGTTTCCATTAATCTCAAACTCAAACTTTTGGAGATTCACCCATCCTGGACCAAATTTTAGGAGGTCATACTGGCTGATTCCAGTGAAATCCTTTACAACAAGTTCTTCCAATGATCCATATCTCCCAAGGTACTCCAGCCACTCTACATTGTCTACTTCCGTACAGCCAACAAGGTGGAGAACAGAAAGATACCTGCAACTAACCGCCACCTGAGAAAGCCCAATAGAAGTTATTTCTGGTGCATAGTTCAGCCTGAGGGACCTCATCTTTTTGCAGTATGATGATATGTAGCCAATACCGGTGTCATCAATGTACAAGCAGTTGCTTAAAGTGAGATCAGATAGCAAGGGCAGTGAGATGATAGAACATGGAGGCCTTGGTTGTCCAGCTGGTCCCCGTGACTGGACGTCCAACCAGAGTAATTGATCTCTACTTTCCACAAATTGGGGAACCGGGAGAACAGAGATGTCAAGGCTTCTGTTGTAGGGTCAAGTCCACAGCCAACACGGATAGCATCCCTGTGCTCCGCCTCGATGGTGTAGAGCTGCTTCGACACAAGGGAAAGAGAACTACGATCAGTTGTGCTGGTGATCCTCTTGACAATCTCTGCAATCAGTAGCTCTGGGAGACCCTCCATCAAGTATCTCAAGTGCACAACTTGGGTAATTCAAAGCTCAGCAGGTGCTGGACAAAAGATTCAATGATCAGGATGCAACATATCAAAATAATCAGGTTATAGCGGTAAGAACGAATGTACAAGGAAAGATCAATGAAACATTGCACCTATTTATCTTTGTTGAATGATTTATGTGTACTTATCTTCACAATGAGCGTTAATTGATGGCAGCCTATTATTTGTATCCATATCACAAATAATATGAAATTTATGTTGGGCGTGAGGATAATCTACAAATACACCAATTAGAACTACAAGCCCACAAGATATTTTAACATGCACTGCTGAAATGAACTCATATCTGGAAGTACCTAACCAATCAGATGAAGATACTGTTCCTAGACACTACAGAAAAAACTTTACTGATTAAACCAAGATACCCTCTAGCTTTTCACAGAGATTCCAGTTTCATACATGATGGGCAATAATCGATAGAGTTTCGCGGAACCATGGAGCGGTGGCTCTACTCATTCTTGCCATCGGATTTCTCTTTGAGATCAATGCAGGAATTTTAGTTAGGCTATCTCTCCTAATCGCTTGTAAAGGAACTTCCGAGCTTGTGCACTGTACAATGTTCAATGCACAGTTACAAAGTCTGTGCCACATGCCAAATGCAAGGGCAGAACTAAAAAAATTCATAGAGACAAATAGAAACCAAAGATGAGTATTTAAATCACAAAGCATTAATCTGCATTCAGCAGCCTTAGTACTAGTTATTTTCAGCACCACTGGATTTTAGCTTGTTCACCTCAGATTTGCTCACGGTTGCAAGTAAGTGCCCGTAAATACATTTTATAATAGAGCTTTATTGCGAAATATTCAACCTTTAAATCGTGGTTGAAACAAAAAAACAGTATTTTGGTGATTGCCTGGTTGAATAAAATAGTGTTGGAACCCCTGAGGAGGCAGATCAATGAACAATACCATAATGGTTTGCCAACATTCCTTCATTCTAAGGTGCAACTGCATCCATTTTTGCTTGTTCTGTACACTAGAATACTAGATGACTAGAAGCTACAAGAGATTGTCTGACAAGTCTACATAAAAAAAAATTCTACAACATACTACTGGGCTTTTTGTCGGAGCATCGATCATCTTCACAAATACTATTGGTTCAGTAATTCGAAAAAGGTGTAAGGTGTGCTGCAACCCCTAGTAATTCGAATCCCACGGTGTTCAGGGATGGAGCCACCGCTCCGTGGAGCTAGAAACTTGCTCCCATGGGCTAATTCCATTAACAGAACAAAGTGGAACAATCAAGTAGATCTAGACAGTACAGCAGAACGGAATGCAAGTGGAAGAATCGGCATCGTATCGGCTGGCTCAACCAAATCCTTACCTTAGAGGAAGTGGCGACCAAGGAAAGAGGCGTATCCGTTTGGCGAGGCCGGCCGGGAGGGAAGAAATGGACGGAGACGGCGGCGACCAAGGGTTGGATTCGGCAGAGAAACCTCCGCGGCGAGGTCAGACGGAAAAGCAAAAACCCTCGTCTTGCTTCTCGTCGTGTCTCGGTGGACAAGACAGAGTTTGGGCTAAGATGGGCCGTGTTCAGTATTTGGGCTTCCGTTTCTTGTTTGATACCGGGCCGCATTATTTTAATTTCTTGGGAAATATACCGCTCGCTGTACCCCCACCCCCAATCGCCCGGCTCGTCCCACAGGAGACAGAGCCGCTCCTTGTCTCCGGCGATCGCCGGCGATGGCCCGCTCCGACCTGCACCTGCATTGCGCCTGGCCTCCCGCTTTTAAGGTGTTTTTTGTGTGTGTGGAAAACCGCAAAGAGCGGCTGAGCGGGGCTGGGTCGGCTATATCAGCTGCCTTCGAGCACCATCCACTCGCGTCGAGCAACTGCTTCCGATCGAGGCGAACAACGCTCGAGGAATTCTCTCGAACCAAAATGGTGCGATACTCTGATATCAGCGTGTGGATCTACGATTACGCACGGCGGCGGACAGCGACCAGCTAGTCGCCTGCATGGATCGGGTGCGCACCAGGTGTTCGGCAAATCGCGCAAGTGGGATGGAGATTGCGTTGCTGGTGGAAGCCGCCCCACCTGATTCAATGTATGTTTCCTCTCGATCAGTGATCACTATCATCAAAATTCTTGTCACTTCAGACCGTACCCTTAGGATTACACAGTACTTCAAATTCAAACTGTAACTAGTGACATATTTTTCAGCAGTATTAAAATGCTAATGCACTTCCCATTCAAAGTTCTTATGAGAGACACTGAGACAGAGTGCTTTTTTTTTTTTTTTTGGGAATAGACAGAGAGTGCATATAGGATCAAGAAACTGTATAAGAGTCACCTACCATATTCATAGGATTAAGATACATACGAACACCAGCCAGTTAGTCGACAGACAATGTCTGCATGCTCCTACTGGGATGCACGTTAATCTGATTATATCAACTACACTAGAAATCTGAGAAGAGGTGGAGCTAGCTAGAGCCTAGATCAGGGTAGAGATTGGACAGAGCCAAGCTGATTAGAGATCTAGAGACAGGTAATGACAGATAGACGATCCATTGCCCTGAATCTTGGACAATGTTGTGGACTGTCCTGACATTACAAGAGCTACAACTACAGAAGACAATGAGGTTGAATCACACTGGAGGTTGGCTGCCCTGCTTCTTCCTACGGTCGAACAAGAATGACAGCGTCAAATGGATTGCAAAGTAGCCCAGCACAGCGAAGATGAGACCGACGACATACACAGACGTCTTCTACCCCCTGTTGGAGCCGGCTGCATAGGAGACTAGGAGAGCCACCAAATCAATTATGGTTGTCCTGTTCATCACCCTCTGCGACCACCCTTCTTCCTTCTTGTTTGGCAGCCACTGCGGTAGCAGCATGATGATGACAACGATGGAAACCATGAAGGAAACGGAGTTGCTGTAGAAGAAGACAAGGTACCGAGGCCTCCTGTTGGCGTGCATCACCGGGTTGCCCGCCTCGTACCCGTTGCCGCTGCTCTGCCATGCTCCGCCAGGCGGTTCCAGGCCAGCCTGGTAGCCTACACTGGCCACCAAGATTCCTAGAAGCATCAGATACTTGCGCCTCATGTGTTTTTTCCTTTCTTTTTCACCCTCTTTCCTTTCATATGCCTCCTCCTTCTTTTGTTCATCTTGTTCTATGGATGGCACAACTGCCTCCTTCCTTTCATCTGCCTCCTTCTTCTTTTGTTCTTCATCTTGTTCTATGGATGGCACAGGTGCCTCCTTCCTTTCATCTGCCTCCTTCTTTTGGTCTTCATCTTGTTTTATGGGTGGCACATCTGCCGAGTTGTCATTTCCATTGATCTCCTTCATCAAAAATACTAGTAGAAGCAGCCTGGCTGCAACAAAGAGGACCACGGCCACCAACACGAAGATGTAGATGGATGTCTTGAGGTGTTGCGTGCTTCCGGCGGCGTAGGCCCCCATCAAACAAAACAAGCCCACCGCCGTACAAACAAAACAAGCCCACCGCCGTACAAACAGACAGTGCGTTGCTTCGTATGGCTGGCCTGTACAGGTTGGGGTTCACCAGGAGGAGGATGAGGGAAATGGACAACATGAAGCTCACCGAGTTGCAATAAAAGAAGGCATTGTAGCAGCACGGGTAGTTGTACAGGAGGACTGGGTCGCCAGCATGGACCGCCTTCTTTCGTGTAACAATGATAATATATTACTATGTACATTCAGTGCTAAAAAATGCTGCATTGTTTCATATGTGCACATGTGTTGTGCTTACCAGTTCTAATAAATAACACATCAGTTTTGTCCAAGATATTTTGTTTAATTTGTGCCACGACTTTGTTAAAAAATTCCCTATTTAAATAACAGTAAGAAAATTCCCTCTCCAACTTTAATGTGTTCAACACCTGAATTGGGATGCAGAAGAACATGAAAATGTCACACAAGCAGCCAAAAGAACCTGATATTCTTTCACAATACGAACACCCAGGGATGTATAAAAATAAATAAAAGCATGTCATGTTTGGAGATCTCAATCAAAGGAAGGACCTTATAAAAGGAAACGATGCAAATATATTACAGATTCAAAAGACTGTCACGGTACGGAAGAGCTCTCTCAAATTCCTCAAAGAGAAACCGCATTACCCAAACAAGTCTAGAACATCTGAAGCCATAGGAACCGGCTGGAAGGAAATGGCAGGTGCATCTGTCCTCCGGATAGTATAAACATAAACTAACAGCCATAGATCGAATTCATGGCCGACCAACGTCTATTTGCATGCAAAATGATGTTCATTGCTTTTAGACTGTCGTGGCTTTCAATCTCCTTGGAGTATTTAACTGTTTTGGCAGCCCATTGCACATCCTCCTGAGAGATCTGACGGCAGCCAATAATGGTCAGTGACTCCAGCTTCTGTGCTCTTACTAGCGCAGCCATTCCAACATCAGTCACTTTGTCACATTTCCGGAGTGTGAGGCTACTCAAACAAGGAGCCTGGACAATGAAATTCATCCCAGCATCCATTATAGACTGGCAGTCCACAAGTTCTAATGTCTCCAGAAACTGCGAGGATGAGAGGCCCTTCATTCCCTCATCGTTCAAAATGCTGGCACCATTTAGAACAAGAGAGCGGATTGGACAAGACTGCATGAGCTTCACGATACCCTCTTGTGTGAAACCTATTTCTGTTGGCCAATCATCATCGCAAAACGTGAAGGTGAGTTCAACAACCTGAAGCATTGGGCAGCTGAGAGCTAGCACCGTGAGGCTGTCATCGGTCAATGCCGTCCTAAACTGAATACCACATCGCAGAGGCATGAGCCGAAGTGAGATAGTTTTAAGGTTGCTACACCTCTTGAACAGTGCAATCATCTCACTCTCATCTAGACCAATAACATACTCTAGGTAAAGTATCTCCAGTGCTTTGCACCTCCCCAGGAGGAAACGAAGTCCAATTTCTTGATCAGTTACAATATGAGACAGCCTAAGATCCTTCAGATTCTCACAGCAGATGTCATAGCTATATGGGTAGCCAGTCACATATGCGGGATCATAGGGCCGACTCGACCAATATTTTCCATTAATTTCAAACTCAAACTTTTTGAGCTTTGCCCATCCTGGGCCAAACTTTAGGAGGTCATACTGGCTGATTCCTTTGCAATCCTTCACCACTAGTTCTTCCAATGATCCATGTTTACCGAGGTACATCAGCCACTCCACACTGTCTATTGCCTTACAGTCAACAAGGTGAAGAACAGAAAGATACCTACAACGAATCGCCACCAGGGAAAGCCCAACAGAAGTTATTTCTGGTGCATAGTTCAGCCTGAGGGACCTCAACGTTTTGCAGTGTGATATGTAACCAAGACCAGTGTCATTAATGTATGAGCAAAAGCTTAAAGTGAGATCAGATAGCCAGGGGCAGTGAGATGATAGAACATGGAGGCCTTGGTTGTTCAACTGGTCCCCCTGACTGTACGTCCAACTAGAGTAATTGATCACCACTTTCGCCAAATTGGGGAACCGGGAGAATAGCGATGCCAAGGCTTCTGTTGTAGGGTTGAGTCTACAGCCCACATGGATAGCATTTCTATGCTCCGCATCAACGCTGTAGAGCTGCTTTGAAACAAGTGAAAGAGAATTAAGATCACTTGTGCTTGTAATCCTCTTGATGATCTCTGCAAGCAGTGGCTCCGGGAGACCCTCCATCGAGTACAGCTGCAGCAGAACTTCAGCAATCTAAAGACTCAGCAGGGCCTGGACTAAGTCATTTATGATCAGAATGGAGCATATCAAAATAACCAAATAACAAACTGTAAGAACTAATGTTGAAGGAAGCATCTATGAAACAATGAATTTTTTTATGTTTTTTGAAAGGTTTGTATGCTTCTTCACAATGAATGTTAATTAACTGTAGCCTACCATTTGTACCAAATCA
The DNA here is from genome assembly GCF_022539505.1 of Lolium rigidum. NCBI lineage: Eukaryota > Viridiplantae > Streptophyta > Magnoliopsida > Poales > Poaceae > Lolium > Lolium rigidum. Next base: position 266,508,636 of record NC_061509.1, read on the forward strand.
TGGAGCAAAAAAAATGTTATAAGCAAAATCAAATTAAACTACCGCCCTAATTATATGAAATTTCTGTTGGGTGGGGCAATAATCTACAAATACACCAACTAGAACTACAAGCCCACAAGATAATTAAACATTCACTGCTGAACCAAACTCGTATCTAGAAGTACCTAACCAATCAGATAAAGATACTGTTCCTAGACACTACAGAATAGACTTTGCTGATTAAACCAAGCTACCCTCTAGCTTTTCACACAGATTCCGGTTTCACACATGATGGGAAATCGATACAGTTTCGCGGAACCATGGAGCGGTGGCTCTACCTGTTCTTGCCATCGGATTCTCTTTGAGATCAATGCCAGGAATTTTAGTTAAGCTATCTCTCCTAATCGCTTGTACAGGAACTTCCAAGCTTGGCACTGTACAGTTACAAAGTCTCTGCCACATGCCAAATGCAAGGGCAGGACTAAACAAAAATCCATAAAGACGCAGACACACCAAAGATGAGTATTTAAATCACAAAGTATTAATCTTACTACTAATTTTGAGCTCCACTGGATTTTAGCTTGTCACCACACTACCACAGATATGCTCACGGTTGCAAATACGTGCCTGAAAATACGTTTTATAATATAGAGCTTTAGGGTGTGTTTGGTTTGGTTCCCCAACTTGCCCCGCCAAAAAATTGGTTGCCCATAGAGTTGTGGTTATTGTTTGGTTTGTATCCAAAATTTTGGCTGCCAATGCATGCCCATCTCTCTCCCTCACAGATTCTTGCCAAAAAGTTGGCAAAACGTGGGCCAAGGATTCCTTGACCAAAAATTTGGCAGCCAACTCTTGCCAAATATTTGGTAGGGCTAATGTGGGCATCAACCAAACACACCCTTAATGCGACATATTCAGCCTTTAGATCGTGGTTAAAACAAAAAAACAGTATTTTGGTGATTGCCTAGTTGGATAAAATCGTGTTGGAACCCCTGAGGAGGCAGATCAATAAACAATACCATAACAGTTCACCACCATTCCTTCAATCTACCGGTGTAATAGCAACCATTTCTGTTCTGTACACTAAATGACTAAAAGTTACAAGAGATTTTCGGACAAGTCTACATAAAAGAAGCTACAATATACTGCTCGGCTTTTTGTCGGAGCATTGGTCATCCTCACAAATAGGAAGTATGTGTTCAGAGATTCAAAAAAGGTGCACCCTTGGCCTAGTACCACCCCTGGCAATTTACAGTTTCCCTACACATCTTTGGGGTTCTAGTGTTTGAATCCAACAATGTTCTGGGTTGTAGCCACAGCTCCGTGGATCTAGAAACTTGCTCCCATGGGATAATTCCATTAGCAGAACAAAGCGCAACAATCAAGTCGATCTAGAGAGTACAGCAGAACGGAATCTAAGAGGAACAAACGACATCGTCTCGGCTGGCTCAACCAAGGTCGCTCGAGGAGGGAAAGGAATGGACCCGACTCCTTACCTCGGAGGAAGCGGCGACCAAGGAAAGCGGCGCCGCCGTCCGGGAGGGAAGAAATGGGCGGAGACGGCGGAGACAAGGGTTGGATTGGGCGGAGAAACCTCCGCGGCAAGGTGACGGCAAAGCAAAACCCTCGTCTCGCGGCGTCTCGATGGACAAGCCGGAGTTTGGGCTAATATGGGCCGTATTCTGCTTAGGCCGATGTTATTTTATTTTCATTTCTGAGAAATATACCGCTCGTCCCACACGAGGCAGAGCCGCTCCTTGTCTCCGGTGATCGCCGGCGATGGCCCGCTCCGACCTACACCTGGGAAGCGCTGCGCTGCGCCTGCCCTTCAGCATTTCCGGTTTCCCTCGTGTCGCAAGTAGCGGCTGAGCGGGGCTGGCTCGGCTATGCCATCTGCATTCGCGCACCATCCACTCGCGATGAGCAACTGCTTCCGATCTAGGCGACCCACGCTCGAAGAATTCTCTCCAACCAAAATGCTGCGTGACTCTGGTACCAGCGTCCGGATCTACGGTGGCGGACGACGGACAGAGGCCGGCTCAGTCGCTTGCAGGGATCGGGTGCGCTGCAGGTGTTCGGCGAATTGCCCAAGCAAGATCATGTTGCTCATGGTATTCTTCTCCCCTGATTCAGTGTATGTTTCCTCGATCAGTGATCACTATTCATCAAAATTATTGTCACTTCAAACTGTACTCTTAGGATTACATAGTGTGGAATAAGCCGCCTTAGGATTTTACACAGCACTGCAAATTCACCTAGTGGCATACCCATATGTTCTAGTAGTATAACAAGGTGCTTCAGTTTCCTAAAGGATAATGCAATTGGAATTCATGCACTTCCCATCCAAGTTCTTATGAGAATCAGAGTGCTTCTTTTTAGGATTAGACAGAGAGTGCATATATGATCAGGAAACTGTAAACAAGCGCCCACCTGCCATATTCAATTTATTAAGATACATACATTACAAACACCACCCAGTGAGTCCAAAAACAATGTCAGCATGCTCCAACTGGGATGCACATTAATCTAATTATATCAACTACACTAGGAATCTGAAAAGAGGGGAAGCTAGCTAGAGCCTAGAGCAAGGGTAGAGATTGGACAGAGCCAAGCTGATTAGAGACCTAGAGACAGTTACTGATAGATAGCCGATCCATTGCCCTGAATCTTGGACAACTTTGTGGACTGTCCTGACATTACAAGAGCCACAACTACAGAAGAAAATGATGTTGAATCATGCTGGATATCGGAAGCAGTTGCAAAGTATAATCTTCCGGCACCGGCGACGATCAAACCAGGATGACAGTGTCATATGGATTGCAAAGTAGCCCAGCACGGCACCGATGAGCGTGAAGACATACACAGACGTCTTCCACCCCCTGTTGGAGCCGGCTGCATAGGACCCTAGGAGAGCCACCAAGTCAAGTATGATCGTCCAGTTCATCACCCTGAGCGACCTTTCCTCCCATTCTTCTCCCTTGTTGTTTGGCAGCCAGTGCGGTAGCAGCATGATGATGACAACAATGGAAGCCACGAAGGAAACCGAGTTGCTGTAGAAGAAGGCAAGGTACCGGGGCCTCCTGTTGTCGTGCATCACCGGGTCACCCGCCTCGTACCCGTTGCCGCTGCTCTGCCACGCTCCACCTGGCGGTTCCAGGCCGGCCTGGTAGGCTACGCTCGCCACCAAGATGCCTAGCAGCATCAGGTACTTGCGCCTCGCGTGCTTTTTCCTTTCTTCTTCCGCCTTCTTCTTTTGTTCTTCGTCTTGCTCTAGGACTACGGGTGACGCAGCTTCCGCCTTCTTCTTTTGTTCTTCGTCATTTCTCCTGACCTCCCTCATCAAAAATACTAGAAGCACCCCGGCTGCAATGAAGAGGACCACGGCCACCAATATGAAGATGTAGATGGATGTCTTGAGGTGTTGTGTGCTTCCGGCGGCATATGCCCCCATCAAACAAAACAAGCCCACCGCTGTACAAACAGACAGTGCGTTGCTTCGTATGGCTGGCCTGTACAGGTTGGGATTCACCAGGAGGAGGATGAGGGAGATGGACAACATGAAGCTCACCGAGTTGCAGTAAAAGAATGCATTGTAGCGGCGCGGGTAGTTGTACAGGAGGACCGGGTCGCCAGCATGGTGCCCGAGCTCGTCATCCTGGAGCAGGAAGCCGCCTGGAGGGGTGAGGCCAGCTTGGTAGGTGATGGTCGCGGCCAAGATCGCGAAGAGGAGTAATCGTTTGCGCCTCTTCTCCAACAAACGATCTTTGGCATCGTCTTTCTCTTCCTTGTGGTCCAGCGTGAGGAAGATGACATGGATCACCACATAGACCAGGACGGCGCCTGCCAAGGCCATGGCGTAGATGGAGTGGTTCACGTCCCGGCAGCTTCCCGCGGCATACGCGCCGATGAGGCCAAACAGGTCGAGTATCATGGCCGCCTCCAGCACGTGGTGCCTGACCAGACGTTCATTCTGGACCAGGACGATGGCCACCAAGGAGGCCACGAAGGCAACCGAGTTGCAATAGAAGAATATCCTGTACCGCCTAGCGTCCGTCGTGAGAAGGATCGGGTCGCCAGCCATGTGCCCGTCGCCGTTATCCTGCCAAAGGCCACCCGGCGGGTTCAACCCTGCCGTGTAGGTGATGGTGGCGGCAAGAGTGGCGAGCAGTAGAACAAGAGAGCGAGCCTTGTCCAGAGCCTCCCTAGCACTGCATCCATTCATTGCCGAGAAAGAAGAAACAGAGTTCAGTTCAGTTGTAGAGAAAAATGAAACAGAGTTCAGTTAAGTTGCAAAGAAAATATAATAAACAGAGTTCAGTTGCAGAGAGAAAGTAAACAGAGTTCTGTTCAGTTATATATAGAGAAATAAACAAAGAAGAGGATATGTATGTGCTCAATACCTGACATTATCATCAGTCTCCTGATTTTGATTTTCATCAGTTTGTTGCGCTGGCCTGGAAGGGGAAGGCAAGGGTTTTGACGTTGAAGTGAAGTAAGCATGGAGAAAGAGGAGTATGATGAATGCCACAACGGCGCCAACCAGGCTGAGTACGTAGACAGTGGTGTCGGTGTGCCTGCAGCTGCCGGCGGCGTATGCGACGACGAGGCCGACCAACGCGACGACAATGCACAGGTAGAGGGCAAGCTGAAGAGACCGGGCTGTCTTCTTGTGCAGCTTTTTGACGTTGATGATGAGCAGCATGATGATGAACAGGGACGCCACAAACGCCGTGGTGTTGCAGAGCAGGAACACCGTCAGGCGCAGGCTGTGGTGCTCCTTGAGGATGGCGTCACCTGGCCGGTGGCTGCCCCCGGTGCTGTCCCAGAAGCCACCCGGCGTGCTCAGCCCGGCCACGTAGGTGATGCTCACCGCGAACGTCGCGAGAAGCATCACGACCTTGCGGAGCCGTTCTTGGGCTTTCTGGTCCTTCTTTTCTTCGATCTTGGGCACGCTGCCGGAGTCAGGGTCGGGGACGCCGATGGGGCCGCCAGACATCGCCCCTCCGGAGCTGGAGTTGGAGGTTTTGTGTGGAAACCACCAGTCCAGCAACTTGGTAATCACGATGTAGAGGAAGACGACGGCAACCAGCAGCACGGAGTAAACAGTGGAGACCTTGTCCCGGCAGGTGCCGGCGGCGTAGGCGCCCATGAGGCTGAGCAGGTCGAGCAACATGAAAATCCGCAGCAGCACGACGTCGGAGACGACCCAGGTGATGCCCTTCTTCTCCTTCACCTTGTCGTGCCGGACAGCGAGGATGAGGATGAGGACGATGACCACAAGCGACGCGGCGAACGCGGTGGCATTGCAGTAGAAGAAGGCGAGGTACCGACCATAGTGGGTGTCGCGGATGACGGGGTCGCCGGCGAGTCGTTGACCTTGGCTGGCGTCGTCGCGGGCGCCCTCCTGCCATACGCCCCCCGGCGGGTTGAAGCCCGCGTCGTATGTCACGGTGGCCACCAGGGTGGCCAGCAGCAGCAGGTACTTCCGCAGGCTGTACTCCCACGGCTGCTGCCCGGACGCCACTGCCGGCTGCTCCTTTACCGGCTGCTGAGGTGCTGGCGCGTCATGCCCGGGCACCATTGCCGGCCGCAGAGGTGCTGGCTGGCCGTGGCAGGGCTCCAATGCCGGCTGCTGAGGTGCTGGCTGGCCGTGCTCCATTGCGGGCTTCACTTTCTCAGCAGGTGTGCTTGCTCCCTCTTCTAGATCGTTGTGATCCAGATTCCAGAATGGCCAATGACAACGATAGTATAGGTGAGTTGTCTGATTATAGAAACACCTTGACTCGCAGCGAGTCGTCGCCTCGTCGGGAGGAAGCTGCCCTGCGTGTTCTTAAAGTCTGATAGACTGCTTTTGTACTCTGTTTGGTACTGCAATTGTCACATGTGAACGCGTCGAGTCAACTCGGTCTTTGGTGACAAGCAAGTCTTTTCTCCTCTGCATATCATGTACTCTACACTCAAAATATTGTTATCTGCGATCATGTAGTTCATAATCATGAAAGTGTTGATGTATCTCGTATGTACTTGAATATCAAATTAAGTTACATTTTGCCATGTCATTACATAGCTGATAAAAAAAGACTCCGAGTATTAAATACTTCTGTGGGATTTTTAGTTTTGGTTTTGCTATAATTTGTGAATTTGTGCAACATGGGAGTGCAGCATGAGAGTTGCACATGAATTGCAACCAAGATTTTTTTCCATTTGCACATGCATGTGTTGTAATTAAAACAAAAATGTTCATTTGGTACAAAAAAAAATCATGAAGTACAAAAAATAGTCATGCTCAATTGATTGAGAATTAAGCTAATTCTCAATCAATTGAGCTTTCTGCGCACCCTTATATTTTACCTCTGCGTTCAAAATCAAGGGTAAGATATTGAAACTCATGCTCAAAATCAAGGGTATGATATTGAATTATTGAATTATTAATTATTTAATCCATTTTTTCTGAAATATTATTTACACGCAAATTAGCAGTTATTTCGTTCTTGGCAAAATGTTTCTACAATAAAACTGTGCAAATATTTTTTTGCACAAAGTCCAGATCTGATTATTACCATCACGACTTTATTTTTTTGCGGCAATAATATTGTTGCAAGAATATTTGTGAGATTTGCTTGAGAAAATCATCATTTTGATTACTCATAGTGGAAATAACTTAGGGGTAACATGTACCCACGTGCAATATCAACTAGGCATTTTGATGACATCACATGTGGGACATAACATGTCATTAAATTAGGAGAGAGATATGCTTCGTTCACAAATAAGGGTTTGTTTAGACATGCTTTAAGTCAAACTATATTAACTTTGACCAATTTTCTAAAAAAAGTAGCAACGTTTCTAGCACTAAATTAATATTGTTTGGGATTGGGGTGGGTTGAGGTGGTTTAAATCCCAAACAAGTCAAAATACACCTTAATCCACTCCAACACACCCCAATCCACCTGAGTAGGGGATCAACCGAACAGGGCCTCACTGGTTCAACATCTTTGCAGTGAGATGTGGAACAACGAGGATATACTATGTTGTGTCTCTGACCTTTTGTGGTAAACTGACATTTAAAAATAGAATTGCTTAGATATTAGAAGCACAGTAAGCTCAAGCCATGATTGAGCACCGATGAAGCTCGTTTGAGCATCATGTAGCATGTTTTAAGAAAATCCAAAGAGGCTTAACTATTTAACACAACAAAATAATTACAGCTCGCTGTGTTAGGATGTAATAGGGTCCCATCTATATTCTTCATCTAACCGGATCTGCGTGGGCAGCAACCAGGGATGGAGCAGGGAGCTCATGATCGGTGAAGACATGACCCGGGAGGAGGAAACGACGGGGAGATGATGGAGGCCACACACACAGGACGAGCAGCAGGAGAAACCCCGTTGACGTGGGCTGGCTGCTGGTTGTGATGGAGGGAGGCGGCACAGGTGACCCTACTACGCTAGGGTTTTGTCGCCCCTGGTGTCTAAACTGAATATAACGAACTTGCATCATTTTCCACAACGTCAAAAAATATGGCGAACCCTGTCCACATGCCATTGCCAAGTGTAGCTTCCGTCGCACTGGATTCAGATAGAAGTAAGATCATAGAAGGATGATGTCTGATGTGCAGTTAGTGCATTACAAAGGACCATCTGCTACCTCATTGTTTTATTGTAGATTTGTTCAGCATTTTTGTAGAATTTTGAGAAGTTTGGCTATCGGTGCCGCTGCTTGGTCATTTTATCTATTTGCTTTTAGATACCACTAAGAATTCATGTTGCTTTGTTACTTATTTTGGTAGAATTGTTTTAGCACTTTCAACGTACTATTATCATGTTTGTGGCATGATATGTATTCATGGTGAATGAAATTAGCGTATAAACCATATCTTATTATCTCAATGAGTATGTCAAACTTTGATGCACACGTGCACACTCACAAAAGAGTCACAAATAATTTTGAAAAATGTCATTGTTTTATGTGGTTTGTGCAAACTAATCGACAAAATAATTCTTACTTTATCTATTTTGAAAAGCATGAGGTTAATACGATATCTGGGAACTACCAAATGTTGATCCAGTTATACATTTACTTCTTTTTTGAGCTATAGTTGTATATATACTTTCAAGGATTTTTCACAAATGTAAGGTAGCTTAGCTCATAATCTATCACTCATGCCGTGCAACGCACGGGCATTCAACTAGTTTCAAGATAAAATAAGTGTACACCATAATAAATAAAACTTTAGAGGACATCACACCTATGTTATTTTTCACTACCAAGATAACATAAACAAGCAACATATGCATGACAGGCTGTATATTACTTCTCTCTAGGAGCAGACTTAGTAATAGTCGGTGGACCTAATAGTGGGAGCAAACTTAAAATGTCAGGCTAAACTATAACAAATCAACGTTGTGCCCAAGAAATAGAAGTCAACGAAGCCAACAGTACACGGCCCTGACACAAGGAGAAATGCAAGGGGAGGAATAGACGTAGAATCCCTGACGTAACCAGCCTGACGTAGGCACCCCTGACGCCGACCTGATTAAGTAGATAGACCGTTCAGTCCCAGCCAGGCGCCCATGAGGCGGATGATCAAAATCTCTTGTCTCCTTTTTCTGGTTACTCACGTAGTACTGTTCTCTCTTATTAGGGATGAGGGCCATTTGTTGCTTAATTATCTAAGGTCATGTTAGATCGTGACAGTTTATGGTATGTATTTGGTTTTTTTTGTTAATTTAATAGTGCAGGCATACTTATGCATTTATTTGTTGAACAGTGGGACAGCCAACCTTTCCTCCATAGCAGCCTTCAGCATTTTTTACTCCGTATGGTCAAATCAGGCGGAGTATATACTCTTTTCATTTCAAGATGATTCTAATAACATTAATTTTATATTCTAGATATTAATATTTTTTCTTTATTTGTAACCAAACTTTGTAAAGCTTGACTTTGAATAAACCTAGACTATAGGGTAATTGCGAACTTAGGGAGTAGAGCGGAGCATGGTCTTAGGTCCTGACACACATCTATAATAACTAAATAGTTCATCCCCACTAGCCTATCTTTCTATTCTTAATAGGTGATCTCATTTCTTTTAGCATGCAAGTTATACACCTCAGCAGCCTTCTAATTGGTCCACATCATTTCTCCTTCCGCCATGTCATTCAGTCCGTGTCTGTTCGTTTCATCTTCCCCACATGGAGCAGTTAACCCCCACGCTGAAAAGATTACTAGGAGCAGGCTTTAATTCCATCCGTTGCTTCACCTCCGTACCAGATTGATCTCTAGAATTGGGCCATTACTGAACATTGATCTGCAGGCCATAATGTCCTCTCTGCTCCCTTCATATTCCATGACCTTTTAAATACCCATCACCTCCGGTCATCCTCTAGGCAGTTCTTACTAGAAAAATGTAGAGGACGCACCAACAGATGGATATTACAATTAAAGAAGATGAAATTTGGCAATGGCTGGCAGCTAGGAACATTCCAACTATCCCTTCCTCAAGTGTCCTGCTCCGATCAATTTCATCATTGAATTCAGCAAGGTCAAGCGCTCAATCCTTCAAGATCCGCTTCATGCAAATTTGCATCACCGTCCTCACAGCCTCTGCAACCAGCTCTACTTGAGTTCCTGACAAATTCACGCCTTCACCTGAACTCGAGGTACCTCTCTCTCTCTCTCTCTCTCTCAGTCATTTTCTGTAGCTCCCTCCGGCTTTATATTCTTTATTTTCTAATCATTCTTGGAATGGAAGCTTAATTGTAGTGTTCTCGTAATATTTGGTGATTTTAGTATTCCTACCGTATATACATGAATCAGAAGAACAAACATACCATTCAACCGTCTATTCAGGTAACAACCACTGTCTTTCTTTTCTATTTCTTTCAACTGAAATCTAGATTGTGGATTCAAATAATTTGTCCACTATGTGATTTCTTCTCCTATGTAAATAACATGCAGGATTTGTATATTTGTCAAATCCAGATTGTGCATTCAAAATAATTTGTCAGCTATGTGAATCCTTCTCCCATGTCTCCTTTCATGTTTGGTGACTAGGAAAGAAATCCCAGTGGCACTTCTGAATACTTGAAGTTGTCCGGAGTAAGTCTCAATAGACACCATGTTTAATGTAAGAATACACAGTGAGGATTCGTGTAGGTATGTCTGTTCTTTGGCCAAATAGTTGAAAACCACCATGTTAAATTGTATATGTAAGGGTATATTGCCCCTATGTGTGGTTTTGGTAATCAGTGACAACCCCTATGGACAAATATTTTCATTGAGTTTATATGAAGGAATATTCCATAGGTACTACTTGTATTCCATGTGTTGGATTCAAGTATGAATGCCATGAAGATAAAGATACACCTTGTGTATTGGCATCAAGATCATCGATTTAAAGACATATATGTGATATGATCAAGAAGAAGAAACGAAGATGGAGTTCTTATGTGGAACTCAATATTAGCCATGCTCTATCTTATGTGAGTATGAGAAGATACAAGGTTGAGTTAGGCAAGTTCAAGATGAGCATCTTGAGTGGATCACATGCTTGAAGCTTGTCGTCCATTTGGTGATAATGGACATGTGAAGATGTGCATCAATGGAGCTTTCCCATCATAGTGTATGGGGGAGTATTTGTGAGTCTTCACGAAGCAACATTGATCAAGTGAGGCATTCCGGCTTGTGTAGAGCTTGAAGAGTTATCATCAAGATCAAGCGGGATGCGCAAGGCAAAGGTATGATCTTGATAGGTTTTCCTTTTACCGGTCTCAAGGCGGTTGATGGGAGACCGGATTATAGGATAGATAGCCGCACTATTAAGAGGGGCTTTCGGTTGGGTAACTTGATCACATCATCTTAGGGAGCTCAATCCTTTGCATACTTTGCATATCCTTATTGACTCTTGGTGTTTCTATGTGTAAGGTTCTTGAGCTTGTTGCTAGCTTTACAACAAGCCCAAGTTCATCGAAAACGGAGTTCGCATGCATCTTCTATTACGTTTTCGAGGTTGGGCGATTTTACCGGTTATTCATGATATAAGGTTCTACCTTTTATATTCATGATAAAATCCCCTCCTACAGATTCTTGTGTTTTCACTTTCCATAGGATAGCATTTGTTGTTATCTTCCAAACAAAATTGGTTTCATTCGAATCGGAGTTCGGGAGCACTAGTTATTAAAGGAAAAGGAAAAAGGAGAAAAGAAGAAAAAAGGGGAGGGGCAGCCGGCTGGGCGACCGGTCAGCCGGGCCGCACGCCGGCCCACCCGGTCCGCACCGGTCGCCAACCGGACCGGCCTCCAGTGGCCTTTTGGCCCAAGTCCGGTCGCAGGCCCGGTCCGTGACCGGCCTGCCCGGCGCTGCCCCCGGCCTGGCCGGACGCCTCCCTGGGCCGCTCGCCCTGGCGCGGCCTGCTCACCTCCCTGGCCCGCTCGCCACCGGCTGGGCCTCACAGCCCCAGCGCAGCCCGCGCGCCTGTGCGCCCCCAAGGCTATCCGCCGCCTGTGAGCGTGCGCTGCCTCGCCCGGCTGTTGGGCCGGTCCGACCGGGCTGCATGCTGGCCTGTCCGGCTGCTGCTCCGGTCGGCCGGCCTGGTGGCCGGCTGGGCCGTTTTTCCTGCCCGATTTGCTGCCCGTTTTTCTTGTCTTTTTCTCTGTATTTTTCCCCAACAGGTATACTTGCTTCCTAGCTATAAATAACCCTTTCTTCCACCTTGAGCAAGTAGGTCTTCCTATTCTCTCTCCTCCATTGTTCCATTTTGAAGAACTTGCTCTCCCCTTTGATTCCTCCAACTATTCTTGCTCATTCTTGAGGCTTTGAGAGAGGAGATCTAGATCTACACTTCCACCAAACCATTTCTTCTCTAAGTGAGGGAATCTCTTGGGATCTAGATCTTGGAGTCTTTGGTTGACTTTCCCTTTGTTCTTCCTCTCCAATCTCATCCTAGCATTCGTTGCTTTGGTGGGATTTGAGTGTGAAGGACTTGAACATCTCTAGTGTTCTTGCTTTGCATCATTGCATAGTGTTGAGCTCTCTACCACGATTAGTTCGAGTGAGAGACCGTGAGCTTGTTACTCTTGGAGGGTGACCTCCTAGTTGGCTTGGTGATTGGTGCTCCGGTGATCTCTTCAAGAAGATTGTGAAGAGGCCCGGGCTTCTCCTTCGTGGAGCTTGTGAAGTGGTTGTGGAGCTTGCCATCTCCGGAGCGGAGGAAAAGCTAACCATAAGGAAAGGACCATTATCCTTCGTGGGTGTGGTTCGGAGAATAGGGTGAGCCTTCGTGGCGCGGGGAATCCTTCGTGGGACCTCCACTCCTCCAAACGTGACGTACCTTCTTGCAAAGGAAGGGAACACGGGAATACATTCTCGTCTCCGCGTTCCTCGGTTATTTCTATACCCGAGCTCTCTTTCCTTGTGATAGCCATCGTGCTTGAAGTACATATATCTTGCTATCACTTGTGCTACATATATCTTGTGCCTATCTTGCTTAGCTCTAGTTGCTATTGTTACACTTAGTTGAGCTTAGCATATTTAGAGTTTGTGCTTGTAAACTAAACGATAGTTTAATTCCGCATTCTTACAAGACAAATCCGCAAGAGTTTGTAATTGCCTATTCACCCCCCTCTAGGCGACATCTCAATCTTTCAATTGGTATCAGAGCAAGGTCTCTCCTTGTTTAAGGCTTCACCGCCTTGAGAGTAAAGATGTCGGCTAGTATAGTGCACAATGACACAATTGTCTTTAATTGCACAAATTATCTTTTATGGAGAAATTGCTTGCTTCATAAACTTCGGACCTTGTGTCCAAATATAGAGCAATTTCTTGATGTAGGTTTTTCTCCTCCGATGGATTCTCAAAATCTGTCTTTAGAGGATGAGAAAAACTTACATCTTGAAGCTCAAGTATCTAATGAGCTTTTATTCTCCTTGAGACCCGATTTTCGTAGGTTCTTGATATATATAAAGCGAAAGTCGTCTCATGAGATGTGGATCAAGCTTAAAGAAATGTTTGGTGGATCCACTTCTCAATTGGTCGGTGGTGACTCCGAGGAGCTCTCTTCCCCTTCACATCATGAAGAGCTCCAAGTTGCTTCCACCTCCGGTCGTGATGAGTTATCATCTTCTTCCACTTCACCAACGTGTAGCAAGACACGAGGTAATGATATGGTGAGTGGTGAGGAAAATTGCAATGTTGATATTGTGCTCAAGAGTGATGATTCTTCATCTCTATCCCATTGCAATGCTTCCTCTTTGGACTTAAACACATCTAGCATTGAAAATAATCTACATGCTTGTGTTGATAGTCCTTGCATATCATGTGTAAATTGCTTACATAGATCTCATGATGATATGCTTACCTTGTCTTGTTCCCATAATCAAAATGTTTCTATTTCCTCTAGTTGGTTGTTGACTAACAATGTAGAGGAAACCGAACACTCTATGGATCAAGACACGATTTCAAATGAGGATTCAAGAATATCTTCATCTTCATTCTCCGGTTTGCACATGTGCCTTATGGCAAAAGGATCAAAGGTATCTCCTACTTTGACTCCCAACACATCCTCTAATGATGAGAATGATGATGATGATAATGATGAAGAATATAATACCTTGGTGCATAATATGGCAATGGTATATGCTTCTCTTCATGGTAATAAAGAAGCTCGTGCTAATCTCGAACACTCTATGGATACCTTGAATAAATATAGGGAAACCATAGTGGAGTTGGAGTCCCATGTTGAAAATGAGGAAATGAGATTCACTCTCCTCAAGCATGAGCTAAAAGATGAGAAGCACACTAATTTTATGCTTACACAAAAAATTGAATCCTATATGCATGAAAATGAGAAAACTATGGTTGATGCTTGTGCTACTAACTCTAATTCTTGTGAAGCATCTACCTTAAAGGAGAATGTTGAGTTGAGGGCTCAACTTGAGTTGCTAACTAGCAATTATAGGGAATTGGAAGAAAGTCATAAAAAGCTCTCAATCTCTCATGATGATCTTCTAATTTCCTATGATGGGCTAAAGTTAGCTCATGAGGCTAGTATCACTAAGGTAACATCTTGTGAGCCTCATGTGGACATTAGCACAATCTCTACTACAAGTGCTATATTGGCATGTGCTAGTTCTTGTAATCCATCTAGTCAAACTAGTGATACACCTTGTGTTGGATTACTCACTTTGCCTTGTTGCTCTAACAATGAAGCTTCTACTTCCTCTATTACTTGTATTTCTACTAACCATGTAAAGGAAATCAAAGAGCTCGAGGCCCAAGTCCTTTCTTTGAAGAAAGACTTAGAAAAGCGTCATGAAGGGAAATCCGCACTCGACAAGATGCTAAGTGTGCAACAATCCCCCAATGAAAAGAGTGGACTTGGATTCAACTCCAATAACAAGAACAAGTCCAAGAGCAAGAGCAACAAGAAGAAGGGCCAAGACAAAGTCAAGGATCCGGCCAAGTTGGTTTGCTTCAAGTGCAAGGTCGAAGGGCATCATGTTAGATCATGCCCATTGAAGAAGAAGAAGCACTTGAGTGAGAAACAACAAGGGAAACGGCCACAAGGTCAAGGTCAAGCTCATGCTCAACCTCAAGTTGAAGATAGGCCACTTCCCAAGAAGAATCAAGATATTGTTCCCCAAGAGAAGAAATCAATAAAGAAGAGAAAGGGGAACACTTGCTACTTATGCCGTGAGAAGGGGCATGATACGTCTCCAACGTATCGATAATTTATTATGTTCCATGCCACATTATTGATGATATCTACATGTTTTATGCATACTTTATGTCGTATTTATGCATTTTCCGGCACTAACCTATTAACGAGATGCCGAAGAGCCGATTGCTTGTTTTCTGCTGTTTTTGGTTTCGAAATCCTAGTAAGGAAATATTCTCGGAATTGGACGAAATCAACGCCCAGGGTCCTATTTTTGCATGAAGCTTCCAGAAGACCGAGGGATAGACGAAGTGGGGCCACGAGGTGGCGACACAACAGGGCGGCGCGGCCTGGGCCCTGGCCGTGTGGCCCTGGTGTGTGGGCCCCTCGTGACGCCTCTTGACCTGCCCTTCCTCCTACTTAAAGCCTCCGTCGCGAAACGCCCAGTACCGAGAGCCACGATACGGAAAACCTTACAGATACGCCGCCGCCGCCAATCCCATCTCGGGGGATTCAGGAGATCGCCTCCGGCCCCCTGCCGGAGAGGGGAATCATCTCCCGGAGGACTCTTCACCGCCATGGTCGCCTCCGGAGTGATGAGTGAGTAGTTCACCCCTGGACTATGGGTCCATAGAAGTAGCTAGATGGTCGTCTTCTCCTCATGTGCTTCATTGTCGGATCTTGTGAGCTTCCTAACATGATCAAGATCATTTATCTGTAATGCTATATGTTGTGTTTGTTGGGATCCGATGGATAGAGAATACTATGTTATGTTGATTATCAATCTATTACCTATGTGTTTTTTATGATCTTGCATGCTCTCCGTTATTAGTAGAGGCTCTGGCCAAGTTTTTACTCTTAACTCCAAGAGGGAGTATTTATGCTCGATAGTGGGTTCATGCCTCCATTAAATCTGGGACAGTGACGAAAAGTTCTAAGGTTGTGGATGTGCTTGTTGCCACTAGGGATAAAACATTGATGCTATGTCCGAGGATGTAGTTATTGATTACATTACGCACCATACTTAATGTAATTGTCTGTTGTTTGCAACTTAATACTGGAAGGGGTTCGGATGATAACCTGAAGGTGGACTTTTTAGGCATAGATGCATGCTGGATAGCGGTCGATGTACTTTGTCGTAATGCCCAATTAAATCTCACTATATTCATCATATCATGTATGTGCATGGTCATGCCCTCTCTATTTGTCAATTGCCCAACTGTAATTTGTTCACCCAACATGCTATTTGTCTTATGGGAGAGACACCTCTAGTGAACTGTGGACCCCGGTCCATTCTTTTACATCGAATACAATCTACTGCAATACTTGTTCTACTGTTTTCTGCAAACAATCATCATACACACTATACATCTAATCCTTTGTTACAGCAAGCCGGTGAGATTGACAACCTCACTGTTACGTTGGGGCAAAGTACTTTGGTTGTGTTGTGCAGGTTCCTCGTTGGCGCCGGAATCCCTGGTGTTGCGCCGCACTATATCCCGCCGCCATCAACCTTCGACGTGCTTCTTGACTCCTACTGGTTCGATAAACCTTGGTTTCTTACTCGAGGGAAACTTGCTGCTGTACGCATCACACCTTCCACTTGGGGTTCCCAACGGGCGTGTGCTTTACGCGTCATCAAGCTAAATTTCTGGCGCCGTTGCCGGGGAGATCAAGACACGCTGCAAGGGGAGTCTCCACAATCCAATCTCTTTACTTTGTTTTTGTCTTGCTTTATTTTATTTACTACTTTGTTTGCTGCACTTATATCAAAACACAAAAAAAATTAGTTGCTAACTTTACTTTATTTACTGTCTTGTTCTCTATATCAAAAACCCAAAAAAAAAATTATTAGTTACTTGCATCTTACTTTTGTTACCATGTCTAGTTCTGCACCTGTTACTTCTTCACCCGAGGAATTAGTCTTCACTTTTAAACAAGGGGATGAGGAGAGTTTTAAAGATGCTTGGTCCAGAATTTTTACTTCTTATCGTAAAGCTGAACCTCAAATGACTCTAAGTTTGCTCCTTAGTAATTTTTATTTTGGTCTTATGATTCGCTATAGATATGCCTTGGATGCTTGTAGTGGGAGGAGATTTCCTTCATTGCAATGGGGATCAAGCTTTTAATGCCATAAAGAAGTTGGTTGCATCACATGATTCAGCTAATAACTTTGATTCAGCCCTTATTAGCATTTATAATAGATTGAACACTCTTGAGACAAGTGCATCTCGCTTGAATGAAAATTATAGATATGTTCGTAACCGTCTTGATCAAGTTTTAGTGAACTCGAACCTTCATTATGGGATCCTACTATTAAAATTGTTATCGGTGACCAAACTCTTCATGCCAATTGTGATATTATGTCTGAATTTTGCCTAATTCCTAAGAGTATTCATGAATCTTTGAAACTTTGGGGATTCGTTGAAGGGGGGGAAGGAATAACTCTTATTGATAACTCTGTTATAATTCCTAAAGGAATAGCTGCGGGTGTGCATACAACCATTCTTGGGAGAACAATATCCATTGATTATCTTGTTATTGAATGTGCAGGAACAGGACAAATCACACTCGGAAGATCCCTGCCGAAACTATTGGGAGCAGTCATAGATATGGGAGAAGGTACCCTAAAATTCACCTCTACACCGGGGGGTAGACATATATTCCCTAAATCAAAGAGTAAGAAAAAGAACAAGAAAGGTAAGGGTAAAGCCCAAGGTAATGTTGATATACTTCGTCTCTTGATAATACTTGATACACACTTTCTGCGCCTAGCTGAAAGGCGTTAAAGAAAAACGCTTATGGGAGACAACCCATGTTTTTACTACAGTACTTTTATTTTATATTTTAGTCTTGTAAGTTGTTACTACTGTAGCAACCTCTCCTTATCTTAGTTTTGTGCATTGTTGTGCCAAGTAAAGTCGTTGATGGTAAGGTTCATACTAGATTTGGATTACTGCGCAGAAACAGATTTCTTTCTTTGTCACGAATCTGGGCCTAATTCTATGTAGGTAACTCATAAAATTATGCCAATTTATGTGAGTGATCCTCAGATATGTACGCAACTTTCATTCAATTTGAGCATTTTCATCTGAGCAAGTCTGGTGCCTCAATAAAATTCGTCTTTACGAACTGTTCTGTTTTGACAGATTCTGTCTTTTATTTCGCATTGCCTGTTTTGATATGCTTGATGGATTTTTCTATTCCATTGACTTTCAGTAGCTTTTTGCAATGTCCAGAAGTGTTAAGAATGATTATGTCACCTCTGAACATGTAAATTTTGATTGTGCACTAACCCTCTAATGAGTTGTTTTGAGTTTGGTGTGGAGGAAGTTTTCAAGGATCAAGAAAGGGAGATGATACAATATGATCAAGGAGAGTGAAAGCTCTAAGCTTGGGGATGCCCCGGTGGTTCACCCCTGCATATATTAAGAAGACTCAAGCGTCTAAGCTTGGGGATGCCCAAGGCATCCCCTTCTTCATCGACAACACTATCAGGTTCCTCCCATGAAACTATATTTTTATTCCATCACATCTTATGTGCTTTGCTTGGAGCGTCGGTTTGTTTTTATTTTTGTTTTCGTTTGAATAAAATGGATCCTAGCATTCATTGTGTGGGAGAGAGACACGCTACGCTGTTGCATATGGACAAATATGTCCTTAGGCTTTACTCATAGTATTCATGGCGAAGGTTGAATCTTCTTCGTTAAATTGTTATATGGTTGGAATCGGGAAATGCTACATGTAGTAATTCTAAAATGTCTTGAATAATTTGATACTTGGCAATTGTTGTGCTCATGTTTAAGTTCTTTCATCATATACTTTGCACCCATTAATGAAAAAAAAATACATAGAGCTTGCTAAAATTTGGTTTGCATAATTGGTCTCTCTAAAGTCTAGATAATTTCTAGTATTGAGTTTGAACAACAAGAAAGACGGTGTAGAGTCTTATGATGTTTACAATATGTCTTTTATGTGAGTTTTGCTGCACCGGTTCATCCTTGTGTTTGTTTCAAATAACCTTGCTAGCCTAAAACTTGTATCGAGAGAGAATACTTCTCATGCATCCAAAATCCTTGAGCCAACCACTATGCCATTTGTGTCCACCACACCTACCTACTACATGGTATTTCTCCGCCATTCCAAAGTAAATTGCTTGAGTGCTACCTTTAAAAAAAATTCCATTCTTTACCTTTGCAATATATAGCTCATGGGACAAATAGCTTAAAATCTATTGTGGTATTGAATATGTACTTATGCACTTTATCTCTTATTAAGTTGCTTGTTGTGCGATAACCATGTTCCTGGGGACGCCATCAACTACTCTTTGTTGAATATCATGTGAGTTGCTATGCATGTCCGTCTTGTCTGAAGTAAGGGAGATTTACCACTCATTTAATGGTTAGAGCATGCATAATGTTAGAGAAGAACATTGGGCCGCTAACTAAAGCCATGATTCATGGTGGAAGTTTCAGTTTTGGACATATATCCTCAATCTCAAATGAGAACATTAATTGTTGCTACATGCTTATGCATTAAAGAGGAGTCCATTATCTGTTGTCTATGTTGTCCCGGTATGGATGTCTAAGTTGAGAATAATCAAAAGCGAGAAATCCAAATGCGAACTTTCTCCTTAGACCTTTGTACAGGCGGCATAGAGGTACCCCTTTGTGACACTTGGTTAAAACATGTGTATTGCGATGATAATCCCGGTAATCCGAGCTAATTAGGACAAGGTGCGGGCACTATTAGTATACTATGCATGAGGCTTGCAACTTGTAAGATATAATTTACATGATACATATGCTTTATTACCACCGTTGACAAAATTGTTTCTTGTTTTCAAAACCAAAGCTCTAGCACAAATATAGCAATCAATGCTTCCTCTGCGAAGGGCCTTTCTTTTACTTTTATGTTGAGTCAGTTCACCTATCTCTCTCCACCTCAAGAAGCAAACACTTGTGTGAACTGTGCATTGATTCCTACATACTTGCATATTGCACTTGTTATATTACTTTACATTTACAATATCCATGAGATATACATGTTATAAGTTGAAAGCAACCGTTGAAACTTAATCTTCCTTTGTGTTGCTTCAATACCTTTACTATGAATTTATTGCTTTATGACTTAACTCTTATGCAAGACTTATTGATGCTTGTCTTGAAAGTACTATTCATGAAAAGTCTTTGCTTTATGATTCATTTGTTTACTCATGTCATTACCATTGTTTTGATCGCTGCATTCATTACATATGCTTAAAATAGTATGATCAAGGTTATGATGGCATGTCACTCCAGAAATTATCTTTGTTATCGTTTACCTACTCGGGACGAGCAGGAACTAAGCTTGGGGATGCTGATACGTCTCCAACGTATCGATAATTTCTTATGTTCCATGCCACATTATTGATGATATCTACATGTTTTATGCATACTTTATGTCGTATTTATGCATTTTCCGGCACTAACCTATTAACGAGATGCCGAAGAGCCGATTGTCATGTTTTCTGCTGTTTTTGGTTTCAGAAATCCTAGTAGGGAAATATTCTCGGAATTGGACGAAATCAACGCCCAGGGTCCTATTTTTGCACGAAGCTTCCAGAAGACCGAGGGATAGACGAAGTGGGGCCACGAGGTGGCGACACAACAAGGCGGCGCGGCCTGGGCCCTGGCCGCGCGGCCCTGGTGTGTGGGCCCCTCGTGACGCCTCTTGACCTGCCCTTCCGCCTACTTAAAGCCTCCGTCGCGAAACCCCCAGTACCGAGAGCCACGATACGGAAAACCTTACTGAGACGCCGCCGCCGCCAATCCCATCTCGGGGGATTAAGGAGATCGCCTCCGGCACCCTGCCGGAGAGGGGAATCATCTCCCGGAGGACTCTTCACCGCCATGGTCGCCTCCGGAGTGATGAGTGAGTAGTTCACCCCTGGACTATGGGTCCATAGCAGTAGCTAGATGGTCGTCTTCTCCTCATGTGCTTCATTGTCGGATCTTGTGAGCTGCCTAACATGATCAAGATCATTTATG
Source organism: Lolium rigidum (assembly GCF_022539505.1). Taxonomy (NCBI): domain Eukaryota; kingdom Viridiplantae; phylum Streptophyta; class Magnoliopsida; order Poales; family Poaceae; genus Lolium; species Lolium rigidum. The sequence continues at coordinate 266,529,297 of NC_061509.1, forward strand.
TGTAATGCTATATGTTGTGTTTGTTGGGATCCGATGGATAGAGAATACTATGTTATGTTGACTATCAATCTAATAACTATGCGTTGTTTATGATCTTGCATGCTCTCCGTTATTAGTAGAGGCTCTGGCCAAGTTTTTACTCTTAACTCCAAGAGGGAGTATTTATGCTCGATAGTGGGTTCATGCCTCCATTAAATGCGGGACGAGTGATGGAAAGTTCTAAGGTTGTGGATGTGCTTGTTGCCACTAGGGATAAAACATTGATGCTATGTCCGAGGATGTAGTTATTGATTACATTACGCACCATACTTAATGCAATTGTCTCGTTGTTTGCAACTTAATACTGGAAGGGGTTCGGATGATAACCTGAAGGTGGACTTTTTAGGCATAGATGCATGCTGGATAGCGGTCTATGTACTTTGTCGTAATGCCCAATTAAATCTCACTATATTCATCATATCATGTATGTGCATGGTTGATACGTCTCCGACGTATCGATAATTTCTTATGTTCCATGCCACATTATTGATGATATCTACATGTTTTATGCACACTTTATGTCATATTCGTGCATTTTCTGGAACTAACCTATTAACAAGATGCCGAAGAGCCGGTTGTTGTTTTCACGCTGTTTTTGGTTTCAGAAAACCTAGTAAAGAAATATTCTCGGAATTGGACGAAATCAACGCCCAGGGTTCTATTTTGCCACGAAGCTTCCAGAAGACCGAAGGAGAGTCGAAGTGGGGCCACGAGGTGGCCATACACCAGGGCGGCGCGGCCCAGGCCCTGGCCGCGCCGACCTATGGTGTGGGCCCCTCGTGCCGCCTCTTTACCTGCCCTTCCGCCTACAAATAGCCTCCGTCGCGAAACCCCCGATACCGAGAGCCACGATACGGAAAACCTTATCGAAACGCCGCCGCCAATCCCATCTCGGGGATTACGGAGATCTCCTCCGACACCCTGCCGGAGAGGGGATTCATCTCCCGGAGGACTCTTCACCGCCATGGTCGCCTCCGGAGTGATGAGTGAGTAGTTCACCCCTGGACTATGGGTCCATAGCGGTAGCTAGATGGTTGTCTTCTCCTCATTGTGCTTCATTGTTGGATCTTGTGAGCTGCCTAACATGATCAAGATCATCTATACGTAATTCTATATGTTGTGTTTGTCGGGATCCGATGGATAGAGAATACTATGTTATGTTAATTATCAAGTTATTACCTATGTGTTGTTTATGATCTTGCATGCTCTCCGTTATTAGTAGAGGCTCTAGCCAAGTTTTTGCTCTTAACTCCAAGAGGGAGTATTTATGCTCGATAGTGGGTTCATGCCTCCATTGAATCTGGGACAATGACAGAAAGTTCTAAGGTTGTGGATGTGCTGTTGCCACTAGGGATAAAACATTGATGCTATGTCTAAGGATGTAGTTATTGATTACATTACGCACCATACTTAATGCAATTGTCACGTTGTTTTGCAACTTAATACTGGAAGGGTTCGGATGATAACTCTGAAGGTGGACTTTTTAGGCATAGATGCGGTTGGATGGCGGTCTATGTACTTTGTCGTAATGCCCAATTAAATCTCACTATATTTATCATGTCATGTATGTGCATTGTTATGCCCTCTCTATTTGTCAATTGCACGACTGTAATTTGTTCACCCAACATGCTTTTATCTTATGGGAGAGACACCTCTAGTGAACTGTGGACCCCGGTCCATTCTTTTATACTGAAATACAAATCGGTCCACAGTTCACTAGAGGTGTATTTCAGTATAAAAGAATGGACCGGGGTCCACAGTTCACTAGAGGTGTCTCTCCCATAAGATAAAAGCATGTTGGGTGAACAAATTACAGTCGGGCAATTGACAAATAGAGAGGGCATAACAATGCACATAGATGTCATGATAAGTACAGTGAGATTTAATTGGGCATTACGATAAAGTACATAGACCGCCATCCAGCTGCATCTATGCCTAAAAAGTCCACCTTCGAGTTATCATCCGAACCCTTCCAGTATTAAGTTGTAAAACAACGGACAATTGCATTAAGTATGGTGCGTAATGTAATCAACAACTACATCCTTAGACATAGCATCAATGTTTTATCCCTAGTGGCAACAACAATCCACAACCTTAGAACTTTCGTCACTCGTCCCAGATATCAATGGAGGCATGAACCCACTATCGAGCATAAATACTCCCTCTTGGAGTTAAGAGCAAAAACTTGGCCGAGCCTCTACTAATAACGGAGAGCATGCAAGATCATAAACAACACATAGGTAATAACTTGATAATTAACATAACATGGTATTCTCTATCCATCGGATCCCGACAAACACAACATATAGTATTACGTGATAGATGATCTTGATCATGTTAGGCAGCTCACAAGATCCAACAATGAAGCACAATGAGGAGAAGACAACCATCTAGCTACTGCTATGGACCCATAGTCCGAGGGTGAACTACTCACTCATCACTCCGGAGGCGACCATGGCGGTGAAGAGTCCTCCGGAAGATGAATCCCCTCTCCGGCAGGGTGCCGGAGGAGATCTCCAGAATCCCCCGAGATGGGATTGGCGGCGGCGGCGTCTCTGGAAGGTTTTCCGTATCGTGGCTCTCGGTACTGGGGGTTTCGCGACGGAGGCTTTAAGTAGGCGGAAGGGCAACGCGGGGCCACACGAGGGCCCCACACCATAGGTCTGCGCGGCCGGGGCTCGGGCCGCGCCGCCCTATGGTGGCGGCGCCTCGTGGCCCCACTTCGACTCCTCTTCGGTCTTCGGAAGCTTCGTGGCAAAATAGGACCCCGGGCGTTGATTTCGTCCAATTCCGAGAATATTTCGTTACTAGGATTTCTGAAACCAAAAACAGCAGAAAACAAGCAATCGGCTCTTCGGCATCTTGTTAATAGGTTAGTTCCGAAAATGCACGAATATGACATAAAGTGTGCATAAAACATGTAGATATCATCAATAATGTGGCATGGAACATAAGAAATTATCGATACGTCGGAGACGTATCAGCATCCCCAAGCTTAGTTCTGCTCGTCCCGAGCAGGTAAAACGATAACAAAGATAATTTCTGAAGTAACATGACATCATAACCTTGATCATACTATTTGTAAACATATGTAAAGAATGCAGCGATCAAAACAATGGTAATGACATGAGTAAACAAGTGAATCATAAAGCAAAGACTTTTCATGAATAGTACTTCAAGACAAGCATCAATAAGTCTTGCATAAGAGTTAACTCATAAAGCAATAAATCAAAGTAAAGGTATTGAAGCAACACAAAGGAATATTAAGTTTCAGCGGTTGCTTTCAACTTGTAACATGTATATCTCATGGATAATTGTCAACATAGAGTAATATAACAAGTGCAATATGCAAGTATGTAGGAATCAATGCACAGTTCACACAAGTGTTTGCTTCTTGAGGTGGAGAGAGATAGGTGAACTGACTCAACATAAAAGTAAAAAGAATGGTCCTTCAAAGAGGAAAGCATCGATTGCTATATTTGTGCTAGAGCTTTTATTTTGAAAACATGAAACAATTTTGTCAACGGTAGTAATAAAGCATATGAGTTATGAAAATTATATCTTACAAGTTGCAAGCCTCATGCATAGTATACTAATAGTGCCCGCACCTTGTCCTAATTAGCATGGACTACCGGATCATCGCAATACACATGTTTTAACCAAGTGTCACAATGGGGTACCTCCATGCCGCCTGTACAAAGGTCTAAGGAGAAAGCTCGCATTTTGGATTTCTCGCTTTTGATTATTCTCAACTTAGACATCCATACCGGGACAACATGGACAACAGATAATGGACTCCTCTTTAATGCATAAGCATGTGGCAACAATTATTATTCTCATATGAGATTGAGGATATATGTCCAAAACTGAAACTTCCACCATGAATCATGGCTTTAGTTAGCGGCCCAATGTTCTTCTCTAACAATATGTATGCTCCAACCATTAAGGTGGTAGATCTCTCTTACTTCAGACAAGACGGACATGCATAGCAACTCACATGATATTCAACAAAGAATAGTTGATGGCGTCCCCAGAAACATGATTATCGCACAACAAGCAACTTAATAAGACATAAAGTGCATAAGTACATATTCAATACCACAATAGTTTTTAAGCTATTTGTCCCATGAGCTATATATTGCAAAGGTGAATGATGGAATTTTAAAGGTAGCACTCAAGCAATTTACTTTGGAATGGCGGAGAAATAGCATGTAGTAGGTAGGTATGGTGGACACAAATGGCATAGTGGTTGGCTCAAGGATTTTGGATGCATGAGAAGTATTCCCTCTCGATACAAGTTTTAGGCTAGCAAGGTTATTTGAAACAAACACAAGGATGAACGGTGCAGCAAAACTCACATAAAATACATATTGTAAACATTATAAGACTCTACACCGTCTTCCTTGTTGTTCAAAACTCAATACTAGAAATTATCTAGACTTTAGAGAAACAAAATATGCAAACCAAATTAGCAAGCTCTAAGTGTTTCTTAATTAATGGGTGCAAAGTATATGATGCAAGAGCTTAAACATGAGCACAACAATTGCCAAATATCAAATTATCCAAGACATTTTAGAATTAATACATGTAGCATTTTCCAATTCCAACCATATAACAATTTAACGAAGAAGAAACTTCGCCATGAATACTATGAGTAGAGCCTAAGGACATACTTGTCCATATGCTACAGCGGAGCGTGTCTCTCTCCCATACAGTGAATGCTAGGATCCATTTTATTCAAACAAAACAAAAACAAAAACAAACCGACGCTCCAAGTAAAGCACATAAGATGTGGCCGAATAAAAATATAGTTTCAGGGAGGAACCTCGATAATGTTGTCGATGAAGAAGGGGATGCCTTGGGCATCCCCAAGCTTAGACGCTTGAGTCTTCTTAGAATATGCAGGGGTGAACCACCGGGGCATCCCCAAGCTTAGAGCTTTCACTCTCCTTGATCATATTGCATCATACTCCTCTCTTGATCCTTGAAAACTTCCTCCACACCAAACTCGAAACAACTCATTAGAGGGTTAGTGCACAATAAAAATTAACATGTTCAGAGGTGACACAATCATTCTTAACACTTCTGGACATTGCATAAAGCTACTGGACATTAATGGATCAAAGAAATTCATCCAACATAGCAAAAGAGGCAATGCGAAATAAAAGGCAGAATCTGTCAAAACAGAACAGTCCGTAAAGATGGATTTAATTGAGGCACCAGACTTGCTAAAATGGAAATGCCCAAATTGAATGAAAGTTGCGTACATATCTGGGGATCACTCACGTAAATTGGCTTAATTTTCTGAGTTACCTACAGAGAATTAGACCCAGATTCGTGACAGCAAAGAAATCTGTTTCTGCGCAGTAATCCAAATCTAGTATTCACTTTACTATCAAAGACTTTACTTGGCACAACAAAACACAAAACTAAGATAAGGAGAGGTTGCTACAGTAGTAAACAACTTCCAAGACTCAAATATAAAACAAAAATACTGTAGTAAAAACATGGGTTCTCTCCCTTAAGCGCTTTTCTTTAACGCCTTTCAGCTAGGAGCAGAAAGTGTATCTCAAGTGTTATCAAGAGATGAAGCATTGACATTACCTTGGGCTTTACCCTTACCTTTATTGTCCTTACTCTTTGGCTTAGGGAATATATGGCTACCCCCGGGTGTAGAGGTGAATTTTAGGGTGCCTTCTCTCACGTCTATGACTTGCTCCCAATAATTTCAGCGAGGATCTTCCGAGTGTGATTTGTCCTGTTCCTGCGCATTCAATGACAAGGTAATCAATGGATATTGTTCTCCCAAGAATGGTTGTATGCACACCCGCAGCTATCCCTTTAGGAATTATAACAGAGTTATCAATAAGAGTTATTCCTTCTCCCCTTCGAGTGAATTCCCAAAGTTTCAAAGATTTATGAATACTCTTAGGCATTAGGCAAAATTCAGTCATAATATCACAATTAGCATGAAGAGTTTGGTCACCTATGACAATTTTAATAGTAGGATCCCACAATGAAGGTTCAGAGTTCACTAAAACTTGATCAAGACGGTTACGAATATATCCATAATTTTCATTTAAGCGAGATGCACTTGTCTCAAGAGTGTTTAATCTATTATAAATGCTAATAAGGGTTGAATCAAAGTTATTAGCTGAATCATGTGATGCAACCAACTTCTTTATGGCATTAAAAGCTTGATCCCCATTACAATGAAGGAAATCTCCTCCCACTAGAGCATCCAAGGCATATCTACAGCGAATCATAAGACCAAAATAAAAATTACTAAGGAGCAAACTTAGAGTCATTTGAGGTTCAGTTTTACGATAAGAAGTAAAAATCCTGGACCAAGCATCTTTAAAACTTTCCTCATCCCCTTGTTTAAAAGTAAAAACTAATTCCTCAGGTGAAGAAGTAACAAGTACAGAGCTAGACATGATAACAAAAGTAAACTAAATGCAAGTAACTAATTTTTTTGTGTTTTTGATATAGAGTGCAAGACAATAAATAAAGTAAAGCTAGCAACTAATTTTTTTTTGTGTTTTGATATAATGCAGCAAACAAAGTAGTAAATAAAATAAAGCAAGACAAAAACAAAGTAAAGAGGTTGGGAAGTGGAGACTCCCCTTGCAGCGTGTCTTGATCTCCCCGACAACGGCGCCATAAATTTGCTTGATGCGTGTAATTGACACGTCCGTTGGGAACCCCAAGAGGAAGGTGTGATACGCACAGCGGCAAGTTTCCCTCAGTAAGAAACCAAGGTTTAATCGAACCAGTAGGAGTCAAGAAGCACGTTGAAGGTTGATGGCGGCGGGATGTAGTGCGGCGCAACACCGAGATTCCGGCGCCAACGTGGAACCCGCACAACACAACCAAATACTTTGCCCCAACGAAACAAGTGAGGTTGTCAATCTCACCGGCTTGCTGTAACAAAGGGTTAACCGTATTGTGTGGAAGATGATTGTTTGCAAGAAAACAATAAAAACAAGTATTGCGAGCAGATTTGTATTTCAAGTATAAAAGAATGGACCGGGGTCCACAGTTCACTAGAGGTGTCTCTCCCATAAGATAAAAGCATGTTGGGTGAACAAATTACAGTCGGGCAATTGAAAAATAGAGAGGGCATAACAATGCACATACATGTCATGATAAGTACGATGAGATTTAATTGGGCATTACGACAAAGTACATAGACCGCCATCCAACTGCATCTATGCCTAAAAAGTCCACCTTCAGAGTTATCATGCGAACCCCTTCCGATATTAAGTTGTAAAACAACGAGACAATTGCATTAAGTATGGTGCGTAATGTAATCAACAACTACATCCTTAGACATAGCATCAATGTTTTATCCCTAGTGGCAACGAGCAATCCACAACCTTAGAACTTTCGTCACCTGTCCCAGATATCAATGGAGGCATGAACCCACTATCGAGCATAAATACTCCCTCTTGGAGTTAAGAGCAAAAAACTTGGCCAGAGCCTCTACTAATAACGGAGAGCATGCAAGATCATAAACAACACATAGGTAATAACTTGATAATTAACATAACATGGTATTCTCTATCCATCGGATCCCGACAAACACAACATATAGCATTACGGATAGATGATCTTGATCATGTTAGGCAGCTCACAAGATCCAACAATGAAGCACAATGAGGAGAAGACAACCATCTAGCTATTGCTATGGACCCATAGTCCAGGGGTGAACTACTCACTCATCACTCCGGAGGCGACCATGGCGGTGAAGAGTCCTCCGGGAGATGAATCCCCTCCGGCAGGGTGCCGGAGGAGATCTCCAGAATCCCCCGAGATGGGATTGGCGGCGGCGGCGTCTCTGGAAGGTTTTCCGTATCGTGGCTCTCGGTACTGGGGGTTTCGCGACGGAGGCTTTAAGTAGGCGGAAGGGCAACGCGGGGGCCACACGAGGGCCCCCGATGGCGTGTATTTCACACGTTCGTTGGGCAACCCCAAGAGGAAGGTATGATGCGCACAGCAGCAAGTTTTCCCTCGAAAAGAAACCAAGGTTTATCGAACCAGGAGGAGCCAAGAAGCACGTTGAAGGTTGATGGCGGCGGGATGTAGTGCGGCGCAACACCGGAGATTCCGGCGCCAACGTGGAACCTGCACAACACAACCAAGCTACTTTGCCCCAACGAAACGAGTGAGGTTGTCAATCTCACCGGCTTGCTGTAACAAAGGATTAACCGTATTGTGTGGAAGATGATTGTTTGCGGAGAAAACAGTAGAAACAAGTATTGCAGTAGATTGTATTTCAGTAAAGAGAATTGGACCGGGGTCCACGAGTTCACTAGAGGTGTCTCTCCCATAAGACGAACAGCATGTTGGGTGAACAAATTACAGTTGGGCAATTGACAAATAAAGAGAGCATGACAATGCACATACATATCATGATGAGTATAGTGAGATTTAATTGGGCATTACGACAAAGTACATAGACCGCCATCCAACTGCATCTATGCCTAAAAAGTCCACCTTCGGGTTATCATCCGAACCCCCTCCAGTATTAAGTTGCAAACAACAGACAATTGCATTAAGTATGGTGCGTAATGTAATCAACAACTACATCCTTAGACATAGCATCAATGTTTTATCCCTAGTGGCAACAGACACAACACAACCTTAGAACTTTCATCCATCGTCCCGTGTGTCAATGCGGGCATGAACCCACTATCGAGCATAAGTACTCCCTCTTGGAGTTAAAAGCATCTACTTGGCCAGAGCATCTACTAATAACGGAGAGCATGCAAGATCATAAACAACACATAAGCATAACTTTGATAATCAACATAACAAGTATTCTCTATTCATCGGATCCCAACAAACGCAACATATAGAATTACATATAGATGATCTTGATCATGATAGGCAGCTCACAAGATCCGACAATGATAGCACAATGGGGAGAAGACAACCATCTAGCTACTGCTATGGACCCATAGTCCAGGGGTAGACTACTCACTCATCACTCCGGAGGCGACCATGGCGGTGTAGAGTCCTCCGGGAGATGAATCCCCTCTCCGGCAGGGTGCCGGAGGCGATCTCCGAGGATCCCCGAGATGGGATCGGCGGCGACGGCGTCTCGGTAATGTTTTCCGTATCGTGGCTCTCGGTACCGGGGGTTTCGTCACGGAGGCTATTTGTAGGCGGAAGGGCAGGTCAAGAGGCGGCACGGGGGCCCAAACCACAGGCCGGCGCGGCCGGGGGTGGGGCCGCGCCGCCCTAGGGTTTGGCCACCCCGTGGCCCCTCTTCGTCTCTCCTTCGGACTTCGGAAGCTTCGTGAGAAAATAGGCCTCCGGGCTTTAATTTCGTCCAATTCCGAGAATATTTCTTTACTAGGATTTCTGAAACCAAAAACAGCTAGAAACAAAGAATCGGCACTTCGGCATCTTGTTAATAGGTTAGTTCCGGAAAATGCACGAATATGATATAAAGTGTGCATAAAACATGTAGATAACATCAATAATGTGGCATGGAACACAAGAAATTATCGATACGTTGGAGACGTATCAGCATCCCCAAGCTTAGTTCTCGCTCGTCCCGAGCAGGTAAAACGATAACAAAGATAATTTCCGGAGTGACATGCCATCATAAACTTGATCATACTATTTGTAAAGCATATGTAGTGAGTGCAGCGATCAAAACAATGGTGATGACATGAGTAAACAAGTGAATCATAAAGCAAAGACTTTTCATGAATAGCACTTCAAGACAAGCATCAATAAGTCTTGCATAAGAGTTAACTCATAAAGCAGTAATTCAAAGTAAAGGTATTGAAGCAACACAAAAGAAGATTAAGTTTCAGCGGTTGCTTTCAACTTGTAACATGTATATCTCATGGATATTGTCAACATAGAGTAATATAATAAGTGCAATAAGCAAGTATGTAAGAATCAATGCACAGTTCACACAAGTGTTTGCTTCTTGAGGTGGAGAGAAATAGGTGAACTGACTCAACATAAAAGTAAAAGAATGGTCCTCATAGAGGAAAAGCATCGATTGCTATATTTGTGCTAGAGCTTTGATTTTGAAAACATGAAACAATTTTGTCAACGGTAGTAATAAAGCATATGCATCATGTAAATTATATCTTATAAGTTGCAAGCCTCATGCATAGTGTACTAATAGTGCTCGCACCTTGTCCTAATTAGCTTGGACTACCTGGATTATCACCGCAATACATATGCTTTAACCAAGTATCACAAAGGGGTACCTCTATGCCGCTTGTACAAAGGTCTAAGGAGAAAGCTCGCATTTGGATTTCTCGCTTTTGATTATTCTCAACTTAGACATCCATACCGGGACAACATAGACAACAGATAATGGACTCCTCTTTTAATGCTTTAAGCATTCAACAACAATTAATTCTTTTCTCATTAGAGATTTGAGGATGTTTGTCCAAAACTGAAACTTCCACCATGGAACATGGCTTTAGTTAGCGGCCCAATGTTCTTCTCTCACAATATGCATGCTCAAACCATTCAACTCGGTGTAGATCGCCCTTACTTCGGACAAGACGAACATGCATAGCAACTCACATGAAATTCAACAAAGAGTTGATGGCGTTCCCCGATAAACATGGTTATCGCACAACAAGCAACTTAATAAGAGATAAAGTGCATAATTACATATTCAATACCACAATAGTTTTTAAGCTATTTGTCCCATGAGCTATATATTGCAAAGGTGAATGATGGAATTTTAAAGGTAGCACTCAAGCAATTTACTTTGGAATGGCGGGAAAATACCATGTAGTATAGGTAGGTATGGTGGACACAAATGGCATAGTGGTTGGCTCAAGTATTTTGGATGCATGAGAAGTATTCCCTCTCGATACAAGGTTTAGGCTAGCAAGGTTGTTTGAGGCAAACACAAGGATGAACTAGTACAGCAAAACTCACATAAAAGACATATTGAAAGCATTATAATACTCTATACCGTCTTCCTTGTTGTTCAAACTCAAAACTAGAAATTATCTAGACCTTAGAGAAACCAAATATGCAAACCAAATTTTAGCATGCTCTATATATTTCTTCATTAATGGGTGCAAAGCATATGATGCAAGAGCTTAAACATGAGCACAACAATTGCCAAGTATCACATTACCCAAAACATTTATAGCAATTACTACATGTATCATTTTCCAATTCCAACCATATAACAATTTAACGAAGGAGAAACTTCGCCATGAATACTATGAGTAGAAACCAAGGACATATTTGTCCATAAGCTACAGCGGAGTGTGTATCTCTCCCATAAAGTGAATGCTAGGATCCATTTTATTCAAACAAAACAAAAACAAAAACAAAACGACGCTCCAAGAAAAAGCACATAAGATGTGGCCGAATAAAAATGTAGTTTCGGGGAGGAACCTGATAATTTGTTGATGAAGAAGGGGATGCCTTGGGCATCCCCAAGCTTAGACGCTTGAGTCTTCTTGATATATGCAGGGGTGAACCACCGGGTGCATCCCCAAGCTTAGAGCTTTCACTCTCCTTGATCATGTTGCATCATACTCCTCTCTTGATCCTTGAAAACTTCCTCCACACCAAACTCGAAACAACTCATTAGAGGGTTAGTGCTCAATATAAATTGACATATTCAGAGGTGACACACTCATTCTTAACACTTCTGGACATTGCATAATGCTACTGGACATTAGTGGATCAAAGAAATTCATCCAACATAGCGAAAGAGGCAATGCGAAATAAAAGGCAGAATCTGTCAAAACAGAACAGTTCGTATTGACGAATTTTAAAATGGCACCAGACTTGCTCAAATGAAAATGCTCAAATTGAATGAAAGTTGCGTACATATCTGAGGATCATGCACGTAAATTGGCATAATTTTCTGAGCTTCCTGCAGGGCAGTGGGCTCAGATTCGTGACAGCAAAGAAATCTGGAACTGCGCAGTAATCCAAATCTAGTACTTACTTTTCTATCAACGGCTTAACTTGGCACAACAAAACTCAAAACTAAGATAAGGAGAGGTTGCTACAGTAGTAAACAACTTCCAAGACACAAAATAAAAACAAAGTACTGTAGGTAAAAACATGGGTTGTCTCCCATAAGCGCTTTTCTTTAACGCCTTTCAGCTAGGCGCAGAAAGTGTAACTCAAGTGTTATCGAAGGGTGGTGCGTCAACCTTATCATTCAAGGAGGAGGATTCTTCAATAGAATTTACCTTCTTACCTTGTGGAGCTCTTTCCGCGTGCCATTCAGAGTAGTTGATCATCATATTATCAAGAAGCCTTGTTGCTTCACCAAGAGTGATGGACATAAAGGTACCTCCAGCAGCTGAATCCAATAAATTCCGTGAAGAAAAATTTAGTCCTGCATAGAAGGTTTGGATGATCATCCAAGTAGTCAGTCCATGGGTTGGGCAATTTTTAACCAGAGATTTCATTCTTTCCCAAGCTTGAGCAACATGTTCGGTATCTAATTGTTTAAAATTCATTATGCTACTCCTCAAAGATATAATTTTAGCAGGGGGATAATATCTACCAATAAAAGCATCCTTGCATTTAGTCCATGAATCAATACTATTCTTAGGCAGAGATAGCAACCAATCTTTAGCTCTTCCTCTTAATGAGAAAGGGAACAATTTTAGTTTAATAATATCACCATCTACATCTTTATATTTTTGCATTTCACATAGTTCAACAAAATTATTGAGATGGGCAGCAGCATCATCGAACTAACACCGGAAAATTGAT
>NC_061509.1:266542176-266654826 GCF_022539505.1 Lolium rigidum
TTGCGGGAATCACATGCTCGGAGGTTTGATGGGTCACTTTGGGCGTGAGAAGACGCTACTCATGCTCGGCTGATCATTTTTATTGGCCAAAGATGAGGCGGGATGTGGACGGGTATGTGAAGAGGTGCATTACTTGCAACAAGTCCAAGTCCAAGCTGAAGCCTCACGGTTTGTATACTCCGTTACCGGCACCTACTACACCTTGGAAAGATATTAGTATGGATTTTGTGTTGGGTTTGCCGCGTACTAAAAGAGGCCATGATTCTATATTTGTGGTAGTGGACAGATTTTCTAAAATGTCACACTTTATTGCCTGCCACAAAAGCGACGATGCGTCGCATATTGCTACTCTGTTTTTCAGGGAGATTGTTCGACTACATGGAGTCCCGAAGACTATTGTTACTGATCGTGATGTGAAGTTCATGAGCTACTTCTGGAAGACACTTTGGGGAAAGCTGGGGACAAAGCTACTGTTCGAGTACTACTTGTCATCCCCAAGCCGATGGTCAAGCTGAGGTGGTGAATCGAACCTTGTCACAACTATTGAGATCCATGATCAAGAAGAACTTGAAGGAGTGGGAAGAGTGCTTGCCGCATGTAGAGTTTGCTTACAACTGGGCGGTACATTCTACCACGGAGCTGTGTCCTTTTGAGGTGGTGTATGGTTTCAAACCCATTACTCCACTTGACTTGTTGCCTTTGCCCATACATGAGAGAGTTAATATGGAGGCATCCAAGAGGGCAGATTTTGTGCGTAAGATCCATGTGAAGACTAAAGAGTTGATCGAGAAGAAAGGCAAGAGCAATGCTGCAAGGATGAACAATAAGCGCAAAGAGATGTTGTTCAAGCCTGGTGATATGGTATGGGTACATTTTCGCAAGGATAGGTTCCCGAAGCTACGGAAGTCTAAGTTGAAGCCTCGTGGTGCTGGTCCTTACAAAGTGCTTGCCAAGATCAATGATAATGCATACTCGATATATCTTCCAGTTGATGAGTTTGGTGTCAGTAATTCTTTCAATGTTGCTGATTTGACACCATATGACGGAGAAGACCTTGGAGCGTCGAGGTCGACGCCTTTTGAAGGGGGGGGGAGATGATGAGGACATCCCTACTACACCACTACCTCCGTCATTGATAAATGAAGATGAACCTGCTGTGAAGCTCAAGTCCAATGAAGTTCGGATTGGACCAATTACAAGGGCTCGTGCGAAGCTACTTAAACAACAGGTGAACTTGTTTCTAAACGCTACTTTGATTGATGAGAAATTTATACTGCCTAAATCCTATTATTTATGTATCATCAGGTATCAAGAGGAGACGAACGTCGCACGAGGAGTAGAGGAGCAGCTGGACATGAAGACGGACGTCAAGATGGACGTGAAGCTGGACATGGAGTTGGACATGAAGATATCTCATGGTCGCGCGAGGGAGGAGCGGGAGGCATGCGCGAGAGGAGAAGACGACGTCTAGGCCGGTCCAGCACCCGGTCCGACCGGGCCCCAGACCGGCCAGCCCGGTCCCCAGCCCGGTTGATCGGTCGCCAACCGGCCGCCAACCGGATATGATGCATCGTACCGGGCAAAAACCGGAAAGTTGCGAAGTTTCCGGTTGCCGCCCGGTCGACCGGACGCCAGACCGGCCGACCCGGTCCTTGGCCCGGTTGACCGGATTCCAGACCGGATTCGTCCGAGTCTGTCTCGACCAGATCTATTCTGGGTCGGTTATTCTTGTATCTTTTCGACTGGAACTCGTCCCGGACACCTATATAAGTGCCCAGGACGCCCCCCTAGCTGCTTTAGACCACGTTTAAGATAAACCCTAGTTCTTAGTTGTTTGCTCTAGCAAAACTATTGAATCCCTACACCATATTGCTTGATATTGTGTAGATCCTAAAAAAGTCTTGTGTGATCTGTTGTTCCATTGGGAATTAGACGGTTGCAACTTACCGCTTCGTGGTCGGCGGCTACGTGCGCAAGTGTGTGGAGTTGCGAATATCTTGCAGGGTTGAGAGCTGTTGCATTGGCGACAGGGACCAATCGAGAGATCTCGTTGCGTCATACAAGTTATCATCCACTTCATCGTCGTGTTTCTCCGCTGCCATCACCCCGTGATCATCGGCCACCGGCGCCGGTTGGTGCTGCATGTGGAGAGGCGTGACACCACTTTAGGTGGGGCGGGTGGCCGGCAAATCTTGTAAGGTTGCAAACTTTTCAAATGAGCTAGTATGCTAAAGATCAAAAACTCATCATTGTTTGTTCCTCAAGGTAGTGCTCATTAAAAATCTAGCTGCACTTTTTCTATTGGATTTGGAAAGCAACGCATTGTTTACCTAGATACGAATACTAATGCACAATAAGTTTGATTAGTACTGTCGATCGTGATTCATTAGCATTTAAATGATGAGAGTGGCCACAAAATATAATCTACTGTTAATTCTTATATTCCACTCAAATCTATGGCAATGATTACATCGCTTTAGAGATGATCAATGCCATCTCCAATGGCACTCGCCACTGGTTATTATCTTTTAAATGATCAGAGTGGACACAAAACCTGTGAACCAAAGAAAGCATCTCAAAATAATATAAGATAAAAAAATACAATTTTGTTTTTCATCACTAAACCATGAATTTCCACGGCTACAACTTGGTTGTTGATACAGCTTAGCGATGTAGATAACACCATGAAAACATGACGTACCTTCGAGTTTGCCTAAGAAGGTT
Source organism: Lolium rigidum (assembly GCF_022539505.1). Lineage (NCBI taxonomy): Eukaryota > Viridiplantae > Streptophyta > Magnoliopsida > Poales > Poaceae > Lolium > Lolium rigidum. The sequence continues at coordinate 266,544,901 of NC_061509.1, forward strand.
TGCTACGAGGGTTGCTATCAGATCAACGTTTGGTTGGGCTTTTGGTTTTGAAAGGCCAGCCAAAAGCCCAAGCAACGCACCCAAAGTTATTGCTAAACAGGCCCTTAGACCTTAACAGAACGGATGTTGGAGAAAATACGATGAGCCAAACTGTGGAAATATTTGGGTCATCTGCCTGGGCCCAGCCCGCCCCAGAGGTTCATCGTCCGCTCAAACAACAAAACATCGACTCGAGTAACGCGCAGCCAGGCAAGTCGGACTAGCGGTATGGAGGAGGTCCTCGCTTCAGTGCCGATCTCGGTCACAGCAGAGATGAACTCAAAGCTGATTGCTCCGTTTGATGGCAGTGAGGTCAAGATTGCGCTGTTCCAAATGTACCCAACAAAGGCCCCAGGTCCAGATAGCTTCCCTGCACACTTTTTCCAGCGCCATTGGGACCTATGTGGGGAAGAAGTGACTAAGGCTGTCTTGAAAATCCTTCGTGGGGAAGATAGCCCAGAAAGTATCAACAAAACTTTCATTGTTCTGATCCCTAAGGTTGCACAACCTGAAGAGCTGGGTCAGTTCCGTCCCATCAGTCTATGTAATGTCATTTACAAAATCGCGTCTAAGGTTTTGGCGAATAGATTGAAGGTTATACTGCCAGAGATCATCTCAGAGGAGCAGTCTGCATTCGTACCTGGTAGGTTGATTACGGATAACATTATCACGGCTTATGAGTGTCTACATTTTATGAAGAGCAATGGGGCAAAAAAAAACATCAACATTGTGCGCTGAAATTGGACATGCGCAAGGCATATGATAGGGTCGAGTGGAACTACCTTGAGGCCATCATGCGTCGTATGGGTTTTCATAACCGGTGGGTACAGTTGATTATGAGAATGGTTTCATCGGTTTCTTTCTCGGTTCTCTTCAACGGGCGGCCGTTGGAGGAATTCAGTCCATCCAGAGGGATTCGCCAAGGCGATCCAATTTCACCTTATTTGTTCTTGATAGCAGCAGAGGGCCTTTCGGGCCTCTTAAAACAAAGTCGTCAGTCATTGCACTTACAAGGTATTCAGGTGGCTCCCACTGCCCCGGCAGTGAACCATCTCTTGTTTGCAGATGACAGCCTGCTGTTTGTTAAAGCTAATGAGGCGGGAGCTCAGGATGTTAAACTGTTGTTGGACAAGTATTGTGCAGCATCAGGGCAGCGTGTAAACCTGGATAAATCATCGGTCTTTTTTAGTAAGGGCTGCCCGGAGACAACAAGGGAGGCGGTGAAAGGTATCTTGCTAGTACCTAATGAGACCCTGAATGAGAGATATTTGGGTATGCCTTCGGATGTTGGGAGATCGCTTAATGGAGCTTTTAAGTATTTAAAGGATAGGGTTTGGAAGCAGGTCCAAGCCTGGTTAGAACAACTACTTTCAGCAGCAGGAAAAGAAGTGCTAATCAAGTCAGTGGCTCAAGCCATCCCTACATTTTCTATGTCATGTTTTAAGCTGCCAAAAGGTTTATGTGACCATATTAATTCTTTGATCCGGAATTTTTGGTGGGGATGCAAGAATGGAAAGAGGAAGACGCACTGGGTTTCATGGGAAGTCATGTGCTCTCCAAAATCGGCTGGTGGTCTGGGTTTCCGAGATGTAGAACTCTTCAATCTGGCTCTACTTGGTAAGCAAGCTTGGCGCATACTTATGAATCCAGAGACACTTAGTGCAAGGATCCTCAAGGCTGTGTATTTTCCTTCTACAAATATCCTTGAGGCTTCACTTGGCTCTCATCCCTCTCAAATTTGGCGAGCTCTAATTGAAGGGAGAGACGTTTTGATTCAAGGACTGATCCGTAGGATTGGATCAGGAAGTACTACTCATGCATGGAACCAGGGTTGGATACCTCGTGATTTTATGCTACGTCCGCTTGGATGCAAGAAAGACAACCCTCCATCCCTTGTGAGTGCTTTTATCAGTGATGACACTAGGTCCTGGAACAGACCAGCTTTGGAGGAGTGGTTCCTCCCGTTTGATGTTGAACAAATATGCAAGATACCGCTGAGCACGAGAAGGCACGAGGATAGCTGGGCGTGGCATTATGAGCGTTCAGGAGTCCTATCTGTGCGGTCAGTTTATCGTCTCCTGGTTCATACTAAAAGGAGGAGGGAAGACTGGATTGAGCACCGTCCAGGGGGCTCGAATGTAGTAGGGGAGGAAAAGCTATGAAAGAAGATGTGGTCAGTGCAGGTTCCGGCCAAGCTCCGTGTTTTCTTGTGGCGTCTGGCACATCAATCCCTCCCGACAGGAGATGTCCGTCATCGTCGAAATATGGCAGAAACAAACAGTTGCTCGATATGTGGCGAGGAGGACTCCTGGAGGCACTCCCTCATTGACTGCAACCCATCCAGGTGTGTATGGGCTCTAGTCCAGTGGCGGAGCCACGTTGTGGCTGTGTAGTCAAGCGACTACACAGGTTTTTGCAAAACGAATACCGCTGGCTATGCATGCCCACGGCTAAACGCTGTAAACTCTTGAAAATGACCACTTCCCCCGAAACCTCCGCTTGACTAGTAACTCCCCCTGATTCCACGATGGGTATTCCTCCCTCTCTCTTCCGTTTCACCAGCTTCCTGTAACCCAGCGTGGCATGTAAATCCCCAATTTGTTCGCTCCTAAAATCCCCAATCCATCCGATCTTAAATCCCCAAATCAACCTGCAAGCCTAATTAATCGTGACGACATGGGAAGGAGTAGCCCAGCGCTATGGTTCTAGTAGAGTAGGAACACCGGGAGTTGAGGCCGGCCCGCCGCCGGGAATTCGCTGGCATGCACGACCACCTCCGGCAAACAGGCTCACGGGCGGCCACCTTGGTGAGTTGGTGGTCGCCGGCCCGGCACGGCCGCATTAGGCGATCGTCAAATCGACACGCCGTCAGTTAGTTTGTCCATTGGCACAGAACGCCGTCAGTTAGTTTGTCCATTGGCACGGAAGCTGCGTGTCTACGGCGACATCCGCTTCAACACCAGGACGAGGCCCTTTCCTTTTACTCCAATTCCATTTTCCTTCTCTTCAAATTGTTAGAATTTAGTTGTTCTAGGGTACTTGATCTATCCTTGTATGATTTTTCTCTTTCTTTTGTGTTCATGTTTAGTTTGTCTACATAAGTATGTTACTATATTTTTATAAAAAAATAAAAATAGTGCGTTATAAAAAAATCTTCATATTTTTAGAGCTTGACATCACAGCTTTTGGATCCTGGCTCCGCCACTGCTCTAGTCAGCGAGGAGATCACAGAACACATAAGTGCGACTGTGGAGCCATCAGCGAAGCCAGTGGCGGAGCCACGTTGTGGCTGTGTAGTCAAGCGACTACACAGGTTTTTGCAAAACGAATACCGCTGGCTATGCATGCCCACGGCTAAACGCTGTAAACTCTTGAAAATGACCACTTCCCCCGAAATCTCCGCTTGACTAGTAACTCCCCCTGATTCCACGATGGGTATTCCTCCCTCTCTCTTCCGTTTCACCAGCTTCCTGTAACCCAGCGTGGCATGTAAATCCCCAATTTGTTCGCTCCTAAAATCCCCAATCCATCCGATCTTAAATCCCCAAATCAACCTGCAAGCCTAATTAATCGTGACGACATGGGAAAGAGTAGCCCAGCGCTATGGTTCTAGTAGATTAGGAACACCGGGAGTTGAGGCCGGCCCGCCGCCGGGAATTCGCTGGCATGCACGACCACCTCCGGCAAACAGGCTCACGGGCGGCCACCTTGGTGGTAGGGATGGCACCCGCAGGGTATGGGTACGGGTAGAGCCATCCCATACCCGTACCCATCACTTTCATTCTTACCCATCACCCGTACCCATACCCGTCAACGGGTACAAGTTTTTCCCATACCCATCACCCGGCAGGGTAAATGGGTATCCGCGGGTAAAAATACCCGCGCTTACAACACATCAATTGATCTAAAAAATATTATAAGAGGTGAAACGCTCATAAATAGGGGTCTAATCCTCACTAACCTACCAGCGATTGTGAGACCGGAAAGCGTGGGGTTTAGCCTAGCAACACGACGGCATGATTAGGGGGAAATTGGGTAGTTTAGAATATTACAACAACCCACTTGTTAAATTTAGATGGGTACATGGGTATGCGGGTATGGGTTATACGATCCCATACCCGTACCCACTCTACCCGATGGGTATGATATTTTTCCCATTTACAAACCCATGGGTAATATTTTGTCCCATACCCGTACTCCTATTGGGTTTTTACCCGACGGGTACGCGGGTCATGGGTACCCATTGCCATCCCTACTTGGTGGTCGCCGGCCCGGCACGGCCGCATTAGGCGATCGTCAAATCGACACGCCGTCAGTTAGTTTGTCCATTGGCACAGAACGCCGTCAGTTAGTTTGTCCATTGGCACAGAACTGCGTGTCTACAGCGACATCCGCTTCAACACCAGGACGAGGCCCTTTCCTTTTACTCCAATTCCATTTTCCTTCTCTTCAAATTGTTAGAATTTAGTTGTTCTAGGGTACTTGATCTATCCTTGTATGATTTTTCTCTTTCTTTTGTGTTCATGTTTAGTTTGTCTACATAAGTATGTTACTATATTTTTATAAAAAAATAAAAATAGTGCGTTATAAAAAAATCTTCATATTTTTAGAGCTTGACATCACAGCTTTTGGATCCTGGCTCCGCCACTGGGCGAAGCAATGGATCTTTGCGATGATTGGCTCGCTTAATCACGCTGCTTTTGTGGAAATGGTCGTTACTTTGTGGGCTATCTGGTATGCGCGCAGACGGTGGATACATGAGGGCGAGCAGCAGAGCCCCCTGTCCACGTTCTTATTTGTCCGCAACTTTATTGATGATCTTGCAATGGCGGCCCCTACCCCGAAGGTGCCTCGCGGTGCAAGACATGTGATATCGGGTTCCTGGCGTCCACCTCCGCAGGGGTTTGTCAAGCTGAATGTTGATGCGGCGACATCAAAATCCGGCCCAGGAGGGGCTGTGGCGGCTGTGTGCCGTAGTGAGCATGGTGAGTTCCTAGGTGCCTCGGCAACGACTATACCGGACCAGGATCATCCGGCGACCCTTGAGGCTCTACCGTGTCGCGAGGCGCTTGCTCTAGCCCAAGATCTGAATCTCTCCCGCCTTGTGATGGCCTCAGACTGCCTTGAGGTCATTAATAATATCCAACAGCCGTATATGGGTATATATGGCATGATCACTCGGGAGATCAAAGAGACGTCATCCCTCTTCGCGAAGGTGGTGTTCAAACATGAAGACAGAAACTCAAATGGCGAGCCTCATCGCCTCGCTAGGGGTTCTGTAGGTTTAGCTAGCGGTCGTCAAGTGTGGCTACTAGGGCCACCAGATGGTTTTAACATTCCTTTGGTTGTATCTATTGATGCTTAATAAAGGACGATCGAATTCTCAAAAAAAAAAAAAAAAAAAAAGGCAAGTCGGAGAAGATCTGCCGATGCCTTGCTCTATGTGTGGATCCCACGGAGGGCCGGGTGAGTTCCGGTGATCGAGCCGATTTCAGCGCCTGAGGATTCGCATTCCTTCTTGGTCGTGGTTGTGGTTGATAGGGCAACCGCCGCCTCCACGCAGCCCCGAAAACCCTTGACCCTCCGCCTCCGATGAATCCAAATCCAAGCTTATTTCTGTTTCCTTGATTTATCCACAGGAAACCTTACAAGATTCCTTGGTTGGTCAAGCTGCTATTCGAGACACCCTCCGGCTTTGCACTTTTCTCTTTTGACGAGAACTATCTCAAGAAAGGCATTGAGGTGCTACTTGATTTGTTCTTTCTTCGCTGCTGATAATCCTTTATTAACTTCAACTCTTGTTGGTCACCCAATTAATAACCTTTTCTGTTTTTTCTCTGCAGCACATCTGGATATACTTCGTGGGCAGCTACTGGCACAAAAATGTTAGTAAACGACACCACTTTCCTCTTCGTTACTTAGCATGTTACTGAGTACAATATCTGCATCGGCTTATTATGCATTCACTGTCACTTCTAGCTAAAAGTGAGAAACTATAAGAAAACACAGCCTATAACTTAGCATGCTGATTGTGAAACTTACTAGGGTTACTAATTTCACTTGTGACAAAAAAAAATGAATTATTTAGGAATTTTTGAACCTTAGTGTGCTGTTGCTGCCCATGCGCAATTGAAAACTAATTTCGAGTGCCAACATGATACTAGGACCGACAAGGACGCCATAGAAAAAAAATACCAAGCAGTAAGCGCCACATTAATACACGAGCAGGTTATAAGAGTTTCGCTGAATAAACTGAAACAAACAAAGACTTGAGCACGCCTATATATTTGTGGCTGAGACAGTCCTACTGAATTAACTCACCTCCTGACACAACTGAAACACATTTCATAATACGGCTATTGACAAGTGTTTTGTTTCTAAACATGCTTGCCCTTGTTCCTCAGATCCTCAGGCTCCATGAATTCCGAAAGTTCGAGGACAAGCCCAATGTCATTAACCTTACTGCCCAGACAATAGACGTCGGCCTGACCCAGATGCTCTGGAAGTACTGCGACTTTGACGAGACACTAGTTGTTGGAAGCCTTGCATATAAAGACTTAATTGGAAAATTACTGGTTTGTATATGTGTCTAAGTAGTGCTTTACGCCTAAGCTCCCTAGTTGTTTATGCTCGTGTGCACAGTACATGTTACCATTTTTCTTTTTCAGGGTCTAAACTGTCATTATGACGATGCTGTGAAGGAGGTGATGTGGGGTCTGCAGAATCTCATGCATACTTTAGTGCCTCAAGAACAGTCTGTGGTGACTAAGGACAACTTGTTTCCCATGAGCCTAGGATTGCATATGGTCTTAACTAGACACAACGTTAATGTCGAGAAAGAGATGGTGAGCTTAGTGCTTGTCCTTCTATTCTCTGATATATACAATAATTCTGCTTTATCACGATCTTATCATGTAATGTTCTTGTGATCCTGTTTGACTGATTGTTTACTCATAATAATTTATTGCCAGTGATGAAAGGTTTTCATAGATGCACTGTTATCATAAGCTATATTAATTTGAGAATCTCAATTTGTTTTATTCATCTTCTAGATTTATATTTGTCTATGCATGTTTCTTTCAGTGATTAAACAATGCTCATTTTATCCAGCTTAATGAAAGTATTATTAAGAAGACTGCCAAGGTGTATGAAACTGATTTACATGAAAAAGTGCATTCAAGGTTCTTGCACAAAACGCTTGACGAGAAGTTTAAGGAGTTATCTGGGGTTGATACCAAAGACTGGCCTTTATTCAAACTTGCAACAGCTTCGAAGATGATGTTTGATCCTCATGGAAGACTTAAACTTGGTTATCCTCACAAGGTGAATATTAATTTTTTCTGCAAAAGTTCTAGTATGCATCTCCTGGAAAGTTGTCATTTTCTCTGTGTACTGAAGTATGTTTGTTTCAGATCTTCTCACAAAATGAGCTTATGGTTATTAAGCGTGATGCACCTCTATATCAACAAACCGTCAATATGGAACGTATATTGAAAGTCTACGATGAAGTTATTACTCTCCGTGAAGGCAAGGCAGAATTTCTGTATGAATTGCGCATCTTGGTTAAGGAGGCTAAAGCAGCACTTGAAACTGAAGAAGTGCAGGAGAAGCCTTCAGCAAATGTGTCGACTCCAAGAAGCAAGTTGGCTGCAAATGTTTAACAGAGGATATGACGGTACCCAACCAAAGTAGCATTGATGAGGGGCAACACTGTCATATCACAGGTGAGAATTGTCAGCTCTTAGTTGTGTGATCTTGGTTAAGATAGTGTAATCTTTCTTATTGTATATTTTATCGAAAAAGTATTACTTTTTAATGAACATTTTGTAATGTTTTTATTTTTGGCATGCTTTCTTTACCAGTTTGATGGTTGGATGGAGTGTATTAATGAAGTGTTAAAGCTTTGGAGGTAGTTACTCTAAATAGTGTAGTCTAGTGCGGATTTAAGAAGCATGTTATATGGTACAAGGTGTTACTAATCTTACTGAACACAAGAAACCGTAAGCCATGCCCCTTATTTTTTCTCATACACATTGATAGCCTGAAGTGCTTTCTTGAATATGAAGTATGGTTTAGTTGATAATCTTGTTCATAATATTTTTGGTGGGGAGCTATTATAAAAACAAATTGATAGTTACAGAAAATATTTATCAGTATATTTCTTCCTTCGATATGACATTGGCCGCAACTTCCCACCACTAGGGTGATAGTTGGCGTCTTGATGATGGCACCACAGTTTATTTAATGTGCATAAGTAGGACACAAGAGCTAGAGCATTCCTGTTCCATACCTGGAAAATTATTTGAGTTCTTGCTGTCCCAGTCAGGCCCGTATCCGGAGCGTGTGCAGCCTGTGCAGTGGCACAGGGCCTCCAAAAAACTGGGGCATCAAACTTTCTGATTAGTAGTAGTACTAGTTTAATTTTAGTGGATGTATGACCATCGCATAATCAATCATTAGGCAATAAAAGTACTGCAATAAACTTGGAATTCTAGTCGTCTAGGCACACTTCCACAGGAAGTGTATATAGACTCATTGATATGGAAGTGTATATAGACTCATTGATATTTTTAGAATTCAAGAACAACTAGATAATAGTATAGTACTTCTGCCGTTTGTAAAAAGATATTTTTTCCGGTTGAAAATATAGTAATTGTTTAAAAATGGATGTACTTCTGCCCTAGATACATCTATTTTTTCGCAATTATTTTAAACCGGAGAAAGTATAGTACTTTTGTATGGAATAATTTATGTGCTAAGTGTTCCAACAATTTATAGTACTTTTGTATGGAATAATTTATGTGCTAATTTTTCTATACCATTCGGAGTGTGTACCTGAAGATGTACAATGGTATGTGACATGTTTTTTCTACGGTCGCATTTTAGGTTGCACTTTAGCAGGGCCATTGTTAAATTTCGCACAGGGCCTCTGAATTCTCAGATACGGCCATGGTCCCAGTAATACTGTATGATTTATTGAAACTTTCTAGCAGATGCAGTTGATGAAGACATCTTGCCACCCAGTAATAGTGCAGTTTCTGCTTTGCTTCATACCTCACCAAATCATAGCATGCGGGAAGGCGATGTGCATACAAGTAGCATCGTTTCTGTGGCGCCTCAAGTAGTTCCAAGAAGCACGGTTCCTGCTTCCCAGGAGGTCAATGCACTCCGCGCAGGTGTAGAAGTAAAGATGCAGGAAAAGGAAATTGAAAACAGTACTAGCGTCAAGCAGGTGAATACAATTCCAGATGAATGTAATGTTGAAACTCATACTATTGGAGGAAATGATCAGGATCAAGAAACTATTGTTTAAGGAAGAAAGAAGGCCGAAGGCATGGGGAGTGTAGATAACCCTAAAGAACTAAAAATCCTGACCGAGGAAAGCACCAAATGACGTTTGATGAATGATGGAAGGTATACTGCCATGAAAATGCCTTGGGTGGAGTGGTCCAGCATTTGATATGTATAGCAAATCATTACCAAAGCTAAGTACGCGTGCTTATTTAAAAGGAAAAGTTCAAGACAATGTGCTATGTTACAAGAAACCAAGGGACAAACCGACAAAGTAATATGTTGGACAGCTCAGCCTGAATACTCGAGTAATAGGCAATTTTGCTAGGGCACTTCTTCATGGACATCTGAATTTTGTTGTTTCCCCTATTTTTATCTTGTGGGAGCTATGTGTAGTTCTCTCATCAAATATCAAATACAAAGGCAGCGCTCGCAAGATCATATATGAGATCTATCTGAGTTATTAACCAATTAAGCATTTCAGTTATGCAATAAGAAGAAACTTATTGTACATAATATCCGATCTCTATAAAAGAATTACAGTATTACCTCATGGTTTAAGTAAATCTATCTTAGATGAGCATTGGCATTATGCAATAAAAAGACACTCGTTGATTCCATATCAAGCATGAAAGCTAGGATTTTTTTTTTCATTTTATCTGACCATTCATCTCAAGTTCCCAACTCTGGTCTTTTCCATTAGCAGTTACCAGTCAGATAGTTGGACTAGTGTTGTAACTAACACTAACAGCCTCAATGAAAACAGCTCAGGAAGTCAGGATTATACTGTAGCAAAGTCTCATCCTCCCATAAACGCAGTGCACCACATAAACTCATCTTACGCTATTTTGTAAAAGGCCTGCACGAGCACATCCATGCTCACAGCATAACAACAAATGTCACATAGTTTGGTTCCACCCCATTTTCTCACCCCGAAAACACAAAGAGCTTCCTCAGCATGACGTGCTGCACGTCCGCAGAAATCATACATGCCCATGAGAGCACTTGAAACACGGAGGTCACTATCAGCACCTGCTCTGATGATCTGAGCATGGACGTGTTACAAATGTGAATCCCCAGAGTAACAGACACCTTCTATCCTTTATTTTGCAGCTTTGCACAATTTGATTGTAAGTATCATATCTGCACAATGTGTTTTTAAGCTTTTTTGGAATGTTTTTTTTTTATATGTTATCTAGCCATGGCTCAGTTACAATGTACTTTCGTCTAACATCTGCGCGGACAATGGTCGGATAAATATTTTTTGACATCATGTAGGAGAGCTGCATGTACTATACTAAGAAAAAGAAATGTTCAGAAAAATCATATGTAAAGGAGAAACTACTGTAATACACCACCTGATGCACTCAATGAGAACTGAACATGTGGACATATAATACGAAGGATTGCACGATTTTGTTCCTTCAAAATCTAAACACCCTTTAGACTATCATTATAGAAGACATTATACTAGTCTCCACAAATGATATAATATAAGGACTGTTATTTGAAGCCTCACGACATATAAGAATCTCTGAGGCATTAAAGCTAGCCACAAGAAAATGTCAAAGATTACTTCCGATATACTGCCCCTTTAGACTGTCGTGACTTTCAATCTATGCAGAGTATTGAACTGATTTGGCAGCATTGCAAAAAGGCAACAGGATCAGCACCACAAGATTGCCAGTGCAGCGCAGCACCTCTATTTCACATGAATATGTAGAGCTAAGAAATAGCATCATTGGGGCCAGAATCGCAAACCAGAGTGACAAAAAGAAGCATATTGTTTTCAAATAAGGACCCAAAGTGGATTTCTGAAAAGGACTTCCAGAGTAGACGAAGCAAGTTTTCTTTCCATCCATACATGACAGAGCACATACAATACAGCCAAATAGCACACTATTTTTTCACATACAAGTTTTGAAAAGGCGTCAAAGTCGCATTGCCTTGGCCCAACTATCATCCGCCAAGACCTCACTGTTACATAGTGAACAATGATTCCTCGATTCAGACATTATTTTGCAGGAAGCTATAGGAAACAAGATATGGAGAAACATCAAGACAAACAAATAGGAACTGCAAAACTCATGTAGGAAGAAACATTAGAAACATTAGAAAAAAAAAAGAAACATTAGAAAAGCTAACATTTATACAGTGGCCGACCTATGCTCGGGCAAAACAAGGCTGTGGCCCGCCCAACCAAAATATTTTAGCCTATATATTAGTGAAATTTAGCCCAATAACAATCCTTCTTACTCTCCATATCAGTGTATTGGCCCGCCTAATATTATTAGGCTAGTTCCACCGCTGCATTTATATATCTTTTGATACTCTCAAAAAAAAATCTTTTGAAAGATTTTGTGTGTGGTTCCTCCATAACAAAAAAAAAAGTCCAATATTCACAACATACGCAACCTGAGAAATGGGTTGTAGCCTAGTGATACGGCTTGTGGTGTGTCCCTGTAGACTACGGCTAGATCCTGTCAATAGCGGTCATATCTCACAGTTGCAACTTGATAAAATTCGATTGAGGAACCTCCCCTGCTGGATTAATCTTTTTTCATTACGAACACTAATCTATGCAGCACCCAATTTGCACCCCAATCCCGGAACAAAACACAGTTTAAATAAAAATTAAACCAAACTAACAACCTAATTATATTAGGTTGCTACAAACATTCCTCTCCCGAGCTGAACTAAACTGAAAGTATGTGTGGAATTACCTAACCAGCCACACGAAGATAACAAAAGCATGTAATGGCCTCTCCAGAACATGCGCTACTAATTGAAACAAACTACTCCCCCTTGCTTGCACTCCGGACAGATACAATCCAGGTTCACACACAATGGGGTTATGGGGGGCGATGGCATTATAACAAAGCGAACTGCAACAATCAAGCCGACCTAGACACATCATGATGGAATCAACAGAACCAAGTGTGAGAATCGAGCTCATCTACGCAACGGAATCAACAGAAGCAACACTGCCCTTTAAGGATGGAACTATGGGAGCATCATAAAATTGTCAGTGCAGAAACTTTGTTTCACGTGAAAAATAGCTTAATCGTATAGCTCAGATATGCAAAGAAAGAACATGTCTCGGAATTGTACACCAGACTACCAGAGTGACAATAAGAAGCTTAATGTCACATTTCAGAGTACCTTCTGCACATACCAAAAGAAATCACTAATTCCAGAGTAGAGCCAAACATCAAGTTTTCTTTTTTATATCCACAACAGGACAAACCACACAAAAGGAAGAGTCAAAAGTCTCAAAGAGCATAGCACTTCATTCCCTAGAAAAGGGTTTAATAGAACAGGTATCAAAGTTCATTTCATTTGGCCCCAATCATCGCCACAATCTAACTGTAGCCTGGAGAACGGTGAACCGGAATCCATAACACAACATTGTTGGGGTGAAGAAGCTAGGCAACAAGCCTAGATACAGATAACAGCTGATTCAGTACTCCTTCAATTCAAAAGAATTCCAGAGGTGCAAAAATTCTAATCTCCAAGAGATTGAACCTTCATTCCCTTCAGACTGTCATGGCTTTCAGTATCTGCAGAGTAGTGAACTGATTTGGCAGCACCATGTACGCCTTCCTGAGATATCTGACGGCACCCTATGACAGTCAGTGAATCCAGCTTCCCTGAATGTGCCAGCGCAACCATTCCATTATCTGTCACATTATTACATTCGCGGAGTGTGAGAATACTCAAGCGAGGAGCCTGAATAACGAAATCCATCCCAGCATCCGTTAGAGACACGCAATCCACAATCTCGAGTGTCTCCAGAAACTCACAGGATGAGAGCCCCTTCATCCCAGAGTTATAAAAAATGCTTGCACCATTTAGCACAAGAGCGCGGATTGGACAAGATTGGATCAGGGTCAAAATACCCTTTTGCGTGAAGCCTATTTCTGTTGGCCAATCGGGGTCGCAGAATGTGAAAGTGAGCTCAACAACCTCAAGCATAGGGCAGCTGAGAGCTAGAGCCTCGAGGCTGCCATTGGTCAGTGGCGTCCTAAACTGAATCCCATGGTGCACAGAATGAAAGTGCAAAGGCATGAGCCAAAGTGAGATGCTTTTAAGGTTGCTGCAGCGCTGGAACAGTGCAATCATCTCACTCTCATCTAGACCGATAACATATTCCAGGTCAAGTGTCTCCAGTGCTTTGCACTTCCCAAGGAGAAAACGAAGTCCAATTTCCGGCTCAGTTATTATATGAGCAAGCCTAAGATGCTTCAAATTCTCACAGCAGATCTCATAGCTATATGGGTAGCCAGGCACGTAGGAGGGGTCAAGGGACATAGGCATCCAGTAATTTCCATTAATTTCGAACTCAAACTTCTGGAGCTTTTGCCATCCTGGACCAAACTTTAGGAGGTCATATTGGCTGATTTCTTTGCAATCCTTCACCACTAATTCTTCCAATGATCCATGTCTACCAAGGTACGCTAGCCACCCATCAACAGATACTGCTATACAGTCAACAAGGTGGAGAACAGAAAGATGTTTGCAAACAACCGCCACCAAAGAAAGGCCACACCAACTTATTGCGGGTGTGCTGATAAGCTTGAGGCATCTCAACTTTGTGCAACGAGCCAGATAAGCCATACTAGCATCCTGGATGTTTGAGCAAAAGCTTAAGGTGAGATCAGACAGCAAGGGACATTGAGATGATAACACAGAGAGGCAATGTTCATTGAACTGCTCCCCGTGGCTGGGCGTCCAACCAGAGTAATTGATCTCTACTTTAGACAGATTGGAGAATCGGGAGAGCAGTGATGTCAAGGCTTCTGTTGCAGGGTTAAGTCCACAGCCAATGCAGATAGCATCCCTATGCTCCCCTTCAAAGGTGTAGAGCTGCTTCGACACGAGGGAAAGAGAATTAAGATCGCTTGCCCTGGTAATCCTCCTGAGGATATCTGCAAGCAGTGGCTCCGGGAGATCCTCCATCGCTTACTGCGGCTACACGTCTTGGGACGGCAGGGCGCTGAAATTAAAATCTCATGATCAGATTATAACACATCAAGATAATCAGATAGGAGTTGTAGAACCTGTGTAGAAAAATAATATATAGGATAAGCTAACGTTCATATATCTCTAGAAAAATGAAAGGTTTTCTGAATTTCTTGGTATCTTTCTGGTTTTATATTTTCTGAACTTTTGTAGTCTACAGATACAAATGTGTTCATGCAGAAAAAAATCTGTGGTCTTCAAAATTTTAAAACTGACTAGTGGGCTGATGCTCCCCCATGCACACCGGCTTGCTAGCAAGAGCTAATATTCACTGCTCACACAAAGATTATTGTCTTGTCGCAGGGATGCTTAAGTTATAGGGTGCCGTCGCATAACTTTACTAGTTCTGTATAGGTGCTAATCACATTTGACGTGGTTTACTGTTTGACGTTAATCCATCGAAATAAAATGACAGTATTATGATTTGTCAACTTCTAGAGTAGAAATTTGGCATGATGGAGTTGCCACTTATCATTCAGTTTTTTCTTGGGACGGTACATCTGATATGGCTGTTTTTTGTTTACAGGTTATAGACTGCCTCATTAAAATGACCGAGGAGAATGGAATGATGATCGACAACGGTAGCATGTTTTTGGCATGCACTATCATAAACATTATGTCAAATGTAAGTATCTACACTGTTTGAAACAGTCTTTTCGCTACCATGAGATAATCCTAATAGCCTATTGGTGCTTATGTAGAGGAAGAGTTCCCATATTCAAATGGAGCCATGTTTCATCCATCTCCTGCAAGCACTTATTACATGGGCTGGTATATTTTGCTCCTAATTTCTTTACATAATCTGAAATAGATATATGTACTTATTGTTTGTAGGGCGGCTCTCAGCGGTAGGCATTTCTCAATAATTGATTCTTGCATTCATTTTACTTAATTTATTAGGCAGTCACAAATCTTCTTACGAAAATTTAGTATCTTTGGAGGTTAAAAAGGGGGTTCAATGTGTGTCATATAGGTCATGAACCAGTCCTATGATCCTATCTTTAAAACATGATCAGTCATATATTGACCAATTGTCAGCAAGCCAGCACTGGTTTCTGAACCATGGTATGGCAAGAATTTTGTAGCTGCCTGAATCTCTGCCTGTTGTCAGTTACCTGGCAATCTGGCATACTCCTAAAGAAGGATACTATTATGTATAGACTATCAGTAGCTGAGGAGAGATGAACTAATCCATACCTAAATATTATGCTATTCAATATTGACGAACATTTTTCTGTTGATTATCTTCATGATGTGATCAGTATCTATTTTTCTTGAATTTTTTTTTCCGATAAAGGATGCTTTATTACTTTAATAAGCAATTACATCCAGCCTCTGCATAACCAGGATGCACATAGCCGTTTTGTTGTCTCAAGTCCAAAAGGATAAATAATAAAAACTAGGCGAGATACATATCGGAACGATGAATCATATAACGCCTAAAGTGTAGGTGGGGCATCTATCCGTAGACTATGCTGCCACCCATGTAGGGAAAAAGTATCCCTCGCCGTAGCCTCCAACCGTGTACGAGACCTCCGTAAATAGTTGTCGGTTCTCCACTCGCTGTAGAGGTAACCATGAACGGAGAATACCTGTACATCCGTAGATGACCTGCAACAAAGAACAATTTTTGTCATTAAAGATCTTGTCATTTCTACATAGCCAAAGCGCCCAGATAACTGCTAGCGCCCCCACCCTAAGAAGCAACTTAAACCTTGAATCTATACCATGAAGCCAATTGCCAAAGACATTGGCGACACTAGTCAGAGGATACAAGGTAGATGCTACTTGGATGACAGACCATATAGATCTCGTGAACTGGCACTGGGAGAATAAGTGTTTGATTGTTTCGTCCTGATGACAAAAAACACACCGTGTACTTCCATGCCAATTCCGCTTAACAAGATTGTCTTTGGTGAGAATAACCCCACGACGAAGATACCATCCAAAAAATTTAATTTTTAATGGTATCTTCATCTTCCAAATCTTCTTATTGTTGTCAATCGGTAAGTCGGAAAGAAGGATCGCATTGTAGAAAGATTTTACGGAAAAGGTACCATCTACATGAAGGTTCCATCTAAATTCGTCCGGTTCGGGTGATAAATGAATATCTCCGAGCCGTTGAATTAGGGTATTCCATGCCACAAGTCTTTGTCCAAGTAAAACCCGTCCGAACGTCACATTCGGAGGTGAGGTAGCCATTACGATAGCAATGGTATCACCTTGGCGACGAGCAATCCTATACAGAGCAGGATACTGTTCACTTAAGGGTGCATTGTCTAGCCAAGCATCTTCCCAGAACCGTATCTGTGCTCCATTCCTGATTGAGAAAGTACCATGGCGAAAGAATACATTTTTTGTCGCCATAAGACCAGCCCAGAAGTGAGAATCCCCAGGTTTTCAAACCACTTGGGATAATGTCTTCGAACCGATATACTTTCTCCGAAGAATAGTTTGCCAAGTCCCATCCTCAGTAAGTAGCTTAAACAGCCATTTACCCAGAAGAGCTGAATTCTTGACCTCCAGGTCATGAACTCCAAGCCCTCCTTGATCTTTGGGACTACAAACTATACTCCACTTAACCAGTCGATATTTCTTTTTCTCGCTGTCCCCTTGCCAAAAGAATCTGGATCGATAGTAATCGAGTTTATACAGTAATTCCTTTCGGTAGGATGAAGAATGATAACATATACAGTACCATATTTGTGAGTACCGAATTAATGAGTACCAATCTTCCTCCCGGGGACAACAATTTACCTTTCCAACTACTAAGGCGTTTTTGTAATCTTTCTTCCACTAATTTCCATTCCGCGATTGTAAGTCTCCGATAATGAATCGGAATACCCAAATAACGAATAGGAAATTGGCCTTGCCCGCAACCAAACAACTCTGTATACAGAGCCGTATCGTTTTGGGCATCACCGAAACAGAACAATTCGCTTTTATGGAAATTGATTTTCAATCCCGACAACTGCTCAAAAGCCGCCAAAATTAATTTCAGATTTTGAGCTTTTTCAAGATCATGATCCATAAACAGAATTGTATCGTCGGCATATTGAAGTATAGATAAACCACCATCAACCAGATGTGGAATCACTCCTTCAATCTGGCCATCAGCCTTGGCCCGCTCTATGAGTATAGCCAGCATATCCGCTACAATGTTAAACAACATCGGTGATAACGGATCCCCTTGGCGTAACCCTTTTCGTGTTTGGAAATAGTGGCCGGTGTCATCATTAACCCGGATCGCGACACTACCTCCATACACAAAATCATTTATTAGAGCGCGCCACTCTGGAGAAAAACCTTTCATCCTGAGTGTCTGCTGTAGGAAAGACCACTTAACTTTATCATACGCCTTTTCAAAATCTAGTTTTAAAATAACCCCATGTAATTTCTTAGAATGCATCTCATGTACCGTCTCATGCAAGACCGCCACTCCATCAAGGATGTTCCTTCCTTGCATAAAGGCTGTCCGTGATGGCTGGACAACATGATCCGCAACCGTATTAAGTCTAATGGTGGCCACTTTCGTGAAAATCTTGAAACTTACATTTAAGAGGCAAATAGGTCTATATTGTTGAATCCTTTCTGCCTCATTAACTTTCGGTAACAAGATTACTTCACCAAAATTTAGACGAAATAATTCTAGTTGTCCAATGTGTAGGTCACTCGAACAAATCTAGAAGGTCTGATTTAATCGTATCCCGTAAAGTTTGATAAAACTCCGCTGGAAAACCATCAGGACCCGGTGCTTTGTTGCATTCCATTTGGAAAATTGCCTTCTGAACCTCTTCCTCAGTATAAGGTGCGGTTAGTAGACCATTTTCTTCCATAGAAACTTGGGGTATATCGTCCGTTAAGTCCTCATTAAGAGAGAAGGTGCTTTCCTCCGGAGGACCAAACAGACCTTTATAATAATTAGTAATGTAAGATTTGAGTTGCTCATGGCCTTCAATCAACCCTTCATCTTGAATAAGAGAATGAATACGTTTTTTCGATGTCTCCCATTGACTAAGCCATGGAAATATCGCGTATTTGAATCTCCTTCCAATATGAATTGAGCTTTGGAACGTTGATACCATTTGAGTTCCTCCTCGCGAAGAAGACTCGCCATCTGCGCATTTGATTGATTTTTAAGTTCAATCTCTTGCGTAGACAACGGTCTAACCTCCGCAACAGCCTCAAGCTCATCAATTACATTTGATAAGCGAGCTTTCTCTTTTTAAGGATACCGGCCGTATGGGCAGCCCAACCGGAGAGATGTTTGCGCATTGTCCGCATCTTATTATTCCATCTCAAAATTGGAGTGCTGCCCCGACCGGTCTCTCCCAAACCTTCTTAACCATATCATGAAATCCCTCTCGATGTAGCCAGCCAAGTTCAAATTTGAACGGCCGTTTACAAACAGGACGGGGATTCCCAGTAGTTAGGAGGATGGGAGCATGGTCAGACAGTTTTTCAATACGTTCTAGTGCACGAACTGACACCATAGGGTATTTATTTTCCCATTCGGTATCCATCAACACGCGATCTAGTTTCTCGTATGTGGGTTCAGGCAAGCTGTTGGCCCAAGTAAACTGTCGACCGGACATAAACACCTCTCTTAAATCAAGGCTATCAATGACAGCATTGAACAAGAAAGGCCAATGTCCATCGAAACGGCCTTTACTTTTCTCGTGAGGAAATCTCAACAAATTAAAATCGCCTCCAATTAAAATCGGATAAGGATTATCTTTTGTAAGATTTACCAACTCACGTAAAAAGTCAGCCTTAAAAGCATCCTGGGCGGCACCATACACAGCAACCAGACTCCACGTGAAACCGTCTGCTTTATTCTGAATGTCGAGCTTAATGTGATACTCTCCATCAGAACTAGTTAAGACAGTCATGGTGTCTATACGGACGCCAAGTAAAATGCCACCGGACCTACCACGAGGCGGGCGAGAAAACCACTGAAAGTTAATCCCGCCTGACAGTCGGTCGAGAAAACTTTGTGTGAAATTTCGCCTACCCGTTTCCGATATAGCAATGAAATCTAAATCATAATCTCTACAACCATCGGCAATGTGGGAATATTTAGCCAAGTCACCAAGACCTCTGCTATTCCGAAACATGCCATTCATCAGTGACTATGAATATGTGTGATTGCTTATAGGAACAATCGATGCTTCATCAGTCATCATGACAGCCTCCAGCTTATGCACGATGGTGATGGAGTTGACATCAGAGGAGTTTCTCTTGAGCTGCTCTGATTTTGATTCCAAGACCCTTGGGAGTTTGTCTGACCTTATTATCAGAAGCTTGCATCAGGTAATTATGGCCGCATCTCTTTAATGACATTATTTGCTCACGAAGGCTCTTGTCTACAATGGATTTTGTATCCGGCGGCATCAGCATGTGTTTCCCTTGTTTTTCTTCAATTCTGGGTGTATTTGCTTGATGATGGCTTACTGTATTGTCCTACAGGATATCCCTGATGGCGATATGGAACAGTTGAACCAAAAGCAAATAATCGTATCAGGTAAGTGTAACGTTCTGTTGATCCTACAAATGAAGAGGAAGGAAACATGGCTCTCATTCAGTGTGTGACCTGAAACATCATTATCTAACTTTTGCTTTTGTACTGGTTGCAGGCTACAAGCGCTGGGCTGACCGATTCCCTCGTGTTAGAAATGTTGTACATCAGCATGTTTCTGTCTGATATTCTCTACATGAAGAGTTCTCTTGTGAATGAAATCCTGATATGGGAACCTGAAGTGCTACCATCCCCCGGGCATGAAGTTTAATCTCAGACGGTTTGGCCATTGACCATTCCCTTAACTGCTGATGTGCGAGGAAGTTTAACATCCCAAATGGCAGCTCACTGGTTCTTTTGTGTAATGCCTGTTGGCCTGACATGAATACGCTCACTGGGGTGAGCAGGATGGTAGTGCATACATAGCCTAACCCTCCTGGTCAGTTGTGGAACGAGCCTTTTTTTTACACTACACTGGAATACATCAAGCAATATGGAGATGCGATACTGTCTTCATGTATTTTCTCTGCCGTCGTTCGACAGAACTCTCCTTTAATGTAACAAACTAACAGTGATATATTACCGCATGTGCACATGTGACGTGTTGCTCTGTTCTAGCAAAGAACACCACAGTTCTGTTCGGTTCTTTTGTTTAATCTGTTCATCTCCCTATTCAGTAAATTCACATCTAATGCAGAAACCATAGCTGTATGCAGACTTCCCCTCCAGTCTGCAGTGACACCTGAATGGGGACTAACCTTAAATGTCGAGCAAGCAACAGCTTTTGTGCAAGGAACCAAAATAACCTGACACCCTTTTGAAAACTAAATGCCAACACAGCTGTAAGAAAGGCGTGATGCTGGTTGGAGATCTCAATCCAAGGAGGTCTTATAAATATATAGAAACAAACTCATGATAAATAGAAACAATGAGCGCCATGATATGTGCTCCCTCTGTTTCATCTAGGGCTTTTTGACTAATCTGTGCAGACGTTGTTCAAAAACATCTATTGCAGGAACCACTGTAAAACCACGGAGATTCCCTCTCCAAGTTGAATGTGTTCAACAACACCTGAATTGGGACACAGAACATGAAATGGTGCACAAAGCAGCCAGAAGAAGAACCTGGTATTCTTTCAAATCAAACCACCCACGCAGTTATAAAAATATAAGGGTGGCATGGTTAGACGTCTCAACCAAAGGGAGAAAACCTTAAAAATGGAAACAACGCAAAGATACTACACATCGAAACGACTGTCACAATACATAGGAGTTCTGTGCAATTCCCCAAAAAGAAAATCCCACATTACCCAAGCAAGTCTAGAACATCTGAAGTCATTGGAAATTGTCGGACAGATTTCGCAGGCGCATCTGTCCTCTGAATTACTTTCAACGTGTAGTGTTGCGGTTTGAAACTCTGCTAATATAGCAACATGAGTTAACGGCCAAATATTGTCTTCATGGTCGACTGGTGTCCATTGCCGTGCATGTTCATTCCTTTCAGACTGTCGTGGCTTTCAATCTGCCCAGAATAGCAAACTGTTTTGGCAGCCCCTCGCACACCCTCCTGGGAGATCTGACAGCAGCAAATAACGGTAAGTGACTCCAGCTTCTGTGAACTTACCAGCGCAGCCATTCCAGCATCAGTCACATTCTTACATTCCCGGAGTGTGAGACTACTCAAACAAGGAGCCTGGGCAATCTTGAGGCTTGGTGGGCGGTGTACCAAAAATTTTATGATCAGAATGGAACAAATAAAGATAACCCAGTAAAAACTGTAAGAACAAATGTACAAGGAAACATTGATGAGCTTTTTTCACATCTGTTGAAGGATTTATGTGCTTATCTTCAGAATGAATGTTAATTAATGCAACATCCTTTCTGTATCTGTATCGTGGAACAAAAAATGTTGCAAGGAAAGTCAAAATAAAGAGATGCCTGGTAATATGAAAACGTCGTTGGGTTGGGTGGGTGGGGGTAATCTAGAAACATAATAATTAGAACTACAAATCCACAAAATATCCAAACATTCACTTGCTCAACTGAACTCACAGGCTCTGTCCTTTTTCTCCCTTCGGCTTCAGCTATGACCCCTAATGCTCTTAATGGGAAGCAGGATGGCAATTGCATACATCGCCTAATTCCCCAGACAGTAGTGGAATACATCAATCAAGGTGATGAGATGCGACACCATCTGTGTTTTCTCTGCCAATTTGGCATGGACTGCCTTCTTTCGTGTAATAATGATAATATATTACTATGTACATTCAGTGCTAAAAAAATGCTGCATTGTTTCATATGTGCACATGTGTTGTGCTTACCAGTTCTAATAAATAACACATCAGTTTTGTCCAAGATATTTTGTATAATTTGTGCCACGACTTTGTTCAAAAATTCCCTATTTAAATAACAGTAAGAAAATTCCCTCTCCAACTTTAATGTGTTCAACACCTGAATTGGGATGCAGAAGAACATGAAAATGTCACACAGGCAGCCAAAAGAACCTGATATTCTTTCAAAATACGAACACCCAGGGATGTATAAAAAAATCATAAAAGGATGTCATGTTTGGAGATCTCAATCAAAGGAAGGACCTTATAAAAGGAAACGATGCAAATATATTACAGATTCAAAAGACTATCACAGTACGGAAGAGCTCTCTCAAATTCCTTAAAGAGAAACCGTCATTACCAAACAAGTCTAGAACATCTGAAGCCATAGGAACCGGCTGGAAGGAAATGGCAGGTGCATCTGTCCTCCGAATTACTTTTGACATTCATAGGGTTGCAGTTTCAAACTCGGATAGTATAAACATAAACTAACAGCCAAAGATCGAATTCACGGCCGA
Source organism: Lolium rigidum (assembly GCF_022539505.1). NCBI lineage: Eukaryota > Viridiplantae > Streptophyta > Magnoliopsida > Poales > Poaceae > Lolium > Lolium rigidum. The sequence continues at coordinate 266,567,618 of NC_061509.1, forward strand.
CCAACGTCTATTTGCGTGCAGAACTGGAACCTGTCGAAATGAAATGGCAGATGCATCTGTCCTACATGATGTTCATTGCTTTTAGACTGTCGTGGCTTTCAATCTCCTCAGAGTAGTGAACTGTTTTGGCAGCCCGTTGCACATCCTCCTGAGAGATCTGACGGCAGCCAATAATGGTCAGTGACTCCAGCTTCTGTGATCTTACTAGTGCAGCCATTCCAACACCAGTCACTTTGTCACATTTCCGGAGTGTGAGGCTACTCAAACAAGGAGCCTGGACAATGAAATTCATCCCAGCATCCATTATAGACTGGCAGTCCACAAGTTCTAGTGTCTCCAGAAACTGTGAGGATGAGAGGCCCTTCATTCCCTCATCATTCAAAATGCTGGCACCATTTAGCACAAGAGAGCGGATTGGACAAGACTGGATGAGCTTCACGATACCCTCTTGTGTGAAACCTATTTCTATTGGCCAATCATCATCACAAAACGTGAAGGTGAGTTCAACAACCTGAAGCATTGGGCAGCTGAGAGCTAGCACCGTGAGGCTGTCATCGGTCAATGCCGTCCTAAACTGAATACCACATCGCAGAGGCATGAGCCGAAGTGAGATAGTTTTAAGGTTGCTACACCTCTTGAACAGTGCAATCATCTCACTCTCATCTAGACCAATAACATACTCTAGGTAAAGTATCTCCAGTGCTTTGCACCTCCCCAGGAGGAAACGAAGTCCAATTTCTTGATCAGTTATAATATGAGCCAGCCTAAGATCCTTCAGATTCTCACAGCAGATGTCATAGCTATATGGGTAGCCAGTCACATACGCGGGATCATAGGGCCCACTCAACCAATATTTTCCATTAATTTCAAACTCGAACTTTTTGAGCTTTGCCCATCCTGGACCAAACTTTAGGAGGTCATACTGGCTGATTCCTTTGCAATCCTTCACCACTAGTTCCTCCAATGATCCATGTTTACCGAGATACATCAGCCACTCCACCCTGGCTATTGCCATACAGTCAACAAGGTGAAGAACAGAAAGATACCTGCAACTAATCGCCACCAGGGAAAGCCCAACAGAAGTTATTTCTGGTGCATTGTTCAGCCTGAGGGACCTCAACGTTTTGCAGTGCGATACGTAACCAAGACCAGTGTCATTAATGTATGAGCAAAAGCTTAAAGTGAGATCAGATAGCCAGGGGCAGTGAGATGATAGAACATGGAGGCCTTGGTTGTTCAACTGGTCCCCATGACTGGACATCCAACCAGAGTAATTGATCTCCACTTTCGACAAATTGGGGAACCGGGAGAATAGCGATACCAAGGCTTCTGTTGTAGGGTTGAGTCTACAACCCACATGGATAGCATCCCTATGCTCTGCATCAATGCTGTAGAGCTGCTTTGACACAAGTGAAAGAGAATTAAGATCACTTGTGCTTGTAATCCTCTTGATGATCTCTCCAAGCAGTGGCTCCGGGAGACCCTCCATCGAGTACAGCTGTTGCAGAACTTCAGCAATCTAAAGACTCAGCAGGGCCTGGACTAACACATTTATGATCAGAATGGAGCATATCAAAATAACCAAATAACAAACTGTAAGAACTAATGTTGAAGGAAGCATCTACGAAACAATGAATTTTTTAATGCTTTTTTTGAAAGGTTTGTATGCTTCTTCGCAATGAATATTAATTAACTGTAGCCTACCATTTGTACCAAATCATGGAGCAAAAAAAATGTTACAAGGAAAATCAAATTAAACTACCGCCCTAATTATATGAAATTTCTGTTGGGTAGGGCAATAATCTACAAGCCCAAGATAATTAAACATTCACTGCTGAACCGAACTCGTATCTAGAAGTACCTAACCCAACCAATCAGATGAACAATAATGACTTCCAGACAGCACAAAACAGGTTTTAATGATTAAACCAATCAATTTTCTCTAATAATTCACAAAGATTCCAGGTTCACACGTAATGGGCCAATCGAAAAGATTTTGCGGAACCATGGAGCAGTGATTCCACTTGTTCTTGCCGTTTGGATTACTGTTTGCAATGCCAGGAATTGTAGTCAGGCCACCTCCCCTAACCGTCTTACATGAATCTCTTAATCCTAGCTTGTGCACTGCTCACTGTTCACTGCACAGTGACATAGTCTCTGCCGCATGCCAAATGCAAGGACAGGACCAAAAGCAAATTCATTGAGACACAGACACACCAAAGATGTGTATTTAAATCGCAAAACATTAATCTGCATTCAGCAGTTGCAGTACTACTTACTTCGAGTGCCACTATATTTGAACTTGTCACCTCAGATATGCTCATGGTTGCAATTAAGTGCCCAAAAATACGTTATACAATAGAGCTTTATTGCAATATGTTCAGCATTTACATTGTGGTTGAAATAAAATCAGTATTTTGGTGGTTGACTGGTTTAATAAAATAGTGTCAGAACCAGATCAATGGAAATACCATAATGGTTAGCCATCGTTCCTTCATTGTACAGGTCCAGTAGCTTCCGCTTTTGCTTGTTCTTTACACTAAATAGCTAAAATGTAAGACATTGGTTTCACAAGCCTGCATACACAATTGCTATAGCATGCTACTGAGCTTTTTGTCAGGGGATCGGTCATCCTCACGAATAAGGAGTACTGATTCAGTAATCCAAATAAGATGTACTGTGTGCTACAGACTACAGTTATCTCCCCACCCCTGGTAATTTTACAGTTTCAGAACACATCCTTAGGGTTCCAGTGTTTGAGTCCAACGATGTTCTGGGGTGTAGCCACCACGGGCACCGTGGATCTAGGAACTTGCTCCCATTGGCTAATCAAGTCGTTCTAGACAGTACAGCAGAAGGGAATCTAAATGGATGAATCGACATCGTCTCGGCTGGCTCAACCAAGGTCGCTCGAGGAGGGAAAGGAATGAATGGACCCGAATCCTTACCTCGAAGGAAGCGTAGACCAAGGAAAGAGGCGGCGCCGTTAGCGCGGCCGGTCGGGAGGGAAGAAATGGGCGGAGACGGCGGCGACCAAGGGTTGGATTCGGCGGAGAAACCACCGCGGCGAGGTGACGGCAAAGCTCTCGCGGCGTCAGTGGCGTCTTGGTGGAGAAGACGGAGTTTGGGCCAAGATGGGCCGTGCTCGGCATGGGCCCTGTTCTCGTTTGATACTGCCGTGCTCGTTTGATATTTTCATTTCCTACCGCTCGCCCCACTACACGAGACAGAGCCGCTGCTTGTCTCCGGCGATCGCCGGCGACGGCCCGCTCCGATCTACACCTGGTAAGCGCTGCGCTGCGCCTGGCCTTCACCTTTTCCGGCTTCCCTCGTGTGGAAGACCGCATGGAGCGGCTGAGCGGGGCTGGCTCGGCTATGCCAGCTGCATTCGCGCACCATCCAGTCGCGAAGAGCAACTGCTTCCAATCGAGCCGCCCAACGCTCGAAGAATTCTATACAACCAAAATGGTGCGTGACTTTGATAACAGCGTGTGGGCAGGGTTACGCACGGTGGCGGATGATGGACAGAGGCGGGCTCAGTCGCCTGCAGGGATCTGGTGAGCTGCAGGTGTTTGGCGAATTGCCCCAGCAAGATTGCGTTGCTGTTGGAATCCGGCTCCCCTGATTCAATGTATGTTTCCTCTCGATCAATGCTCACTATCATCAAAATTCTTGTCAATTCAAACCGTACTTTTAGGATTACATGGTGTGGAATAAGCCTCCTTTAGGATTACACATCACTGCAAATTCAGACTGTACCTAGTTACATATGTTCTAGTAGTATAACAAGTGCTTCAGTTTCCTAAATGATAATGCAACTGGAATTCATGCACTTCCCATCCAAGTTCTTATGAGAGACAGAGTGCTTCTTTTTAGGATTAGACAAGAGTGCATATAGGATCAGGAAACTGTAAACAAGCGCCACCTGCCATATTCAATTGATTAAGATACATACATTACAAACACCACCCAGTGAGTAAAACAATGTCAGCATGCTCCAACTGGGATGCACATTAATCTGATAACATCAACTACACTAGGAATCTGAAAAGAGGTGGAGCTAGCTAGAGCCTAGAGCTGGGTAGAGATTGGACACAGCCAAGCTGATTAGAGACCTAGAGACAGTTACTGATAGATAGCCGATCCATTGCCCTGAATCTTGGACAACTTTGTGGACTGTCCTGACATTACAAGAGCCACAACTACAGCTACAGAAGACAATGATGTTGAATCACGCTGGAGATCGGAAGCAGTTGCAAAGTATAATCTTCCAACGCCGACGATGATCCAACCAGGATGACAGTATCATATGGATTGCAAAGTAGCCCAGCACGGCAACGATGAGCGCAAAGACATACACAGACGTCTTCCACCCCCTGTTGGAGCCGGCTGCATAGGACCCTAGGAGAGCCACCAAATCAAGTATGATCGTCCAGTTCATCACCCTGAGCGACCATTCCTCCCATTCTTCTTCCTTGTTGTTTGGCAGCCAGTGCGGTAGCAGCATGATGATGACAACAATGGAAGCCATGAAGGAAACAGAGTTGCTGTAGAAGAAGACGAGGTACCGGGGCCTCCTGTTGTCGTGCATCACCGGGTCACCTGCCTCGTACCCGTTGCCGCTGCTCTGCCACGCTCCACCCGGCGGTTCCAGGCCGGCCTGGTAGGCTACGCTCGCCACCAAGATGCCTAGCAGCATCAGGTACTTGCGCCTCGCGTGCTTTTTCCTTTCTTCTTCTGCCTTCTTCTTTTCTTCTTCGTCTTGTTCTAGGACTACGGGTGACGTAGCTTCCGCCTTCTTCTTTTTTTTTTTTTTTTTTTTGTTCTTCGTCATTTCTCCTGACCTCCCTCATCAAAAATACTAGAAGCACCCCGGCTGCAATGAAGAGGACCACGGCCACCAACATGAAGATGTAGATGGATGTCTTGAGGTGTTGCGTGCTTCCGGCGGCATATGCCCCCATCAAACAAAACAAACCCACCGCCGTGCAAACAGACAGTGCATTGCTTCGTATGGCTGGCCTGTACAGGTTGGGATTCACCAGGAGGAGGATGAGGGAGATGGACAACATGAAGCTCACCGAGTTGCAGTAAAAGAATGCATTGTAGCGGCGTGGGTAGTTGTACAGGAGGACCGGGTCGCCAGCATGGTGCCCGAGCTTGTCATCCTGGAGCAGGAAGCCGCCTGGAGGGGTGAGGCCAGCTTGGTAGGTGATGGTCGCGGCCAAGATCGCGAAGAGGAGTAATCGTTTGCGCCTCTTCTCCAACAAACGATCTTTGGCATCGTCTTTCTCTTCCTTGTGGTCCAGCGTGAGGAAGATGACATGGATCACCACATAGACCAGGACGGCGCCTGCCAAGGCCATGGCGTAGATGGAGTGGTTCACGTCCCGACAGCTTCCCGCGGCATACGCGCCGATGAGGCCAAACAGGTCGAGTATCATGGCCGCCTCCAGCACGTGGTGCCTGACCAGACGTTCATTCTGGACCAGGACGATGGCCACCAAGGAGGCTACGAAGGCAACCGAGTTGCAATAGAAGAATATCCTGTACCTCTTAGCGTCCGTCGTGAGAAGGATCGGGTCGCCAGCCATGTGCCCGTCGCCGTTATCCTGCCAAAGGCCACCCGGCGGGTTCAACCCTGCCGTGTAGGTGATGGTGGCGGCAAGAGTGGCGAGCAGTAGAACAAGAGAGCGAGCCTTGTCCAGAGCCTCCCTAGCACTGCATCCATTCATTGCCGAGAAAGAAGAAACAGAGTTCAGTTCAGTTGTAGAGAAAAATGAAACAGAGTTCAGTTAAGTTGCAAAGAAAATAGAATAAACAGAGTTCAGTTGCAGAGAAAAAATAAACAGAGTTCTGTTCAGTTATATACGAAGAAATAAAGAAAGAAGAGGATATGTATATGCTCAGTACCTGACATTATCACCAGTCTCCTGATTTTGATTTTTATCTTTTTGTCGCGCTGGACTGGAACAGGAAGGGGATTTTGACGGTGAAGTGAAGTAAGCATGGAGAAAGAGGAGTAGGATGAATGCCACAACGGCGCCAACCAGGCTGAGTACGTAGACAGTGGTGTCAGTGTGCCTGCAGCTGCCGGCAGCGTATGCGACGACGAGGCCGACCAACGCGACGACAATGCACAGGTAGAGGGCAAGCTGAAGTGACCGGGCTGTCTTGTCGTGCAGCTTTTTGACGTTGATGATGAGCAGCATGATGATGAACAGGGACGCCACAAACGCCGTGGTGTTGCAGAGCAGGAACACCGTCAGGCGCAGGCTGTGGTGCTCCTTGAGGATGGCGTCACCTGGCCGGTGGCTGCCCCGGTGCTGTCCCAGAAGCCACCCGGCGTGCTCAGCCCGGCCACGTAGGTGATGCTCACCGCGAACGTCGCGAGAAGCATCACGACCTTGCGGAGCCGTTCTTGGGCTTTCTGGTCCTTCTTTTCTTCGATCTTGGGCACGCTGCCGGAGTCAGGGTCGGGGACGCCGATGGGGCCGCCAGACATCGCCCCTCCGGAGCTGGAGTTGGAGGTTTTGTGTGGAAACCACCAGTCCAGCAACTTGGTGATCACGATGTAGAGGAAGACGACGGCAACCAGCAGCACGGAGTAAACAGTGGAGACCTTGTCCCGGCAGGTGCCGGCGGCGTAGGCGCCCATGAGGCTGAGCAGGTCGAGCAACATGAAAAGCCGCAGCAGAACGACGTCGGGGACGACCCAGGTGACGCCCTTCTTCTCCTTCACCTTGTCGTGCCGGACGGCGAGGATGAGGATGAGGACGATGACCACAAGCGACGCGGCGAACGCGGTGGCATTGCAGTAGAAGAAGGCGAGGTACCGGCCGTAGTGGGTGTCGCGGATGACGGGGTCGCCGGCGAGTCGTTGACCTTGGCTGGCGTCGTCGCGGGCGCCCTCCTGCCAGACGCCCCCCGGCGGGTTGAAGCCCGCGTCGTATGTCACGGTGGCCACCAGGGTGGCCAGCAGCAGCAGGTACTTGCGCAGGCTGTACTCCCACGGCTGCTGCCTGGACGGCACTGCCGGCTTCTCCATTACCGGCTGGTGAGGTGCTGGCGTGTCATGCCCGGACACCATTGCCGGCCGCAGAGGTGATGGCTGGTCGTGGTAGGGGTCCGATGCCGGCTGCTGAGGTGCTGGCTGGCCGTGCTCCATTGCGGGCTTCACTTTCTCAGCAGGTACGGTGTGCTTGCTCCCTCTTGTCGATCGTTGTGATCCAGATTCCAGAATGAGCAATGACAACGATAGTATAGGTGAGTTGTCTGATTATAGAAACACCTTGACCCGCAGCGAGTCGTCGGGAGGAAGATGCCGTGCGTGTTCTTAAAAGTATGATATATAGACTTGCTTTTGTACTCTGTTTTGGTGCTGCAATTCTCCAATGTGAACGCGCCGAGTCAACTCGGTCTTCGGGGACAAGCAAGTCTTTTCTCCTCTGCTGCGATCATGTAGTTCCCGGCAAGAGACAGCGCCGCTCTATACCTGCGCAGCGCTGCGCTTCGCCTGGCCTTCCGCTTTTCGTACCGGTCGCGACTTTTCTTCTCTGTCGCGACAGGCTGGCTGTAATTTCTTTTCTTGGCGACGCCTTCGGTCCGCCGGCAGGCAGTAGATGGAGCGATGCTGGCTTCTCGGCTCAAAACACAAGAAAAGAAATTACAGCCTGCCTGCCTCCACACGGCCAACCAGCTAGCTAGCGTAGCGTACCCTGTTTTTCCTCTCCCTCCTCTTTGCTTCGCATTTCGCGTCTAGTACGGAGTATTCAATCTATCTCAGCCGCCATAGTGCCCATAAAACAATTCTTTTCTTCTTCTTTCCTTCTAAATTTATTTGGAGCTAGCTGCACTCAAAGCTCCCTTCCTCGCTGCCCAGTTGTTGACCGATTCCAGCGATATTTCTAATTCCTAAATTTCGCCAGCTCCCCCTTTTTTTTTGTTACTGTTAAGCGTACAATAATTATTGTCATTACAAGTCCGTGTTTTTTTTTTTGAGCAAACCACGCATTACCATTAGATTAAACTTTGAGATTACAGCAAACGTGACCACCTCTGGAAATATCCAGAAGACACCAGACATAGGAAATTGCACAAAGACCTCTAGAAAACGAAAAAATACAAAGAGAGCCCTTCGGGTCCTTGAGCGTGGATGCGTCCAATCGCAATCTCCGCCGCCGCCGCCGCCGTCGGCATCGCCGCCGGAGAAGAAAAAGATGGACTAACCGCATCCCCAGCGCAGAGGAGATACCATTGGAGATCTACTCCTTTGAGGACCTCAAAAGTCGGCTGCTGCACGCAGCAGTACCATCGCCATTGGAGCTCGTCGGCCGGGGAAGAAGCCCCGTCACTCCTCAGAGCCAAGCTCCGCTGCCTCCCATCGACCACGTCGAGGAAGAACATCGGGGCCACAACCTTCGTACCTCGCATCCCGCTCCTATGCAGCAATCTTCTGGACGAGGCCGGCGCACGCCGCCGACCATCTCCTGGACTCTTCCCACCCGATTCCCGGACGGATCCGGAGACACACCGCCGCGGGAGCAGCAAATCGGGGAGAACAAAATCCCACCTCGACCAAGCCAACGTTGCCTCGACGTCGCCGCCCGGGAAACTTCTCCGCACGCCCAGATCTCGGATCCCAGCCGCGGAAACCTTATTCGCCGCCGCCGGTGCACACCTATCCCACACCTATTTACATGCCGGAGACGAAGATCCTGGGCCCCCACCCTCCCGCTGCCGAAGCGGCTGACGGAGGGGAGAGAGACCCAAGATCTCACCGGCGGTGAAGGTGGAGAAGAGAGTTGGCCCCCGGATTCGCCTCTCTTTACTGTAGAGGAGAAAAGGGGAGGAAGCCCTCTATGCTACTGGTTGTACAAGTCCGTGTTTAGAGAAAAACAAAACAGAGGACTTTCAACCTGTAGATATTCTCCCTCCGTCCCACAAAAAAACGTAACTTTGTCAAAATTTAGATGTATCTAGACACTATCTAGATACATTCAAATTTTCATAAAGCTGATACACTTTTGGTGGGCTGGAGGGAGTATTTACAATAATTCAAACATTATACTATTACATAGGCCTCCGCAACATACACGGCTAGCTATGGACCAGCCGGATCGAGGCGACTGAAATATGTCAACTGTCGTGCCAGACCAAGGCGCACAATCCTGCAAACCCAGCACGCAAATTCAGGGTCCGGGTCATGCAAATAAGCCAGCAGCACCGCCGCCAGGTAGGAGATGCCATTCGCGTCGGCCGGAATTCACTCGCCTAGAAACTCACCAAAGAAGAAGAAGCTGTCACGCTTCTTGGAAATCAGCAATATACAACAACAAAAAAGAAGACAGCATGTCACCGGAATCACTAAACGCCAGCACATACACGATAACAATGCTATCACAACAACACCTATGCTATGCACGCAGCAAACCTATGCCTCAGCCAGCAGCACAATTCGCTAGAAACCGCACCAAATATTTCCAGCACAAGATAGGATGGCTTGCCACTCTTCCTTCATTCATTCAGAACACAGCAAAAGGTCTTTGAACCAACACATGTATGCATGGCAATACATGCACTCTAACCAAACAGAGATGGGTCAGCACAATGCCTACTTCTCAACATCACGCAAGATTAGCACCTATCACTGCCATGACATCTTCAATCCTAACAGTAACTATTCTTACCAAATCAATGTAGCAAACTAAGGAAATGACTTTGGGAAAATCTCCAGCCGGAATAATAGTCAATTTTTTTCAGCAAACCAAACAGCATGCTTTACTAACAACCAACATGAGTATATATTGATTGCCCTTCTAAGCAATTAAGAACAGGTTTAACACAGCACCATGTTCCCTCCCTCTTACACTCAAGCAATTCGGGCCTTGAACCTGCAGTGGAGCTCTCTTCACCCAGCTCCAGCCGCCGGACAAAGCCCTCGCACGGAAATTATATGGTGAGAATCATCAAACTGAACAAAAATGATACCAGTTTGTCAAACAAGATATCACATGGCAGAGTAAACCATGGGAGTCAATATATATACACAGCTACAGAACATGCAAAATTAGACAAACACACAGTGCGTAAAATCCCTATTAACAATTTCTAGTCAAAATAGAGACAACCAGATATACACGAAACATTTTTTCAAAGTAAACAGACATATCAGGGCTTTGCAATATATCTATCCCCGTGACAGAAAAATTGTAACTCAGGCCAGGACTTAACCCATCGTAGTAAAGCAGAAAACATTCCTTGCATAACAACAACAAGCTAGTATTTAACAGAGACTGCTGAAACATATAAACTAGTACATCTATCCATCTCAACTATGAGAAAACTGAAGGGTAATTTCAAATTCAATCATGTCCACATTAGTCAAATTATTAATCAGATGAATACACAGCAACACAAACAAGTATGAATCACTTGCTAAAAAGGCCACTGCGAACTGGACCATTCCTTTCTTATGCAGAAAACTAATTCCCAGAACAGAGCAAGACCTGACCATCTTCATGTGAGCATTATTGCTACAACTGAATACCACAGTTGTAATAATACGGTAGAGCATGAAGAATAGGGCAGAGCAAACTACACAAAGCTGTCAATCCTGAACAGCTGGATGGCGTAGCAATTGACCATCAGCAGCAAGTTGAGGTGGCCGTGCAGGCTGCCGAGCAGCCTTGAATCCATCTAACGTCGACCTAGCTTGACACCTTCGTGTCGAATTAGATCACAGTCTGCATGCAGAATTACGGTTAAGTTAATCAGTTTAGAATTAATAAGCTTGTTTAATTGAACTGAAGAGAAATGAATATACATCTCAATCTGTGGCACACTACGATTAAGAAGAACTCACGTAGCAATTAAAGCATGTATAGTGCTACATGAGCTGAATCCGCTGGAATTCAACTAAGAATAAGAAAACCCATCATCTACTGTAGGTGACTTGTCCAATTAAAGCGATGGATTCTTGCATGGTACTACTACAACTAGTGCATGTACTAGTATTTGCAGCACACGGGTGTGGTGCAGCTGATTGCAAATAATCATTTTCTACAAATCGGAACAGCATCGCATTTGCTAAAATAGGGCATGCGCAAGCCGCTGCTGCTCAGCAAGTGTTGGGCGCGCGTCCAAATTAACAGAGGAACAAAGTGAAAGTTTCGACCTTTGCTATCCTTGGGGGCAACCTCCTGCACGTCGGCCTCCTGCGAAGATGGCCTACGGGGGCATCAGCGGCAGAGGAGGCCGGTGAGCGACGGCTGCCGGAATCGGCGGCCCGGCGCGGCCTCGTCGGAGTGCGGCACAACACCGCACCTCCCTCGGCCAAGCTGCGCGAACCGGTCCGGCCAGCTCGACGGAGCCGCGCGCATGGATGCACGCGGGCGCCGGCGAGCAAGCCGGCCGCGCCGCCTTGATCTGTGAGGCGCCGCCGCTCTCATGGTCAACGATGGGGCGCCGGCGGTCGATCTGGTGCGATAGGGGGGATGGGATGAAGTGGGGCGGAGGGAAGAGGGGCCGACGGCGTTCGATCTGGAAGGAGTTTCGGTCGGTGGCTGCCGAATGTTGCTGGGTGGTGAGCTGCGTGGAGGAGAATGGGGATAGGGTTTCTTCGGTGATCATCAATACCCACTTGTTTGGGCTCACCGCAAAAGGGGCCTGCTGGGAGTCTCGCTCGGCTCGGCCCAATTCTAAAAGGAAATTGTTAGACAAAATCAAGCGCGGGAAAATCCACTTGTTTGGCTTGGATTAGCTGCACCTACATATCTCCCATTCTAGTTCAGTGCATGCTACCTTGGTTCACATGGTCAAGGAATCGGGATGGTCGAGGGTGCCGTTGTGTCGAGCCATTGCGAATAATGGTCAAACCGCGGATTGGGTAGGCGGGGCCAATTGAGGTAGTACCATGACAGCGCCATTCGGCGTGGACCAGTTAACGAATGAATGGTAGAACAAAAAAAAATTCTACAAGTCAGATGAGATACATAGGAGGAGGTAGGTGCCAACAATTGCACTCATTCTAACCAAGGGCGACAGACTTAAGCAAAGAGTTTTTGAATCATGCTTGGTCATAGACATTGTTGAGGCAGTGGCACTCTAGAGTTGATTATATGTATTTTGTCGGGGTCGCAACAAGGTCGGTAATGTTCGACGTTTTCTCCATCGGCGAAGAAGACGATGACAACAAGTCCGGTAGAACGACAAGGGGTGGTAGCGGCTCCGCAACGAGCTAGAAAAATACCGTGACCCTCCGAAATCAACATTTCTTGAAAATTATTTTGAAATTTTTCGGCATTTCTTGAAAAATATTTTGAAATTATTCAGTCCAAACTTTTATCAAATTTAGATGAATGTTAACTATATGTTTGATTTTTTATACTGAAGATAATTCTAAATTTTTGAGATAGGTATATTTAGTAGATCGTTGAAATTTGGTCAAAATGTGGTTGCAGCCGTGTACCCTGGAGCTAGGCAGAGCTGAAGACGCACACAAACCTATAGCTAGTATTCGATATAGGCATGCATCACCCACGTCCATACTTGCTCATATGCATGGATCATCTTCTAAAAAAGATGCATGGATCATACACTACGCTTTGACTAGCAAGTAACGTAGCCGAATATATACTACTACTACCCCTTTGCATCGATCAGTTCATTTGTCAGGTTTTCCTCTTATCAAGCAAAATACACAAATGGACCAGAGAAAATATTTAACGCCAGCTTTTGTGGTTTCAATTAGTTCTTTCAAAATAGTTATTTAGAGATGACCCAAAGATGAGGAAAATAGAACTTTGGTATAGACTAAAAAATAGACGTGAAACATTGAGTTCGTGTCCCACTAGACTAGCTAGTTGAGTTAGTTCCCTAGATAGTTGGAGTCGTAAGTTTGGTAAACTTGCATGTCCGTGTGTTGGCTAAGTTTGAATTATATATGTCCAAACGTTAGCCGTTGAAAGTACCAGAAGAGTTGGCATATAGTATGGTTGACAACGCGAGCCTGTATATAACAGGTACAAGGGAGCCAAATCGATGGGTAAGAGATTGCAACGTGAGAAGAAACGAAGATAGGAAGAAGAAAAAAAACAAAGGCCCCAACATGCATGACCATATATAAGTATATAGTTTGCTCATTGCGTGTGTTTGTCGACTTTGAAGTGACGGTCCCCTTGGCCGAAATCAAGGCATCCCCGCGGCCGGTGATGTCGAGAAGCTATAAAGTCCGATATGTGCATTGTCATGACCGTCTAGCCCGAGAGGTGTGTCCTGGCCGTAAATCCCACTCACGTGACCAACGTGCTCAGGGAGCCCAGCGGCGAGAAGTTGTCGCGTCTGACGATGTTCGGATTTGGTTTTACGACGATGATCTTGGGAGATGCAAATTATGTCGAGGAAAGGTGGGTGCACTCGACACCGATGTCGACGACGTTGTGTACGTGTCGTTCTGAATTATAGGCAGTTGAACAATGGTGTATGGGTGCATCGATCGTAGCTAGCTGGCTCGTACTAGTAAGGAGACTGAGGACCTAGCTACATGCAAGTATTTAAACATGAGACATGAACTTTGCGTTAAATTAATAACTCTGGTCAAAAAATCATCTTACATGCAACATACACATCAAGAAATAAAATTACAAGAAACACAAACTCGATGGTCGACGCCCTTGTCTATCTGAACGATTAGAGCATTGGAGAAGACACATCGAGAAGGTACGTCATCGGAGAGTGATCTAGCCTTCGTCAGCACATGGCTCGCCATGGATGTAGAGTCAGCCGCCAGCCTCCACCTCCGACGAAGGTAGAGTAGCTCCTCAAAGAGCACGAAAGGCACACATGACGAATTATCCTAGGGCAAGAAACCAAACACGAGCACCCCATGAAGAGAAACCCGCGGACATCGTCGCCCATCGCCGAACTGACCACTCATAAAGAGGCAAGCATTAGATTGAGATCGCGGAAAGAAGACACAGGAGGAAGAACGGCAACCCAACCATCATGAAACGTAAGGCCAGGTCTTTGCCTCGCTCCAGCCAACACAACCATGCCGCCTAAGAGGGGATCCCTATGACATCCCGCCTAGGATCGAGGGCGCCGCACCACCGATAGACACGGACGTACCACACTAGGCACGACAAGCCAAGGAGATCGACCAAAGCACGACGTCACATCACGTCAACAGAAATGCCGCCACCAGCAGACCCTCGGCCACCGCACTGCTCCACCACCCTCACCCTGTCCCAACATGACACCTCCAAGGAGGAAACAACACCAGCACATCGCCGCCTCCAAGTAAAAGGGATTTTGGTTATCACCCAGGAGGAGGGGAAGGGGAGGGGAGGGAGATAAACCTCAACGTCGCATCCAAGAAGGGAAACGATGCACCGCGTTGTTGTCGTCGTGACCGCAACCACCGGTCAAGGGTTTCCCTCTGTTAGAGCCCCCATTGCCGCCACCCCCAAGGCTTTAGCACAGGCAAGAACACCGGGATGGAGCTGCATCGCAATAGGAACAACAGAGGGGAGAATCACCATCTTCAAATCTAGGGCGCAGGTCAACGAGGATCCTCCACGCCGCGAAATAGTACCAGAGCTCTGCCCGACGAGCGGGAGAGATCCTTGCCGCCATAGCCCTTGTAAGCCGTGAACAGGCTTCGCAAGCATGCTTCCTTGTGCGGCGGCAAGGGAGAAGGGAAGAGGAAGGGGAAGGCCTAGTCTAGAGTTTCCGCCACCGCCTGAGTCGCCCAAAGCAAAGGGACGCGGGGCCAAGCGAGGCATTTTTTTTTTGAGCTAAATGCAAGTATAGCAATTGTCTATATACAGTATTCACGTTTGCAACTCAACTAGCTGAAACGCACGCACTTGCAACTTGATGTCACGTAGCCCGCGCTGGTTTTATAGCCTTTTGGCGCCACACAATTTTTAGTTTGAGCCACCCGGTCACAACTTGGGAGACGAAATTTGGAAAAACCAAAATTAAGTCCCGAAAACACGTCACGCATTCACGGCTTGCACTTTCCCAACGCACGCACGGCTTGCACTTCTATTTCCCCCTGCATCTATTTCCCCCCAACAACATGTCTCCTTTTTGCTGCGTTTGCATCGGCAGGACATTGGGCATGCACGCATGGAGTAGATGAAAATCCATTTGCTGAATCAAAAACTCGTGTTGTGGTAGGCTGTTCCGGACTTGCATTTGTTCCAGACATGGGCGTGCTCCATTTTTTTTTTACTCTGTTTACTTGGACATAACCAAAAACAATAGCTGTAATTTGTGTTGTTCTGCCCCTTGTTGTCTCACTACTGTACAAGGCGGAGGATTTTGATTGGTTTTCCTATGCTTGTCAGCAGCAGGCCTCCAGTACATTCCTCGCATTCTATTTGGATGCACTCCTCTGTTTTCGCTTTGTTGTTCATGGATACAGTCTAGTACGTATGCGTCCCTAATAGCTAGCTACATGGGAATTTGTTAGTGCTACTGCCAATTATCCTTTTTTCTGAAACATACAGTTGTTAATTTCAAGTTGCGAGTTGTGTGTGCTTTAATTATAATTTCAAGTTGGGAAAAATAGGGAGTTTGATTTGAGTTTTTCAGAGATCTTCATTTTGATTTCAGTTTCAGGCTTGTGCATGTAAGCCTAGTAGCACACACACGCTGCATTTTCTTATCATGGTCATAGGTGTTCAATTGTTTATTTTCTTATCATGCAAATACGATTCAGCCTTAGATAAATTTCCTTTATTTTGTCTGTGATTATTCAGCACTATGACAAGTGAATATTTGTCTGAAAATGAATCTGAACATTTGCCAGAGAAGATGATTTTGTATCAATCAGTTGCTCCGGATTCATCATTAGGGCACATTACTAGGTTCTACAGCCAGGCAGGATCGTCTTTATTTCTTGCATGGACTCTAGAAGCGTTTCCGTTTCTTGCATGGATTCTTTCAGTAAGAACCGTACTCATTTCTTGCATGGGATCTTATACTAAGAAGCATTACAGAATAACTGACAATTGGCATAGGGGTGACTCTGTTACTAGTTATATAGGTCATGCTACTATTGCCACTGTCATTGATGCGTGCGTTGGGATCTTGGAATTGTATATATAGTATAAAAACTGGTTTATGAACCAGTTTTGAGTTTTAAACTTCTACGGAGTTGTCAGTCAACTAAAAAATCATTGTATTTCTTGTTGTCTCACTAGTGTAAAAGGCGGAGGACTTTGATTGGTTTTGCTATGCTTGTCAGAAGCAGGCCTGCAATATATTCTTCTGTCTATTTGGATGCGCATCTATGTTTAGCCTTGTTGTTCATGGCTAAAGTCTAGTACTCATGTGTGTCTAATAGCTAGCTACATGGGAAAATGTTAGTGCTACTGCCAATTATACTTTTTTCTGAAACATACAGTTGTTAATTTCAAGTTGAGAGTTGTGTGCTTTAATTATAATTTCAAGTTGGAAAAAATAGGGAGTATGAATTGTGTTTCCAGAGAACTTCATTTTGATTTCAGTTTCATGCTTGTGCATGTAAGCCTAGAATCACACCCACGCGGCATTTTCTTATCATGGTCATAGGTGTTCAATTGTTTACTTTTTTGTGTATGCTTGTGTCATGCAAATAGGAACCAGGTTCAGATAAATTGTCTTTATTTAGTCCCTGGCTGATCAGCACTATGACAAGTGAATACTTGTTTCTAAACGAATTTGAACCTTTGCGAGAGAAGATGATTTGCTATCACTATGTTGATGCTGGTTCATCATTAGGACACATCAGTAGGTTCTACAGCCAGGCAGGAGTGTCTTCATTTTTTGCATGGACTCTTGTAGTAAGAAGCGTTTCAATTTCTTGCAGGGGTTCTTTCAGTAAGAAGCGTTCTCATTGGGCTCGTATAGTAAGAAGCGTTACGGGATAATTGACAATTGGTGTAGGGGCGACTCTGTTTCTAATTATATTGGTCATGCTTCTTTTCTTACTGTCATTGATGTCTAGGATTCTTTTGGTTGACTGGCAACTCAGTAGAAGTTAAAAACTCGAAATCGGGTCACAATCCTGTTTTTATACTAGATATAATTCCACGGCATGTTGGCTTACTGGGTAAAACTGGAGACTAGCCATTTTTTCATGGTTTCTTGCCAAATATTAACTTGTATTGTCTGTAATATTTTCTTGTGTTTACTTTCACTTCTAGAGCTCGTATAATAACTAGTTTAATTTTTTGTTTTATAGCAAAGTCGTTCATCTCATATCTGTTAACTGTCTGATTTTCACCATCTCTTAGCACACTAGTCTTTTATCTGATTTCCAAATTGCACCCACACTTGATATTTTTTTGCAGCAACTTAGTTTCTTATATATTATTTCAAACATGGAACTGTAGGTAGCTGTGTATAAATTTTTATGCGAAGACACTATCAAGGAGAAAATATTGCAAAGGGAAAAGTAGAAAAAAATAGTACAAGAGTTGGTAATGAACGGGAAACAAGTCCAGGATGATCATCTGATGAGACAAGAGGATATAGTTTCATTGCTTCTTGATGATAAACAGATTCACACAAATTGGAAGAAATACTAATGCAGGTAATTACTCCCCCAATTTGTAAGTAGAGGACATTTAGGCTTGCTACCTTAGTTCTTATTCGAGAATAGATGATGTTTAACAACTTCAGGTGATTTTGTCCGTGGTATTTCCTGATATGCTCTTCTCTTTATCAAAATTTATCGATAGTGTGAGGTGTGCTTGTTGTGCATGCATCATTTGACGTACAAGGGCATATGATATATCATTGATGGTATATTACTTGCATCAAAGATGCTATATTATTGATTGTATAATACTTGCATTGAAGATGCCCATTTTACTCAACACAAGCATATCTTGAAGTAACTAATATAGTTGGTCGTTTCGACCAGATC
This sequence comes from Lolium rigidum, assembly GCF_022539505.1. Taxonomy (NCBI): domain Eukaryota; kingdom Viridiplantae; phylum Streptophyta; class Magnoliopsida; order Poales; family Poaceae; genus Lolium; species Lolium rigidum. The sequence continues at coordinate 266,585,538 of NC_061509.1, forward strand.
CCTAATCCTAGTGTCCAAAGCTAACAATAATATTAGTCATACTAATACATGCTTTAACTCTTGTGTATGTATTTGTTGTTGGCAAATGATAATCCTATGGCATATAACGGATCTGGTTCATATTTAATTTGGCGGAGTGTTTTGCTGTACTGTAGCATTTCTTATGTACCATGTATGTTTTATTACCTTAATGAACTATTCATTGTTTTCTTAAATACTTGCCGAGGTATGTTGTATAAGACCACTCTTATGCGAGTGACTCAAGTTTCAGGTCCTCATAAATCTACCTTATGTTCCCTTGCTATTATAGTTCGCAAAAACTCCGTGGACTGATTCTCATCACACTTGTTATGATAAGCCTTGTATCTTCTAACAGAAAATACTAGTGTTCTTTGATCCTAAAGCTGTATGATCCTTTTTTATACCTCATGTATCTTTTACTTTCTGTGCTAAGGTTCGCTTCCATCTCGACAGTTCATTTCAATGTGAGTTCATTTCGATGTGACCCGGCCATTCCGGCTGCGGGAGTGCTGCTGCTGCTAAGCTGGCCATGGCCTCTTGTCGCCCGTCGTAAGCATCTGATCCATGATAGGATTACGTCGCTGAGTCGGTGTCCGACAATACAAACATGCCCATGGACACGGAGGAGCATCAATCTAGTGCCTCAGGTCTGAGATGGGCACAACGTGAGTAACTTCTCCATTGTGCTGCATTAAATTTTGCTTCAAACATTTTGCTATTTGTTGGTGATTGATCACTATGCATTTACGTGTGCCATGCATACACTGATGGATGCCTAGGCGTGGGGCCCAAAATTCCAATTTGTATTGTGTTTCCAAATCACAACGTGTATGTACTCATGTCGCAACGTAATTGTTGTAGCATATACCTTTACGAAGCTCTGGAAGTACAAGTTCTACTAAATTGTCGCCGGATTTTTCTCTTGTCCTGTGGTTGTTGTAGGATTAGAATTTGCCTGCAGAACACACTTGTTGTTTTGGTGGATTTGACATGTACTTTAACTCTTGTGTATGTATTTGCTGCTGACAAATGTTAACTATGTTACATATAACGGATCAGGTGCCATCTATAAATTTGTGGAATGTTTGCAGTAATGTAGCATTTCTTATGTACCATGTATGTTTTATTACCTTCATAAACTATTCATTGTTTTCTTAACTACTTGCTAATGTATGTTGCATCAGAACACTCCAATATGAGTGGCTGGAGTTTCAAGTCCTCATAATTTTACCTTATGTTACTTGCTATTCTAGTTTGCAAAAACTCCATGGGCTGATACGTATAAAAGTATTATGATAAGTCTTATATCTTCTAACGAGAAAATACAAGTGCTCTTTGATCTGAAAGTTGTATGATTTTTTAGACCTCATGTATCTTTTACTTCATGCTTTGGATCTGACCAAGTCATCTCACTACTCACTTGTATATTATCAGGCCCACCAACATTCCTCACACGACTGTCTATGTGCCGCGGCTCGCATCATCTGCTCCCGCTCGTAGGCGGTTCATTTTGGCGTGACTTGGCCATTCCGTCCCCGGCGGTGATGCTGCTAAGCTGGCCACGGTCTTCTGTCGCCGGTTGTAAGCAGCTGCTCCATGATATGATCACGCTGCCGAGTTGGTGTCCGAGAATGCCGACATTCCCATGTACATGGAGGAGCAGCAATCTGGTGCCTCAGGTCTGAGATGGCCACACCGTGAGTAACTTCTCCATTGTGATGCGATAAATGTTGCTTCGATCATTTTGCGATTCGTTGGTTATTGATGAGTTTCTGGTCACCTGCCTGGAGTTTCTGCGACCACCACCCCAAGTTGCTGCTGGTGGCGACGTCCCCAAGCTCCTGCGGTGGCGACCTCTCCGGCATGCTGCTGCCGGTCACCTCGTCTGCTGCCTGGTGAGCTCCATCTTCCCTCCTGCATCTATTTCCCTCAACAAACTGTCTCCTTTTTGCTGCTGGATTAAACGTTAACATCGGCAGTACATTGGGCATGCATGCGTGGAGTATATGAATGTCTATTTGCCGAATCAAAAACTCGTATTGTGCGTAGGCTGCTACCTACCTGCGTATTTTCCAGATATGGATGTGCTCCATTTTTTTACTGTGTTTACTTGTACATAACCAAAAAACAAAGCTGTAATTTGTGTTGTTCTGCCCCTTGTTGTCACACTAGTGTACAACGCGGAGGACTTTGATTGGTTTTGCTATGCTTGTTAGCAGCAGGCCTCCAGTACTCTTCTAGGACTAGCAGTGGCTCACGCGGAGGACTTTCATGGATAAAGTCTAGTACTCGTGTCTCTAATAGCTTGCTACATGGGAAATTGTTAGTGCTACTGCCAATTATCCTTTTTTTCTGAAACATAGAGCTGTTACTTTCAAGTTGAGAGTTGTGTGCTTTAATTATAATTTCAAGTGGAGAAATAGGGAGTTTGATTTGTCTTTCCAGACAACTTCATTTTGATTTCAGTTTCATGCTTGTGAATCGAAGCCTAGTAGCACACCCACGCAGCATTTTCTTATCATGGTCGGTGATGTTCAATTGTTTACTTTCTTGTTTCTACTTGTGTCATGCAAATAGGAATTAGGTTCACATAAATTATCTTTATTTAGTCCCTGACTGTTCAGCACTATGACAAGTGAATACTTGTTTGTAAGAGAATTTGAACGTTTGCGAGATAATATGATTTGCTATCACTCGTGTTGCTGTTGATTCATCGAGTAGGGAACATCACTAGGTTCTACAGCCAGGCAGGAGCGTTTTCATTCCTTGCATGGACTCTTGTAATAAGAAGCGTTTCCATTTCTTACGGGGATTCTTTCAGAAAAGCGTTCTCATTGGGTTCCTATAGTAAGAAGTGTTACGGGGTAATTGACAATTTGTGTAGGGGCGACTCTGTTTCTAATTATATAATATTGGTCATGCTGCTATTCTTACGGTCATTGATGTCTAGGATTTTTTTGGTTGACTGACAACTCAGTAGAAGTTAAAAACTCAAAACCGGTTCACAATCCTATTTTTATACTAATATAATTCCATGGTCATGCTGGATTACTTGGGTAAAGCTGGAGACTAGCCATTTTTTTCATGGTTTCTTGCCAACTATTATCTTGCATTGTCCATTATATTTTTCTTGTGTTTACTTTCACTGCTAGAGCTCGTATAATAACTAGTTTACTTTTTTTTTGTTTTAAAGCAAAGTCGTTCATCTCATATCTGTTAACTATCTGATTTTCACCATCTCTTAGGACACTAGTCTTTTATCTGATTTTCCAAATTGCACCCGAGACTTGAAGTAAATTTGCAGAAACTCAGTTTCTTATATATTGTTTCAAACTTGGAATTGTAGGTAACCGTGTATAAATTTATATGCAAAGACACAATTGTGGAGAAAAAAATTGCGAGAGGGCAAAGCAGAAAATTTTAGTACAAGAGTTGGTCATGAAAGGGAAACAAGTCCAGGATGATCATCTATGAGACAAGAGGATATAGTTTCATTACTTCTTGACGATAAACAGATTGCATACAAATTGGAAGAAATACCAATGCAGGTAATTACTCCCCCAATTTGTAAGTAGAGGACATTTTAGGCTTGCTACCCGAGAATAGACGATGTTTAACAACTTCAGGTGATTTTGTCTGTGGTATTTCCTGATATGCTCTTCTCTTTATAAAATATTATCGATAGCGTGAGGTGTGTTTATTGTGCATGCATGCATCATTTGACGTACAAGGCATATGATCTATTGTTGTTGGTATATTACTTGCACCAAAGATGCTATATTGTTGATTGTATAATACTTGCATTGAAGATGCTCATTTTTCTCAACACAAGCATATCTTGAAGTAACTAATATGGTTGATCGTTTCGACCAGATCTCTAATCCTATTGCCCAAAGCTAACAATAATATTAGTCATACTAATACATGATTTAACTCTTGTGTATGTATTTGTTGTTGACAAATGACAATTCTGTGGCATATAACGGATCTGGTTCCATATTTAATTTGGCGAAGTGTTTTGTTGTACTGTAGCATTTCTTATGTACCATGTATGTTTTATTAACTTAATGAACTATTCATTGTTTTCTTAACTACTTGCCGAGGTATGCTGTATCAGAACACTCTTATGCGAGTGACTCGAGTTTCAGATCCTCATAATTCTATCTTATATTCCTTTCTATTCTAGTTCGCAAAAACTCCATGGACTGATTATCATAACATGATAAGCCTTATATCTTCTAACAGAAAATACTAGTGTTCTTTGATCTTAAAGCTGTATGATCCTTTTTTATACCTCATGTATCTTTTACTCTATTCTTTGGATTGTACCAAGTCATCTCACTACTCACTTGTATATTGTCGGGCCCACCGACTTCCTCGCCGACCATCTATGTGCTAAGATTCGCATCCATCTACTACCGCTCGTCGGCAGTTCATTTCGACGTGACCCGGCCGTTCCGGCTGGGAGTGCTGCTGCAGCTAAGCTGGCCATGGCCTCCTGTCACCATCGTAAGCATCTGCTCCATGCCCAATTTGCATTGCATTTCCAAATCACAATGTGTATGTACTCATGTCGCAACGGAATTGTTGTAGCATATATCCTTCTGAAGCTCGAAAGTACAAGCTCTACTAAATCGTCAATGGATTTTTCCGTTGTCCTGTGGTCATTGTAGGATTAGAATTTGGCTTCAAAACATACATGTTGTTTTGGTGGATTTTGGATCGATCTTTCTAGACTACTTGCATGTTGCTCGTATCACATAAATCGGTAGTGCACTCGTCTGAATTCCAGTATTAAATGATTACTCAACGTGTTTCGGTTATAAGTTCTAAGAGGATGATGTAGTGTTGATGTGGAATCATGAATGTTAGGAAGGATGTTTGTAGGACTCTATAGATTTGCTTCAGTTTCACAGGTACTCCCCCCGTCCCTAATTAAGTGACTCGGATTTGTCTAGATTCGCAAATATCTAGACGTGTTTTAGTGTGTATAGATACATGTGAATCTAGACAAATCCTAGTCACTTAGTTTGGGACGGAGGGAGTGCTACTTTTATCATGGATTTGCCAATGTGATTTCCGATAGCTGGCTTGGCAGCTGTATTGCCCTGTGTTACATGTTGATGTACTGCGTAGTTGTATAGCCTTGCACAAATCTTTTGTAAGTCGAGTAATAATGAACTAGTACATAATCAGCCTAGCATAGCTTGTAATTGTGAATGGAAGTACTTGCAAGAAGTATGTGTCACCAGCTTGAGTTTCTTTGTTGATTTATTTGATATAGGTGGTCATGTCATCCATCATGAAGAGAAAACCCCTGAATCCTCTTGCCTCCGGCTTCTTGTGCTTTCTGTGTTTCTCTTCTCTTTCTAGAACTGCTATGTTTTTGCATTTGTTTTTCGAGAAAACGCAAAGGACCTTTGCGCTTCATTTCATTGAAAAGAAATCAAAGTTTTACATGCTTGTGATGCTTGATATCTTGTCAGGATTCTTTAATCTAGAGACCGGAAACCAGGAGCTAAAGAGCAACCCCAAGGACCTCTAAATCAGCACAAAAATGCATGTATGCAGTAGATGGAAATACATTCTCTAAGAACATAACTTATTCACTACCTCCTTGTATTAATGAAGTCTTTTTTTCTTTTTTTCTGTTGCTATTGCAAAAATAGACCGTGAATATTTGAAGTATTCACTCGAATATGTTGGCTGGGAAGAAACGGTTGTACTATCCATGGACTATGGAGTTGCTAGAGCCTAGCGATGCTAAAATATTGGTTATTTCTGTAATAACAAAAATAAATTATATACAAACTCAAGTGCAAAGTCAAATGCAACATTCAGAAGTAGAACTATATATGTCATGTGACCCAACGGAAACAAAATAGTTGTTTCTCATTTTTTGACATGCATGTGGCGCTCATGGATCGTATGATGTTTCAAAGAGTATTTGGTCACAGAGCTGGCTCGGTATATGATAACTTCACTAGGCCAGAGAATGTTGTGCAATGTGGATATTGTTAGCTTTATGAGCTACTTAACTACATGCATCATTTTTCTGAAACTTATACCTGATTGTTATGCAATCTTTGTTTATGTTTTTTTTCCTTTTTTGTTACACATGCTTGAGTGACTTCTTGTTATTGGCATGAAATGCTTGACAACAGGATTCCGGAAAGCTAAAAATCAGTGTGCTCCTATTTGCTCACATGACTAAAATGTTGGACATCCTTGAGCGGCACATTTTGCTTAGGATAGTTAAAATGACCTCGGAGCTACATATTTTTCACGTTCCTGATTAAGTTGCTATGAACCATGGTCGACTCGCTGCCGTTGCTGTTTTAGCCCGGAGCATGTCGATCTAGCGATGTCCAGGTGTGGCTGGCTTTCTTTTCCAAAGCATCCCTCTGTAGCTGGCTCATTTAATTCTCCTGCCTCTCTTACTAACTCTCTGGTTTCTTTCTCAAATTTGTAGCTACATGCTAGTATATTACACACTCGATTATTAGTAATTGATTTTGGACTACTTGATTACACCATCAGTTTGTACCAGCCTGTGTTAATATTTAAATAACTTTAGGAGCTTGGATTTTTCTAAAAATCTTGATCTATCTTTGTGTACATTCCTTTGGCACTGGGTTGTTAATAGATGATGCTATTTCTTGTTGCTGCTGTTGAGAGTTGATCATCATGCCCTGTTCTTTTTATCTAGACGGTTGTGTACTGACTGAATTTTATTGTCACGTCTTTCACCAGGGAGGAGAGATCGGTCCATGATGGGAACCAAGTTGTGCTCCTCGTGGAGTTCCAAGCGTGGTCCTGGTGGCTGGCGTGACGGTTGGGCTCAGCCACGGCGGTTCACCCCAACGCCGCTGTTATGGCGGTGGAGAGCCGCGAGAGAAAGAGCTGGTGGTCGCCTGCCAGGCTGCTGCTGCGGGCGTCCATGCGGAGCAAAAGCTTTTGTCTTTCCTGACCTGCAACTCCAATCTACCGCTGGCCACGTCCCCAACCTGCTACTGCTGCCACCATGCCAAGGGCCTCCGCCTTTACGATGACAGCTCCTGCCCCGACACCAGGGGTAGCAAGGTCTGCCTCGTCCTCTCGACCAAGATGGTGATGACGATGCGCAGGTAACTACTCACACATTCCGAAGGTCGTTCCTATTCTCCATTCCAGATGTAGATTGTAGTGGTTGCACATACATGTCATGTTCCGGAACAACCAAACAATGTTCTTTTTTGGCTTTGCTTCAGTACTTTTCAGCTAAGTGCCTGATTCCCACTCATTAGCTAGGCTTGGTGGGTACTAGTGTATTTCGGACAATGTTAGTTAACGGTTAAAAAATTTCCTCTTAGTTTACCGTGTATTCGATGTAGCTTACCTTGTTAGTTTGTCTTAATTTTCATGTTTGGTTCCCAGTGGGCGGAGCGTGACAAAGGGAGGGCCAAATTGAACCTTTCGAGTTTTTTTTTTTAACTAAGCACCAAAATTTTGCTGTAATTTTAATTTCTGTTTGTAACAAGAAGATGTAATTTTCAAGCTGTGAGGGAGGTAACACATACATGCGTGCATGTGATGTCCTTTCTTTTTTTTGAAATTTATTAACAATGATTATATATGCAGATGGTGTGGTACGGACAAATTGCCACATAATTCTTAAAAAAGGATCATCTTAGTATTGCCTTGTAAAATTAGAAACTTTCTTGTTGCTTGTATAATCTCCGTGCACTCATTGCCATGTTAATAAATTAGGATTATCATTGCTTGTATTTTTAGAAACATTCTAAAGCATCATAGAAATTTTGCTGCTTTATTAAAAAAAGTCAAATGTATGCTAAATAAGGCAAATTATTGCCGAAACATTCCAAATCATCACATAAATTTTGTTGCCTTGTTTCAAAAAAGGGCAAATCTATGCTAAATACTACTCTGAGAATTTCTACTACGTTTTCTTTTTTCACTTCTTGTGAGAAGTACTATAGTACAGTAGTACCTTGTTAGGACCAGCCTTGAGTTTGATAGATCTCCCATGTTCGTTCTTGTAATAGATACAAATGGTTAAGAAGTGTTTTGGTTGGATGCTAAAAAACCGAATACCCCTTCTCAGGTTTGAGTTCAGGAAGAGAGCCAGCTTGGCGCAATCAACAGAAAGCTATTGTTGTTTCTAAGTACTTGAAAGTTTTAACTATCATGAAAAGAATCCTTTATATAGATGTTTATAATTCACTTTGTTTATTTACTTGTCAACTTATGCTTTTCATTCTATAATGCACATATGCATAAGGGAACACGAGTTACTAGCCCAATTTGCGCAAATCCATGCGCAATCTAGTGAGAATACAAATCCATGCGCAATCTAGTGGTGCTATTTACTCTTATATCTTTACTCAATGAATGACCTAATTGCCCTAGCCTGTTAACCAGTTTGCTAGTTCATTATAGCATTAGCATTAGCTTTGTTTGTTAAGTGAGAAATCTGCAGTGGACAACTTCAGGTGATTTTTCTGTGGTATTTGCTGATATGCCCTTATGTTTATTAATAGTTATCAATAATGTGAGGTGTTTGTTTTGTGCATGTATGCATCATTTGGCGTACATGGCGTATGCTATATTGTTGATGGTATATTACTTGTGTCAAAGATGCTATATAGTTGATGGTATAATACTTGCATTAAAGATGCACATTTTACTCAACACAAGCATATTTTGAGGAAACTAATATATGCTTGATCATTCCAACTAGATCCATAGTCCCACTTCCCAAAGCTAACAATGATAATATTATTCATACTAATACATTCTATAACTCTTGTGTATGTATTTGCTGCTGACAAATGATAACTCTGTTACATATAACGGATCTGGTTCCATCTATAATTTGGTGGAATGTTTTGCTGCACTGTAGCATTTTTATGTACCATGTATGTTTTATTACCTTGATGAACTCCTGTTTCCTTGCAAAATACTCTTATGCGAGTAACTGTAGTTTCAAGTCCTCGTAATTCTGCCTTTTGTTCCTTGCTATTCTAGTTCGCAAAAACTCCATGGATTGGTGTGTATAATATTATTATGATAAGCCTTAAATCTTCTAACAGAAAATGCAAGTGTTCTTTGATCTTAAAGCTCTATTTTCATTTTTTAGACCTCATGTATGGACCGGACCAAGTCATCTCACTACTCACTTGTATATTATTAGGCTCACCTGCTTCCTCGCCGATTGTCTATGCGTTGCGGCTTGCATCCGTCTGCTCATGCTCGTCGGCTGCTCATTTCAGCGTGACCCGACTGTTTTGGATCCAGCAGTGCTGCTGCTGTACTGGCAGCTGCCTTCTGTCGCCTGTCGTAAGCAGCTGCTCCATGATACGATTATGCTGCCGAGTCGGTGTATGAGAGTGCCGACATGCCCATGGACACAGGCGCAGCAATCTGGTGCCTCAGTGTCTGAGATGGGTACAACGTGAGTAACTTCTCCATTGTGCTCCTAATTTATATTTGCGCTGCATTTCCAAAACTGTCGGAAATTATCGCAGGATTTTTCCGTTCTATCCTATGGCCATTGTAGGATTAGAATTTGGCTGCAAAACACACATGTTCTTTTGGTGGATACCGATCGGTCTTTTTCTTGCATGTTGTTGTATGACATAAATCAGCGTTGCACTTGTCTATCCAGTACTAAATGTGTGCTCACTATGCACTTGGTTTCTACACATTGTGGTTACGAATACTTTCAGCAGCCCACATAATTCAGCAAACTTCCGCTGATGGTAGTTGGTAGGTATATGAAGTACATACTACTTCACTTTATGTTTTGAATTATCTAGGATTATCATGCAGATAGGCTCTCCATATTTTAATGTGGCTAGTTTGTTTACCAAAGCTCTTGCTATTTTTTGGGGACCTGAAAGTTTTAACTATCATGAAAAGAACCCTTTATATAGTTGTTTGTAATTCACTCTGATGCTTTTCATTCTATAATGCACATATGCATTAGGGAACATGAGTTACTAGCCCAATAGGGGCAAATCCACGCACAATTTAGTGAGCATGCCTTCTTTTTTAGTTAGGTGTTGAGTCTAATAATTTTATGTTGCTATTTATCATCTCAATCTAGTGCTATTTATAGTCTGAATCTGGTGCTATTCAACATGACATTATTTTCTATGTAAAATAATAACAGGGAGACATGGGGCAGCCATCCCTGATATCGAGTACGACCCTGGTCAGGAAGGAGACCTGTTCAAGGTCCCGGAGCCCATTATCGATGAACCGCCACTGCTCTGCCTCAAGCCCTAGCGCGGCGACCTCAATGCCCGTGTCCAGTAGCTTGTTGACATCGACAACCAAAGGTTGAACTTTTCTCTTTGGTCATGCTGTAATCGGTTGCTGTCATGCTATCAAGCAGTGTTCTGCATGGTTCCTTGGGTTGTGAGCTTCGTCCCAAACCCTTATGTGTGCTTTCTGCCAATTATTAAATGGTGTTTCATGAAATGTGTGCATTTGCTTGTTGTAACTTTGCTATCAATCTGATAAGGGGGGGAGTTGTTGCTAGGATTTGGTAATGACAACGACAGTTGTCGTTGTAGCCCATCTTGTGTGCTGTTTAGGACTCGTCCATCTCTGTTTCGGTTCAAGTAGTACATACATATTGGCATGCATGTTTTCATTGTATTTTTACCACTACTAGATCAATTGGTTATTCCATGCTATATTTCATTGTACTGCAAGAAAAATTCAGTGTTAATGTGAATTGCTTATGTTGAGCTAGGCATATATGTACGTAGCAATTATACGATGTTGATGCAGATTATCGAACGTATCTTGCCAAACAAACAAATAATGGAAAAGAAATGTTCTGAAATTGCGAAAGAACACTTGGCAAGTTTTGAAACACCGGCAATAATGAAACATTCCAAAGCATCACAGAAATTTTGCTGCTTTGTTTCAAAAAAAGGCAAATGTATGCTAAATACTACTCTGAGAGTTTGTACTACGTTTTCTTTTTCACTTCTTCTGAGAGGTTCTATAGTACGGTAGTACCTTGTTAGGACCAGCCTTCAGTTTAATAGATCCCCCATGTTCGTTCTTGTAATAGATACAAATGGTTAACAAGTATTTTGGTAAAATTATTATCTCACCGTACCTTGTGACTAGCTCTAGATGGACATGCTTAAAACCAGGAATTAATATGCGTACTACAAAGTTTCTTGCTCTTGAGTCCTATGCTGATCGATTTGTTCTTTTATGGCAGTTTAGCAGTTTGGGATCTTGCCAACCTGATAAAGCCAATCGACATTGTCACTTTGGAACTTCTAGTGATACTCCTCTCTATTGTTCCTAATTTTTTTGTGGAGAGTCTCTCAACTTATTGGTATGTACTGAATAATCCTCGAATTCATCTGTAGGGGTGCTTTCTAGATACATAACGGTGACAGTTCATATGTGAAGTTACTAGTTTCATCGGAGCGAATGTGAAATTGTCCTCAGCTAGATTTCTATATAAGTACATGTGAAATTTCCTTCCTGCATGTCAACTTCATTCGTTGTTAGCTATTGTGAACGACCATCTCTGAAATGGTTGTGCAACATGCTTGGAAATTGATAATTGTGTTTATCAATGATAAAATGGAGTCTAATCCAATATTTGTGGTGTAATGTATGCCAACTCTTTCTTTCGGTTCTCATGTAGTATTAATAATGTGAATATATGAATTTATTTCTTTTCCCATGTTTAATATAGAGCTGATGGATTTTTTGGTTTGACATAGCAGCAAGATAGTTGGTGAAGTGGATTGAAATATAGAGCTGTTGGATTTTTTGTTTGTCTTAGATGAATTTATTTGAATTTGACAAAATATGTATTATATTATCGTCGGTACCAATCTATAGAATCATGTGTTGTTGTTGGGTTCTACATACTCCTTTCTTTGTAATGCTGTCGAGTGAATGAGCACGACCTTTTAAAATTCGTTTGCTATACATAGTCGGTGCTGAAACTTGTATGCTTTCAGGCCCTCCGACCAGCTATGCAGTGCTGATGCTCTTGGGCTAACCGAGGCCTCCCACGCCCTGCTTTGACTACCTTCTCGGCGTGGCGACGGTGATGCTCAACCTCTGCTACATGCTCTCCGGTGAGCTACTAGTTTACCCCTTCTGTTTTCTGGCTCCGGTGTTCTCTGTGATTGGCTGTACTTATGCTCAAGCCGATGACCCTCGGTTCCTAGCTCTCTTTATCATTGGACCAACTGTATGTTGTTGCATGAGTAGAATTTTATCGAGGCATGAAGATGATGCATGGTGAATCTGATGTTTCACTATTCATCTCTATTATGAATCCGAAAGAAAAAAATTGATAGAATCCAAAGTTGGTCTGTTTGTATTTACTTGTGGGAATGAATGAACATATGTTAGATCTGTTTGTATTTACTTGTGGGAATCTGATCTGTTTGTATTTACTTGTGGGAATGAATGAATGAACAGGTTAGTCCATGATGGGAACAATGTTGTGCTCCTCGTGGAGTTCCAGGCGTTGTCCTGGTGGCCAGCGTGATGGTGTGGTCAGCAGTGGTGGTTGACCTCGGCGCCGCTGGAATGGCGGTGGAGAGCCGCAGAGAAAGAGTTGGTGGTCGTCTACCAGGCTGCTGCGGGCGTCCATGCGGAGCAAAAGTTGTTGTCTTTCCCTACCTGCAACTCCAACTTGCCGCTGGCCACGTCCCCGACCTGCTACTGCTGGCCACCACGCCAGGGGCCTCCGCCTTTGCGACGGCAGCTCCTGCTCCGGCACCAGGGGTAGCAAGTGACCTTGTGCGTGGGTGGTGGACGAGATCTTGTTGGACAAGATGAAGGTTGACAAGAAGCAGATTGGTTAATCCAGCGAAACAAGGTACCTTACCTGCTGCTCCTCTGTTTTCTTTTCATTGCCGAGCTATCGATCCTTGGGTGTTGCTGGCATGCATGAATGTTTTGGTTGTTAACCAGATAGTGAGTTAGTTCTTGTCATGTTGTGTATACGTGCCAATCCAGAGATGATACAATCTGAGGGAGGGTAACACATACATACGTGCATGTGATGTCCTTTCTTTTTTGTTTGAAATTTATTACCAAGGATTATATATGCAGATAGTGTGGTACAGACAAATCACCACATAATAATGGTTAAAAAAAGGATCATCCTAGTATTGCCTTGTAAATTAGAAATTTTCTTGCTGCTTGTATAATCTCCATGCACTCATTGGCATGTTAATGAATTAGGATTTCCGTTGCTTGTATTTTCAGTATCCATCCTTGTTGTGTGTGTAGATGCTTCTACAGCTGATGGAGGGAGGATAGCAAGCCTGCTTGAGCTTGCCTGGCCTGGAGAATCTACGCAGGTTTGTGCTAGTTGCAGCACAGGTACTTAGTGTCTTGACCTAGACATGCATTGACGTCCTTGGAACTGGTCTTTGTTCTCAATGTTTTGCTGTGCAGTTTATATTGAGGTCCTAGACAGCTATTTGCGCATTTGGTTTGACAAGTGGAGCATTTGGTGCGCTGCTCTGTTTAACTTTGCCTACACGCAGGACCTCTCTATCTATGAACTAGCTTCATTATGTTATCATGCTTACTTCTTCACATATTTTGACATGGTCAGCCTAATCCATCTTCTTCGAGGAAAGTTGTCCAGAGTCTTATCAAGTCTCATATGTAGTTTGCATGTCAATGGGTGTGTTGTGATTCGAGAAAACATTGTGGGTTTAATCGTCCGTGCAATTGATGTTTTCCCTTATTGGTTAATGAAATCGGTGAAGCTTTTCCATAAATTGGCAATCCTTTCTTTTGATGAATCCGAAAGGAAAAGAATCGATAGAATCCAAAGTTGATATGTTTGTATTTACTTGTGGGAATGATTGAACAGATTGTGTTAGGTCTAAATGTAGCTTTCTATATATGCCAAAGAAGTTGTTTCGTTGATGACTAGCTTCTTTTCTTTTGCTTGTTACAACATCATTACTAATGATTTATGTGACCTCTCGGCAGGGCTTGTGTATATGCTGCGATGGCGGAGATGATAGATGGCAAGTTGGCACGGGAGGAGCAGCAGCAGCTTTAGTACCCAGTGACCCTTGGTTCCAACAAAGGGAGGAGCAGCAGCAGGTTGAGGACACAGTGGCACTCGATGCCGCAACAGCGAATACTTCAGCCTCTTGCTGGCCATTGTGCATGCAGATCCTCTTGTTGTCACTGGAAAAGTAGTTAAGCCGTGAAGCTTGGGTGCAGCCTTGTGTCATGTAAACCAAACTTGATTATCTCTGTAAAAGTAGTGATGAGATGGGAGCTCTGCTGATACTGTTGTTAGGAGCTGATCCGTCTTCGTGACATTCTTTTCTTGCTTCCTGATGTATTTGATTTATATGTTTGAGTAGGACCATCAGAATATACTATTTGTGTAACTTGTGTAAATAAAAGCAGTATTTGAAAATTTGCATTTGAATCAGCTCATTTGATCTTTGAGATAAAAATAAAGCAGTATGTATGCATACTCGGCCTGTGTCTAGCCAACTGATGGATGATTTTTCCTTGTTTGTAAATGTAGAGAAGCGAAGATAATAATAATTTTTGTAAAGTGGTGTGGTGCCACCATATAAATTATGTATACTTTTTTTTTGAGAAATCGATCTAGAAAATTGGACCCAAAAATGGTACATCGTGTGGTTAATTTAGGGAATCGGCAAAATATTACACACGACGGCACATCATATGTGTAAATTATTTATATTACTTGGCAAAAACACTGATTTTAGTAGGAACAAAGAGGCGAACTGTTTGGTGGAGTATATATGCAAATCATGTCATTCAACTTCCTAGCAGCTGCTAGCACCTGTATATATAAAAAAATTACAACTTGGTAGGTCTATTATATTCGATCTGTTTTTCGCTGGCGTCAAGTTAAATTTAGTAGTAGAAAGAAGGCGTGTCAATATTCCTAAAGCAAAGAGAGGAGGAGTTGCCTCCTTGTTATGCACACATTATTTTAGTGACCTTCTGGAACCGTGCATGTAGTGATTAAGAGAGAAGACAAAGCCCAAGAAGCAGGATTGTTGAGCCCGAGGTGTGTCATTTGCATGCTCCACTTAACTGTCCCAGTTCTCCAAGGAAAGGGCATGAGACGTGGGGATTTATTATGTGGAGCTCGTGCGAATTATTGCTACGGGGTTACATGTCACTGATCCATGGCATTGTGTATCTCAGCCGTACATCTAATCTCCAAACAAGCAACAGCCGGTAGCACATAGGAGATTGAGAGGCAACCTAGCCTCTATAAGTAGAAAGCCTTGGTCATAGTCCGCGTGCGGTTAGCGCGTGTGACTATGACTTAGACTTTGACTCTTGCTCGGAGAGGAGAGGGCATGGCACTCTGGCCGGATCGTGCGGTCGGCGGACGCGAGGAAGATGACCTCCGTCCGAATCAGCAGGTAGGTGATTTTGTCCTTAATTCCTTCCCACGACCTTGCTGGCTTGCTCGATCATCCGCTTCTTCGTTTAGGGCAGGGGAGAGCACGTTTCTGGAGTTTTGATCTAATTGTGTTGCTTTGCCTGGGTATGCGTAAGGCATGGATTCAATGAAAGGGGGAAAGGAGAGAAAGGGAAAAGAGTTGCAGTCCGGCCATGCCAAGACGGTGGTGTGGAGCAGCGCGGGAGGAGGCTAGTGCGGTTTCAGATGTGGTCGACAAAATTAAGATGCTGGTCGTGTGCGCGCGCGTGATCGAGGAAACAAGAAAGAAAAAGGTACTCCTACCTAAACTCCATGTACTAGTACTGCTGCTTGTACGCGCGCGGCCGGAAAGAAAAGGATGAATCCATGGTGTGTCCATGTACGGGAGCGTTTGGAAGCACTAATGCGTTTGGAGATGTTGTGCTCCCTACTCGATCACATCGCGGCGCGGAGCAGCGGCGGATCGCAATCGACGGCACGTACGCCAACAGCCTGGCTCCAGCAGCGAGTGGATCGACTGCCTGCCTGCGCGTCCAACCGCTCGTCCTCACGAGAAAGAGCCCCATTGCCGGACGGGACCATCCGCGTCTGCTTGTACGCGCGCGCGCGGGCGGAGAAGGATGAGCGACCGCGTTCTGCAGCAGCAGCTATCACGCCGTTCTCCTGTTCGCACCCAAACGGGAGGACTGGTGTTAATGTGCCAAAGTTACATTTCGATCATGTGTTTGCACTTTCTTCACTTTAGTTAGGACACGGGAAGCGCATGAGTTAGAGAGATCACTGAACTCTCCATCGAGTGAGCATCTACTGTCAAATTACATACCCCATACTCCATCTAGTACTCCCTCCGATGCGAGACTGTCTCGCACGTGGAGACGGCGCTTCGATCTCCTCCTCGCTCGTATAGATCGAGCTCGACCAAGCTGCTCTGGCAACCGACTGTGTCGAACCACGTGTCACGAGTGAGCTAGTGAGTGCCAGACCAAGGCAAACCTGTCCTTGCCAAGACGAAAACACTAAAATAAACAAAAAGACCTATCAATCGCTACTCTTTCGAATAATTTCCTCCCTATCAATCGCTATCTCTCCAGTATATCTTCTGGCTGCCCCCGATTTATTTTATTTTTTGAGGTCGCCATCGAAGTATCCATCGCCATCACCACTTTTGGGGGAGATTTGGAGAGGACGGGTGGAGGAGAGGGGTATTTTGATTCGGTGCCGCCTCCCATACCCGGCCGCCCCCAGCCCGCCACGGCCGGCCGCGCCCGCTCCCGCCCCGACCGCCGCCGGACCTGGCCGCGCCCGCTCGCGCTCCGGACGCCCGCCATGGCCGCCGCCCGCTCCAGTGTATACATACTAGTAATACTGGGCTAATTTTTTGTTTCATTTCTGATGAAGAATGGCGCTGCCGGCTAGGAGCAGTGACAACTAGCAGAAGCAGCACTGTCCTAAAAGGATGGAACTATGGGAGCATCATAAAATTGTCAGTGCAGCATCCTTGTTTCACATGAAAAAAAAGTTTAATCGTATAGCTCAGATATGCAGAGAAAGATATGCTAAAGGAAAAAAAAGATATGCAAAGCAAGAAAATATCTCAGAATCGTACACCAGACTACCAGAGCTTCAAAAGGAAACTTAATGTCACATTTCAGAGTATCTTCTACACATACCCCAAAAAAAGCACTAACTCCACAGTAGAGCTCTGTAGAGACTCGTGGTGTGTGATTATAGAATGACCTGACTCCACAGTAGAGACTCGTGGTGTGTGATTATAGAATGACCTGACTCGCGGCGAGTCGCCTGTAGGAGTATTCAAAATCTGACAGACTGCTATTTTTGTACTGCAACTCCCACGACATGTCTGCGGACTTTCAGAGAGCAGGCTGGTCAAATAAACTACTCCCTCCGATTAGTTACTGTTTAAACGAGTGAATAGACATACTAAAATATGTCTAAATACATACAATTTAGCGACACGTGTTATGGATTATTTAGCAACCATGTCATAGTGCAGCCTGCAGCCTTTCAAAAAGAAGGCTGATGTTGTGAAGAGCGGCTTTGCGCCTTCACGTTGTGGGAAACGAAAAGTTTGATTCACAATGGAAAGAGCAGCGGGAGTCATAGCGATCGGGAGCCTCTTCTTGCAAGGGCATGCGCCATAGCGCCAGCATGTTGTCAGCTTTGAGATCTTGTTGCTCTTCTCGGAGTACTTCCTCCAACTCTCTCATCGCCCAATGTCTCATGCCTGGAAATTTAGATGTCTACCATATCTTCGAGATTTTTTGAGGGTGATTTCTTTAGTTTGCAACTCACCTATAGGCTGTTGCTGTCATATCAGCACGAATCATGAGTCAAATCCAATGGCTACGGAGTTGACCGAGACGTAATAAAAATCAGACGGCTGATTTCAAGCAAATCCGTTAGATAAAGTAGCGATATTTTGAATCGGCGAAGTGATGGGAACAGCAGCTGTACTAGCTTTGATCAATCAGCTGTACGTCGCATGGGGTTGCCGCCTCCTCTCGCCCACAACCCAACCTGCCGCCCCTCCGTCCGCTGCCTCTGCAGCGCCGGCGGCCCGCCTACTCCTCCTGCCCAAGCCCGTCCTGGTCTGGAGACGCACTCACCACCGCTGTCCAACCGAGGGCTCTGCGCCATGTCCACACCCCGCGAACCCCTCCCATAGCCGCCCCCTCTCGCACGCCCGTAGCTGCTGTTGCTCCCGATCTGCTGTGCCTCGGCGACGGCAGAGTTCAGTTGCAGAGAGAAAGTAAACAGAGTTCTGTTCAGTTACATATAGAGAAATAAACAAAGAAGAGGATATGTATGTGCTCAATACCTGACATTATCATCAGTCTCCTGATTTTGATTTTCATCAGTTTGTTGCGCTGGCCTGGAAGGGGAAGGCAAGGGTTTTGACGTTGAAGTGAAGTAAGCATGGAGAAAGAGGAGTATGATGAATGCCACAACGGCGCCAACCAGGCTGAGTACGTAGACAGTGGTGTCGGTGTGCCTGCAGCTGCCGGCGGCGTATGCGACGACGAGGCCGACCAACGCGACGACAATGCACAGGTAGAGGGCAAGCTGAAGAGACCGGGCTGTCTTCTTGTGCAGCTTTTTGACGTTGATGATGAGCAGCATGATGATGAACAGGGACGCCACAAACGCCGTGGTGTTGCAGAGCAGGAACACCGTCAGGCGCAGGCTGTGGTGCTCCTTGAGGATGGCGTCACCTGATATTAGTAATTAGTCCACAGGCGAGTTCGATCAAATTGAAGGCAGCTTCTATTTTTAATTTCCTTTTTAATTTTTGAACTAGCAAATCAGTGATAATTTCTCATCCAAGTTCTAATTGGAGTATCTATTTATTGAACTAGCAAATCAGTGAACCTTTATGTTTGTCAAATTTTTACGTTTGTACTGCTGTATTGCAAATCATGTCATTTCTCTCCTATTTTGAGATGATGTTGTTATGAAAAATCCGTGAACCTTTATGTTTGTCAAATTTTTATGTTTGTACTGCTGTATTGCATAGTTTTTTCTCCTTCGGATTTTGCATTAGATTTTTTTTTCTGAGTTTGAATACCCATTGAAAAATGTCTGTGCCCGCCCATGAGCACGGAGTAAACAGTGGAGACCTTGTCCCGGCAGGTGCCGGCGGCGTAGGCGCCCATGAGGCTGAGCAGGTCGAGCAACATGAAAAGCCTCAGCAGCACGACGTCGGAGACGACCCAGGTGACGCCCTTCTTCTCCTTCACCTTGTCGTGTCGGACGGCGAGGATGAGGATGAGGACGATGACCACAAGCGACGCGGCGAACGCGGTGGCATTGCAGTAGAAGAAGGCGAGGTAGCGGCCGTAGTGGGTGTCGCGGATGACGGGGTCGCCGGCGAGTCGTTGACCTTGGCTGGCGTCGTCGCGGGCGCCCTCCTGCCAGACGCCCCCGGCGGGTTGAAGCCCGCGTCGTATGTCACGGTGGCCACCAGGGTGGCCAGCAGCAGCAGGTACTTCCGCAGGCTGTACTCCCACGGCTGCTGCCTGGACGGCACTGCCGGCTTCTCCATTACCGGCTGGTGAGGTGCTGGCGCGTCATGCCCGGACACCATTGCCGGCCGCAGAGGTGATGGCTGGTCGTGGCAGGGCTCCTTTGCCGGCTGCAGAGGTGCTGGCTGGCCGTGGTCGGGCTCCATTGCCGGCTGCAGAGGTGCTTGCTCCCTCTTCTAGATTGTTGTGATCCAGATTCCAGAATGGCCAATGACAACGATAGTATAGGTGAGTTGTGTGATTATAGAAACACCTTGACTCGCAGCGAGTCGTCGGGAGGAAGCTGCCGTGCGTGTTCTTAAAGTCTGATAGACTGCTTATGTACTCTGTTTGGTACTGCAATTCTCACATGTGATGTGAACGCGTCGAGTCAACTCGGTCTTCGGGGACAAGCAAGTCTTTTCTCCTCTGCAAACCATGTACTCTACACTCAAAATATTGTTATCTGCGATCATGTAGTTCATAATCATGAAAGTGTTGATGTACCTTGTATTTACCTGAGATATCAAATTAAGTATATTTTGATATGTCATTGCATAGCTGATAAAATACTCCGAGTATTAAATACTTTTGTCGGAATACTTATTTTTGGTTTTGCTATGATTCTCACTCGAATGAGAATTAAGTTAGAGCTCAATTACTTCTAAAATAGTTGGATTTACATTGTGAATTTGTGCAACACGGAGTGCAGCAAGAGAGCTGCACATGAATTGCAAACAAGATTTGTTTTCCATTTGCACATGCATGGGTTGCAATTTAAAAACAAAAATGTTCATTCGGTAGTTCATAATCATGAAAGTGTTGATGTATCTCGTACCTGAATATCAAATTAAGTTATATTTTGCCATGTCATTACATAGCTGATAAAAAAACTCCGAGTATTAAATACTTCTGTGGGATTTTTATCATTGGGTTTGCTATAATTCTCACTCTAATGAGAATTATGTTAGAGCTCAATTACTTCTAGAATACCAAAGGGGGATGATGAGGATGACAATGGCGAGGATGATGATGAAGAGGATGACGATGAGGATGGTGGTGGCAGCTCTCCATCCGCGGGGCACGAGTTCTATTGATGGGACGCTAGCATCTCTTATCCTTTTCTTCGCCTTTTTGGTGTTCCGATGCCAAAGGGGAGAAGAGAGTAGAGCCTAGAAATTACGGGGTTCCTTGATTGTCACAAGCCATGGGAGTTGCTTTATTTGGATCTTATATGGCTTGTGCGTATTTGCTTTGATTTCTCAAGAACCATTTGCTACTTTGAATCATTCATGTATGGATATGTATGGACGACTATTATGTGTGCTTTTCTATGTTAGGATAATCATGCTTTATGGATAATCATGCTTTATGCTTATATATGTTGATATACTTGTCCATACCATGCTTGTTTCCTAAAGATATTGGGGGAGCTTCTCATATTCCACAAATGGTGCACTTTGCATTCAAACGCAAATTCTCCAAGTGCACACATTATGGGGGAGCTGTCGTAATATCTTATATGGAATCAAGGTTTAGAGCTTATCATAATATCTATGTGTTACTCTAGCTCGGTTTGTCATCGTATACCAAAAGGGGGAGATTGTAAGGGTATTTTACCCTTATCCATTATTTTGGTATCTATGACACCGTGCTAGAGTATTTGGACTAATACATGCCTACAAGATGACTTTCAGGTATTAGCCAAAGAGGTATGATGGTGTAGCAATGGAACAAAAGGCAACGGGAGACCCCCCAATTCGACGAAAAATCAGCTAGTTTTTCTGAGCCAGGCCGGTCACAGATCCGGTCTGACCGGCCCTGGCACCGGGCAGCCCGGTCACCAACCGGACCCAGAACCGGTGCCATCCGGGCAGGTTCCAGTAAGCCCAGAAGCCTGCGCGGTCAAGTTCCGGTCACCAGCCCGGTTTCGAACCGGCCGCTCCGGTCCACGGCCCGGTCTGACCGGGCGCCAGACCGAGCAGCCCGGTCAGCGACCGGGTTCTGCGCCTGTGACATCCTGGCGACATCCGAGTAAGCCCGAAGCTTGCCCGGTCAAGTCCCGGTCCCAGCTCCGGTTGCAAACCGGCCGGCCCGGTCTGTGGCCCGGTCTGACCGGGCTGTGGACCGGCCTGTCCGGCGCCAAATCCGGTTGACCGGGTTTCTCGAAGAAACTGCTGATGTGGCAAGTGACAACGGCCAGATTTTGAAGAACACTATATATACCCCTTCTTCTACCTTGGAAGGGTTAGGCAACATACTATAAACTGTTCTTGAGCTCTCTCTCTCCTACTCCATTGCTAGAAACACCAAAAGCCTCAGATCTCCCTCCTCCTCCACCCAAACTCAAATCCCTCCGGGGAATCACTAGAGGAGGACCCGATCTACCGTTCTACCAAGCAAAAACTCTTTGAACCAACACATGTATGCATGGCAATACATGCACTCGAACCAAACAGAGATGGGTCAGCACAATGCCTACTTCTCAACATCACGCAAGATTAGCACCTATCACTGCCAACTGCCATGACATCTTCAATCCTAGCAGTAACTCTTCTTACCAAATCGATGTAGCAAACTAAGGACATGACTTGGAGAAAATCTCCAGCCGGAATAATAGTCATTTTTTTTAGCAAACCAAACAGCATGCATTACTACTCACCCAACACGACCATATATTGATTGCTCTTCTAAGCAATTAAGAACGGGTTTAACACAGCACCATGTTTCCTCCCTCTTACACTCAACCAACTCAGGCCTTTAACCAGCAGCGGTGCTCTCTTCACCCAGCTCCAGCCGCCGGACAAAGCCCTCGCACGGAAATTACATGGTTAGAATCATCAAACTGAACAAAAATGATACCAGTTTGTCAAACAAGATATCACATGGCAGAGTAAACCATGGGAGTCAATATATATACACAGCTACAGAACATGCAAAATTAGACAAACACACAGTGCGCAAAATCCCTATTAACAATATATAGTCAAAATAGAGACAATCAGATATACAGGAAACATTTTTTTTCAAAGTAAACAGACCTATCAAGGGATTTGCAATATATCTATCCCCGTGACAGAAAATTGAAACTCAGGCCAGGACTTAACCCATCGTAGTAAAGCAGAAAACATTCCTTGCATAACAACAACAAGCTAGTGTTTAACAGAGAATGCTGAAACATATAAACTAGTACATCTATCCATCTCAACTATGAGAAAACTGAAGGGTAATTTCAAATTCAATCATGTCCACATTAGTCAAATTATTAGTCAGATAAATACACAGCAACACAAACAAGTGGGAATCACTTGCTAAAAAGGCCACTGCGAACTCGACCATTCCTTTCTTAAGCAGAAAACTAATTCCCAGAACAGAACAAGACCTGACCATCTTCATGTGAGTATTATTGCTAGAACTGAATACCACGGCTGCAATAATACAGCAGAGCATGAAGAAGAGGGCAGAGCAAATCTACACAGAGCTGTCAATCCAGAACAGCTGGAGGGCGTAGCGATTGACCATCACCAGCAAGTTGAGGTGGCCGAGCAGCCTTGAATCCGTCAAACGTCAACCTTAGCTTGACACCTTCGTGACAAATTGGATCACAGTCTGCATGTAGAATTACAGTTAAGTTCATCAGTTTAGAATAAATAAGCTTGTTTAATTGAACTGAAGAAAAATGAATATACATCTCAATCTGTGGCCAACTACAAGTAAGAAGAACTCACGTAGGAGGAATTAAAGCATGTATAGTGCTGCTACATGAGCTGAATCCGCTGGAATCAACTAAGAATATGAAAAACCATCATCTACTGTAGGTGACTTGTCCAATTAAAGCGATGGATTCTTGAATGATACTACTACAACTAGTGCATGTACTAGTATTGCAGCACACGGGTGTGCAGCTGATTGCAAATAATCGTTTCTACAAATCGGAACAGCACCGCATTTGCTGAAATAGGCCATGCGCAAGCCGCCGCTGCTCAGCAAGTGTTGGGCGCGCGTCCAAATTAACAGAGGAACGAAGTAAAAGTTTCGACCTTTGCTAGAAAAAATTATCCTTGGGGGCAACCTCCTGCTGCACGTCGGGCTTCCGATGCGGAGCCACAACTGGCTCCTGCGAAGATGGCCGCCTTCGGGGACATCAGCGCGCGGCAGAGGAGGCCGGTGAGCGACGGCTGCCGGAATCGGCGTGCCATCGTCGGAGTGCAGCACCGCACAGCACCTCCCTCGGCCAAGCTGCGCGAACCGGTCCGGCCAGCTCGACGGAGCCGCGCGCATGGATGCACGCGGGCGCCGGCGAGCAAGCCGGCCGCGCCGCCATGATCTGTGAGGCGCCGACGCTCTCATGGTCAACGATGGGGCGCCGCGCCGGCGGTCGATCTGATGCGATAGGGGGGCGGAGGGAAGAGGGGCCGACGGCGTTCGATCTGGGAGGAGTTTCGGTCCGTGGCGGGGAGGCAAAAACGGCCTGCTGGGACTCTCGCTCTGCTCGGCCCAATTCTAAAATCGTTAGACAAAATCCAGCGCGGGGAAATATTTCACGCTGCACAGCGCGGGAAATCCACTTGGTTGGCTTGGACTAGCTGTCTACCATTCTAGTTCAGTATACATGCTACCTCCGTTAAGAACTTTAGATGAACAAGTTTTATAAATGTAGTCAAAAGTTGACCAAATGTGAAGAAGAAAAAGAATAAACATATATAACATGAAATAAATAGGCAATGATATTTTTACACTGAATCTACCAATATTGATTTGGTATCGTCAATTTTCATATTTTTATCTATAAATTTCGTTAAAATTATAGAGTGTTGAATTTGACTAAATTTATAATCCTTATTTATTGGAACGGATGAGTAATAATTTCATTTGGTAGAGAGAAATTAATGATGTAGTATATGTCCCTCAAAACAGAAAGACACATAGCAAATATTTCTCTCTCCCTTGTAGCATCGGGAACTACACATACCTCAGTTTATTTCTCCTGAAAAAGTCAATGAATCGGGATGGTCGAGGGTGCCCTTCTGTCTCGCCGTCGTGAATAATGGTCAAACAGTGGATCGGGTAGAAGGGGCTCAGCTGAGGTAGTACCATGACAGTGCCATAAGGCGTAGGCCACTTAGCGCATGGTAAACACGATGAATCGGTGGAATAAAAAATTTATATAAGTTAGATGAGATACATAGGAGGAGGTTGGTGCCAAGAATTGCACTCGTTCTTACCGAGTGCGATGGGCTTAAGCAAAGAATTTTTTAATCGAGCTTGGTCATAGGCATCGTCGAGATAGTGGCACTCTGGAGTTGGTTAGATGTATTCTGTCGGATCGCAGCAAGCCGCTAATGTTCGATGTTGTCTCCGTCAGTGAAGAATACGATGAGAACAAGTCTTATATATAGCACGACAAGGGCCGGCAGCGGCGCCACAGCTCGCTACAAAAGTATTGTGTCCCTTCCAAATCAACATTATTTCTCGAAAACTATTTTAAGACTATTCAGTCCAAACTTTTATCAAACTTAAATGAATGTTAACTATGTTCAGATTTTACATCAAAGGTAGTTCTAAATTTTTGAGATAGTTATATTTTCCTAGATCATCGGTCAAAATGTGGTTCAAACCGTGTACCCTGGCTAGTACTACTCACTAGCTAAGCAGGAAGAGGTGAAGACGCACACGCCTATAGCTAGTATTCGATGTGGGCATGCATCACCCACGTCCATACCAGCTGCTCATATAGTCATATATGCATGGATCGTATTCTACACTTTGACTAGCAAGTAACGTAGATATATATTACTAATAGTACCATACTGCCCCTTTGCATCGATCAGTTCATTTGTGCGGGTTTCATTTAATTATAAGCAAAATGCACAGCTGGACCAAAAGAAAATGTTTAACACATGGTTTTGTGGTTTTAATTATTTCTTCCAAAATAGTTATTTAGAAACGACCCAAAGAAGAGGAAACTATAATAGATATAGAGTACAAAAGTAGACATGAAACATTGAGATGGTGTCCCACTGGACTGGACTAGCTAGTTCAGTTAGTTTCCTAGCTAGTTGGAGTCGTACGTTTTGTTAACTTACATGTCGTGTGTTGGGTAAGTTTGACTTATCACCAAACGTGAGCCATTGTGGTTGGCTATGCGAGTGTGTATATAACAGGCACAAGGGAGCCAAATCGATGGGCAAGAGATTGCAACTAGAGAAACAGAGTGCTGAAAGATCAACTTACATGCAACACACACATCAAGAAAGAAGGTTCCAAGAAACATAGCTTGAAGGCCGAGGCTCTCGTCCATCCGAACGATCAGAGAATTGGAGAAGACATGTCGAGAAGGTACACCATCGAGGAGTGATCTAGCCTTCGTTAGCACATGGTTCACCATGGATGTAGAATCATCCGCCTCCACCTCCGATGAAGGCCCCTACTTTCTTGTCGTGACCGTAGGGCACCACGCCTTTGCGAGAGTAGCTCCTCAAAGAGCACGAAAGACCAGAGGCGGACCTTAGTGGAGGCCAAAGTGGGCCGCCGCCCCAGCCCATGAAGAAACTTCCTATTATTTACAGGTATTTGGGCCATTTATCCATTAGAAGTCAGCCTAAATCTCATTTTTTAGCCCCCCCCCCCCCCCGGGATTTTGGCCCAAGGTCCGTGCCTGCGAAAGACTCGCAAGACATATTGCCTAGGGAAAGAACCAACACGGACACCCCATCAAGCGAAACCCGCAGACATCATCGTCGATCGCCAGACCGACCACTCGTCAAGACGCAAGCATTAGACTGAGATCGCCGAAAGAAGACACACCGAGAAGAATGGCAAACCAAACACCATGAAAGGCAAGGCCATGCCTCTGCCTCATGCTAGTTAGCATGACCATGCCGTTGAAGAAGAGATCCCCATTCCATCCCGTCGAGGATCGCAGGTGTTTCACCACCGGCGGACACAAACCACACTAGGGCACGATAGGCCAAGGACACCGACCAAACATGGTGCCACGTCGCCTCAACAGAATTACTGCCACCAGTAGCCTCTTGACCACCGCACTGCTCCACCACCACCACCTCGTCCCAAAGCGACGCCTCCAAGGAGGAAACGACGCCAGCACGCCGCCGCCCAATCGGAAGGATTTTGGGTTTTCACCGTGGAGGAGGGAAAGGAAAGGGAGATAAACCTCAATGTCGCCTCCAATAAGGGGAGCGGGGCACCGTGTCATTGTTTCCATGACCGCCACCACCAGCCAAGGGTTTCCCCTTATCAAACCCCCATCCCCGCCACCCCAAGGCTTTAGCACCGGTGAGAACGTCAAGATGGAGTTGCATTGGGGCAGGAACAAGACAGTGGAGAACCACTGTCTTTAGATCTAGGTAGAAGGTCGATGAGATCGTCCATGCCGTGACCAGTAGCCTCCGCCCCAAACCACCCGCGCGCTCGAGGAGGACGACCCACATAACTGGCGAGCACCCATGCCGCCGGCGACGCCGCCCTCACCTTCAGAGGCTTGATCCTACGGTACTAGAGCTCTACCTGACAAGCGGGAGCATCGAGATTCTCTTCGCCATGGTCCTTGATAGCGACGCACGGGCGGGCTCCCACGCGCGGCGGCGAAAGGGAGAGGAGGATGGGGAGAGGAGGGGATGGCCTAGGCTAGGGTTTTCGCCGCCGCCCGAGTCGCCGCAGAGCGGTGGGACGTGGGGGTCGAGCGAGTTTTTCCGGCTACATGCAAGAATAGCAATTGACTATATATTCACGTTGCAACTAAACTACGTATGCATGCATTGTCAACGACTTGCTCTATCATTGCCTGCGCTGGTTTTATAAAGTTTGAGCCATGCGGGTCACAACTCACAACTGAGGAGAAGAAATTTGGAAGACCAAAAATAGCACCGAAACACACAACACGCATTCACGCCTTGCAGTTTCCCAACGCACGCATTTTACACTTCCCAACGCACCCACCTCTCTCCTCCATCCCCAACGCCGACGCCGCCACTCCTCGTTTCCCCAAACACACCACACACACACCCCATGGTGTTCCCCTCTAAGCGATTCCTCGCGATCCAGCGCCCCCGGACCAAGCCGCCGCCTCCATGTATCCTGCCGCCGGCAGGGACGCCGCCCTGGAGCCCTTGTCTGCACCCCCTTCCTCCTGGTAACCGGGGAGCACCCCGCACATGGGAGATGAGTGCGCGAGAAGATCCGCCGCCGGCTGGCCGCCATGTCCAGCTCGTGCATGTGGCCGGCCGACCCACGGCGAGCGATCCCAGGACAACGGGCGAGCGACCAAGGTCAGGGGAGCTCCTCCACGCATGGTCCTGGTGCGGGCGGTGAAGACCTAGGCGGCGCGTTCGGCGACCTCCGCCCCTACACCAGCCCCTTCTTCTAACCGATTCCACGGCCGGCGGGCGGAGCTCGTCGTGGCGCTGGATTGGCGGCGGGGAGGCTCGGATGAAGATATTTTGGTCGCCTGCCTGGGGTTTCTGCGACCACCACCCCAAGTTGCTGCCGGCGGCGAAGTCCCCAAGCTCCTTCCGCTGCCCACCTCTTCGGCATGCTGCTGCCGGTCACCTCGTCAGCCATCTGCTGCCCGGTGAGCCTCCATCGTCCCTCCTGCATCTATTCGCCCAACAAAATGTCTCCTTTTTGCTGCTGAACTGAACGTGTGCGTAGGCAGCACATTGGTAATGCACGCATGGAGTAGACGGAAATCCATTATTTGCTGAGTCAAAAAATCGTCTTGTGTCCATCCATACTCGCGTAGTTTCTGGTTATTATGCATACAGAGATGTACGCTGCTGAATCTGAAAACGTTGTGGGCACGTACAGATATATATGGACACGCTAGCTCCATTACTTTATTCTGATTATGTTTACTTGGACATAACTAAAAATTTAGCTGTACACTTGTGGCTTTTCTGCCCGTCTTTGTCTCATTAGTGTACAAGGTAGACAACTTTGGTTGGTTTTGCTATGTTTGTCAGCACCAGTACATTCCTCTGTCAACTTGGATGCACATATATCTATTTAACTCTGTCGTTGGTGGATACTGTCTTGTCTAGCACGTATGTATCCCTAAGAAAGAGCTGCATTGACAACTGTTAATGCTGCTGCCAATTATCTTTTTCTGTAACATAGAGTTGTTAATTTCGAGTTGAGTGCTGCGTGCTTTATTTGTAATTTCAAGTGGGGGGAATTAGGGAGTTTAGATTTGTGTTTCCAGAGCAGTAACTTCATTTTGATTTCGGTTTCATGCTTGTGCATGTAAGCCTAGTTTCACACAAATGCTGCATATTTTTATTGTTATAAGAGGTGTTCACCCGTTTACTTTTTTATGTACATATACTTGTGTCACGAAAGTAGAAATAAGGTTCAGATTCATTGTCTTTATTTAGTCTTGTGACTGTTCCGCACTATGACAAGCGAATACTTGTTTGTAATCGGATCTGAACATTTGTGAGAGAAGATGGTTTGCTATCACTGTGAGAGAAGAGGATGCGGTACCTGAGAGAGTTAGATGATATTAAATATATTTCTATGAGTAAAAGTTTGTGGAACCCACGGTGTCATTAATTCTCGGCAGCCTTCTTTTATGACTTCTGTCATCAGTTGTGAAATACACTGCTCATTTCAAATCAAGCAACGCTTCTCTTCACAGATTTGAGTATTCAAAAGTGCGCTTAGTTTGAAAATGTTGAAATATAAGTCAAATTAGGAAAATGTATATCACATCATTTCTTATTACCCAAACTTAATTACTAAAATCACTAATTTATTTTCCTTCAAGTTATTAGAATTCCAAAGTCAACTACTTACAAATGGGTTTCGAATTCTGAATATGCAGATTTTAAAGTTTTTGGTTTCAGTTTTACACCCTTAATTTCGTACCAATTTCTGAATAGGAAAGTAGAGCCGTTTGAACCAACTGTGCTCAACCAGAAATAAGTGAGTTTCGATTCTCTCTGACATTATGAATTTTGCAAAATTTTAAAATAGACCTTACATCGATTTTGGACTTGGAAGAAAATAATCCTTCCACTCAGCTTTACACTCTTCTTAGATAAGATTATCAGTATTCAGGGGTAAAAAAACAGCATGCCCAGTAAAAACATCACATTTGGGTACTCAACAATTGGAATAAAATCAGAACCACAACAATTTTGATTTGACCACTGCCGTAATTAGATGGGAGCACATCAGATGGTCAATCAGATCTGTACATGCTTAACAAAATGAGGAGCAACACGAGGATTGGAATTCGGATTCAATTAAAAATGAAGAACACTAAGGGGTTTTGAGAAAGCAGGCCAGGCTGCTGAGACTCATGACGTTACGACCACAGCTTGGATATTGGAATGCGCCAGGTCGATGAATTTGAACACCTTAGTTGAAGACCAATCCGCCACCGACAGATCTACGAATGTGATCGGAGAGCCATGATGAATATGACCAACCAACAACGGATCTAGACATGTACTTTAACTCTTGTGTATGTATTTGCTGCTGACAAATAATAACTATGTTACATATAACTGATCTGGTGCCATCTATAAATTTGTGGAATGTTTGCAGTACTGTAGCATTTCTTATGTGCCACGTATGTTTTATTACCTTAATAAACTTTTCATTGTTTTTTGAACCACTTGCTTATGTATGTTATATCAGAACACTCCAATATGAGTGACTGGAGTTTCAAGTCCTCATAATTTTATCTGATGTTACTTGCTATTCTAGTTCGCAAAAACTCCATGGACTGATACGTATAATAGTATTATGATAAGCCTTATATCTTCTAACAGAAAATACAAGTGTTCTTTGACCTTAAAGTTGTACGATTTTTTTTTATACCTCATGTATCTTTTACTTTATGCTTTGGATTTGACCAAGTCATCTTACTACTCACTTGTATATTATCAGGCCCACCAACATTCCTCGCCGACCGTCTAAGCGTCGCGGCTCGCATCATCTACTCCCGCTCGTTGGTGGTTCATTTTGTCGTGACCTGGCCATTCCGGCCCTGGCAGTGATGCTGCTAAGCTGGCCACGGTCTCCTATCGCCAGTTGTAACCAGCTGCTCCATGATACGATCATGTTGCCGAGTTGGTGTCCTAGAATGCCGACATTCCCACATACACAGAGGAGCAGCAATCTGGTGCCTCAGGTCTGAGATGGCCACACCGTGAGTAACTTCTCCATTGTGATGCGATAAATGTTGCTTCGATCATTTTGCGATTCGTTGGTTATTGATGAGTTATTGCTTCTATCTGACTCCACGGCCGGTGGGAGGAGGTCGCTGTGGCGGTGGATTGGCGGCGGGGAGGCTCGGATGAAGAGATTCTGGTTGCCTGCCTGGAGTTTGTGCGACCACCACCCCAAGTTGCTGCTGGCGGCGACGTCCCCAAGCTCCTGCGGTGGCGACCTCTCCGGCATGCTGCTGCCGATCACCTCATCTGCTGCCTGGTGAGCTCCATCTTCCCTCCTGCATCTATTTCCCTCAACAAACTGTCTCCTTTTTGCTGCTGGATTAAACGTTAACATCGGCAGTACATTGGGCATGCATGCGTGGAGTATATGAATGTCCATTTGCCGAATCAAAAACTTGTATTGTGCGTAGGCTGCTACCTACTTGCGTATTTTCCAGATATGGATGTGCTCCATTTTTTTACTGTGTTTACTTGTACATAACCAAAAAAAAGCTGTAATTTGTGTTGTTCTGCCCCTTGTTGTCACACTAGTGTACAAGGCGGAGGACTTTGATTGGTTTTGCTATGCTTGTTAGCAGCAGGCCTCCAGTACTCTTCTAGGACTAGCAATGGCTCACGCGGAGGACTTTCATGGATAAAGTCTAGTACTCGTGTCTTAATAGCTTGCTACATGGGAAATTGTTAGTGCTACTGCCAATTATCCTTTTTCTGAAACATAGAGCTGTTACTTTCAAGTTGAGAGTTGTGTGCTTTAATTATAATTTCAAGTGGAGAAATAGGGAGTTTGATTTGTCTTTCCAGACAACTTCATTTTGATTTCAGTTTCATGCTTGTGAATCGAAGCCTAGTAGCACACCCACGCTGCATTTTCTTATCATGGTCAGTGATGTTCAATTGTTTACTTTCTTGTTTCTACTTGTGTCATGCAAATAGGAATTAGGTTCAGATAAATTATCTTTATTTAGTCCCTGACTGTTCAGCACTATGACAAGTGAATACTTGTTTGTAAGAGAATTTGAACGTTTGCGAGATAATATGATTTGCTATCACTGTGTTGCTGTTGATTCATCAGTAGGGAACATCACTAGGTTCTACAGCCAGGCAGGAGCGTTTTCATTTCTTGCATGGACTCTTGTAATAAGAAGCGTTTCCATTTCTTACAGGGATTATTTCAGAAAAAGCGTTCTCATTGGGTTCCTATAGTAAGAAGTGTTACGGGGTAATTGACAATTTGTGTAGGGGCGGCTCTGTTTCTAATTATATAATATTGGTCATGCTGCTATTCTTACGGTCATTGATGTCTAGGATTTTTTTGGTTGACTGACAACTCAGTAGAAGTTAAAAACTAAAAACCGGTTCACAATCCTGTTTTTATACTAATATAATTCCATGGTCATGCTGGATTACTGGGTAAAACTGGAGACTAGCCATTTTTTTCATGGTTTCTTGCCAACTATTATCTTGCATTGTCCATTATACTTTTCTTGTGTTTACTTTCACTTCTAGAGCTCGTATAATAACTAGTTTACTTTTTTTTTTGTTTTAAAGCAAAGTCGTTCATCTCATATCTGTTAACTATCTGATTTTCACCATCTCTTAGCACACTAGTCTTTTATCTGATTTTCCAAATTGCACCCAGACTTGAAATAAATTTGCAGAAACTCAGTTTCTTATATATTATTTCAAACTTGGAATTGTAGGTAACCGTGTATAAATTTATATGCAAAGACACAATTGTGGAGAAAAAAATTGCAAAGGGCAAAGCAGAAAATTTTAGTACAAGAGTTGGTCATGAAAGGGAAACAAGTCCAGGATGATCATCTGATGAGACAAGAGGATATAGTTTCATTACTTCTTGACGATAAACAGATTGCATACAAATTGGAAGAAATACCAATGCAGGTAATTACTCCCCCAATTTGTAAGTAGAGGACATTTTAGGCTTGCTACCCGAGAATAGACGATGTTTAACAACTTCAAGTGATTTTGTCTGTGGTATTTCCTGATATGCTCTTCTCTTTATAAAATATTATCGATAGCGTGAGGTGTGTTTATTGTGCATGCATGCATCATTTGACGTACAAGGCATATGATCTATTGTTGTTGGTATATTACTTGCACCAAAGATGCTATATTGTTGATTGTATAATACTTGCATTGAAGATGCTAATTTTTCTCAACACAAGCATATCTTGAAGTAACTAATATGGTTGATCGTTTCGACCAGATCTCTAATCCTAGTGCCCAAAGCTAACAATAATATTAGTCATACTAATACATGATTTAACTCTTGTGTATGTATTTGTTGTTGACAAATGACAATTCTGTGGCATATAACGGATCTGGTTCCATATTTAATTTGCCGAAGTGTTTTGCTGTACTGTAGCATTTCTTATGTACCATGTATGTTTTATTAACTTAATGAACTATTCATTGTTTTCTTAACTACTTGCCGAGGTATGCTGTATCAGAACACTCTTATGCGAGTGACTCGAGTTTCTGATCCTCATAATTCTATCTTATATTCCTTGCTATTCTAGTTCGCAAAAACTCCATGGACTGATTATCATAACATGATAAGCCTTATATCTTCTAACAGAAAATACTAGTGTTCTTTGATCTTAAAGCTGTATGATCCTTTTTTATACCTCATGTATCTTTTACTCTATTCTTTGGATTGTACCAAGTCATCTCACTACTCACTTGTATATTGACAGGCCCACCGACTTCCTCGCCGACCATCTATGTGCTAAGGTTTGCATCCATCTACTCCCGCTCGTCGGCAGTTCATTTCGACGTGATCCGGCCGTTCCGGCTGGGAGTGCTGCTGCAGCTAAGCTGGCCATGGCCTCCTGTCACCGTCGTAAGCATCTGCTCCATGCCCAATTTGCATTGCATTTCCAAATCACAATGTGTATGTACTCATGTCGCAACAGAATTGTTGTAGCATATATCCTTCTGAAGCTCTTAAAGTACAAGCTCTACTAAATCGTCGATGGATTTTTCCGTTGTCCTGTGGTCATTGTAGGATTAGAATTTGGCTTCAAAACACACATGTTGTTTTGGTGGATTTTGGATCGATCTTTCTAGACTACTTGCATGTTGCTGTATCACATAAATCGGTAGTGCACTGTCTGAATTCCAGTATTAAATGATTACTCAACCTGTTTCGGTTATGAGTTCTAAGAGGATGATGTAGTGTCGATGTGGAATCATGAATGTTAGGAAGGATGTTTGTAGGACTCTATAGATTTGCTTCAGTTTCACAGGTACTCCCCCCGTCCCAAATTAAGTGACTTGGATTTGTCTAGATTCGCAAATATCTAGACGTGTTTTTGTGTGTATAGATACATGTGAATCTAGACAAATCCTAGTCACTTAGTTTGGGACGGAGGGAGTGCTACTTTTATCATGGATTTGCCAATGTGATTTCCGATAGCTGGCTTGGCAGCTGTATTGCCCTGTGTTACATGTTGATGTACTGCGTAGTTGTATAGCCTTGCACAAATCTTTTGTAAGTTGAGTAACAATGAACTAATACATAATCAGCCTAGCATAGCTTGTAATTGTGAATGGAAGTACTTGCAAGAAGTATGTGTCACCAGCTTGAGTTTCTTTGTTGATTTTATTTGATATAGGTGGTCATGTCATCCATCATAAAGAGAAAACCCCTGAATCCTCTTGCCTCCGGCTTACTGTGCTTTCTGTGTTTCTCTTCTCTTTCTATAACTGCTATGTTTTTGCATTTGTTTTTCGAGAAAACGCAAAGGACCTTTGCGCTTCATTTCATTGAAAAGAAATCAAAGTTTTACATGCTTGTGATGCTTGATATCTTGTCAGGATTCTTTAATCTAGAGACCGGAAACCAGGAGCTAAAGAGCAACCCCAAGGACCTCTAAATCAGCACAAAAATGCATGTATGCAGTAGATGGAAATACATTCTCTAAGAACATAACTTATTCACTACCTCCTTGTATTAATGAAGTCTTTTTTTTTTCTTTTTCTGTTGCTATTGCAAAAATAGACCGTGAATATTTGAAGTATTCACTCGAATATGTTGGCTGGGAAGAAACGGTTGTACTATCCATGGACTATGGAGTTGCTAGAGCCTAGCGATGCTAAAATATTGGTTATTTCTGTAATAACAAAAATAAATTATATACAAACTCAAGTGCAAAGTCAAATGCAACATTCAGAAGTAGAACTATATGTCATGTGACCCAACGGAAACAAAATAGTTGTTTCTCATTTTTTGACATGCATGTGGCGCTCATGGATCGTATGATGTTTCAGAGAGTATTTGGTCACAGAGCTGGCTCGGTATATGATAACTTCACTAGGCCAGAGAATGTTGTGCAATGTGGATATTGTTAGCTTTATGAGCTACTTAACTACATGCATCATTTTTCTGAAACTTATACCTGATTGTTATGCAATCTTTTTTTATGTTTTTTTTCCTTTTTTGTTACACATGCTTGAGTGACTTCTTGTTATTGGCATGAAATGCTTGACAACAGGATTCCGGAAAGCTAAAAATCAGTGTGCTCCTATTTGCTCACATGACTAAAATGTTGGACATCCTTGAGCGGCACATTTTGCTTAGGATAGTTAAAATGACCTCGGAGTTACATATTTTTCACGTTCCTGATTAATTAAGTTGCTATGAACCATGAACTGTATGGTCGACTGCTGCCGTTGCTGTTTTAGCCTGGAGCATGTCGATCTAGCGATGTCCAGGTGTGGCTGGCTTTATTTTTCCAAAGCATCCCTCTGTAGCTGGCTCATTTAATTCTCCTGCCTCTCTTACTAACTCTCTGGTTTCTTTCTCAAATTTGTAGCTACATGCTAGTATATTACACACTGATTATTAGTAATTGATTTTGGACTACTTGATTGCACCATCAGTTTGTACCAGCCTGTGTTAATATTTAAATAACTTTAGGAGCTTGGATTTTTCTAAAAATCTTGATCTATCTTTGTGTACATTCCTTTGGCACTGGGTTGTTAATAGATGATGCTATTTCTTGTTGCTGCTGTTGAGAGTTAATCATCATGCCCTGTTCTTTTTATCTAGACGGTTGTGTACTGACTGAATTTTATTGTCACGTCTTTCACCAGGGAGGAGAGATCAGTCCATGATGGGAACCAAGTTGTGCTCCTCGTGGAGGTCCAAGCGTGGTCCTGGTGGCTGGCGTGACGGTTGGGCTCAGCCACGGCGGTTCACCCCAACGCCGATGTTATGGCGGTGGAGAGCCGCAGAGAAAGAACTGGTGGTCGCCTGCCAGGCTGCTGCTGCGGGCGTCCATGCGGAGCAAAAGCTTTTGTCTTTCCTGACCTGCAACTCCAATCTACCGCTGGCCACGTCCCCAACCTGCTACTGCTGCCACCATGCCAAGGGCCTCCGCCTTTACGATGACAGCTCCTGCCCCGACACCAGGGGTAGCAAGGACTGCCTCGTCCTCTCTGACCAAGATGGTGATGACGATGCGCAGGTAACTACTCACACATTCCGAAGGCCGTTCCTATTCTCCATTCCAGATGTAGATTGTAGTGGTTGCACATACATGTCATGTTCCGGAACAACCAAACAATGTTCTTTTTTTGGCTTTGCTTCAGAATTTTTTCAGCTAAGTGCCTGATTCCCACTCATTAGCTAGGCTTGGTGGGTACTAGTGTATTTCGGACAATGTTAGTTAACGGTTGAAATTTTTCCTCTTAGTTTACCGTGTATTCGATGTAGCTTACCTTGTTAGTTTGTCTTAATTTTCCTGTTTGGTTCCCAGTGGGCGGAGTGTGACCAAAATCAAAGGGAGGGCCAAATTGAACCTTTCATGTTTTTTTTTAACTAAGCACCAAAATTTTGCTGTAATTTTAATTTCTGTTTGTAACAAGAAGAGGTAATTTTCAAGCTGTGAGGGAGGTAACACATACATGCGTGCATGTGATGTCCTTTCTTTTTTTTGAAATTTATTAACAATGATTATATATGCAGATGGTGTGGTACAGACAAATTGCCACATAATTCTTAAAAAAGGATCATCTTAGTATTGCCTTGTAAAATTAGAAACTTTCTTGTTGCTTGTATAATCTCCGTGCACTCATTGCCATGTTAATAAATTAGGATTATCGTTGCTTGTATTTTCAGAAACATTCTAAAGCATCATAGAAATTTTGCTGCTTTATTAAAAAAAGTCAAATGTATGCTAAATAAGGCAAATTATTGCCAGAAACATTCCAAAGCATCACATAAATTTTGTTGCCTTGTTTCAGAAAAGGGCAAATCTATGCTAAATAATACTCTGAGAATTTCTACTACGTTTTCTTTTTTCACTTCTTGTGAGAAGTACTATAGTACAGTAGTACCTTGTTAGGACCAGCCTTGAGTTTGATAGATCTCCCATGTTCGTTCTTGTAGTAGATACAAATGGTTAAGAAGTGTTTTGGTTGGATGCTAAAAAACCGAATACCCCTTCTCAGGTTTGAGTTCAGGAAGAGAGCCAGCTTGGCGCAATCAACAGAAAGCTATTGTTGTTTCTAAGTACTTGAAAGTTTTAACTATCATGAAAAGAATCCTTTATATAGCTGTTTATAATTCACTTTGTTTATTTACTTGTCAACTGATGCTTTTCATTCTATAATGCACATATGCATAAGGGAACACGAGTTACTAGCCCAATTTGCGCAAATCCATGCGCAATCTAGTGAGAATACAAATCCATGCACAATCTAGTGGTGCTATTTACTCTTATATCTTTACTCAATGAATGACCTAATTGCCCTAGCCTGTTAACCAGTTTGCTAGTTCATTATAGCATTAGCATTAGCTTTGTTTGTTAAGTGAGAAATCTGCAGTGGACAACTTCAGGTGATTTTTCTGTGGTATTTGCTGATATGCCCTTATGTTTATTAATAGTTATCAATAATGTGAGGTGTTTGTTTTGTGCATGTATGCATCACTTGGCGTACATGGCGTATGCTATATTGTTGATGGTATATTACTTGTGTCAAAGATGCTATATAGTTGATGGTATAATACTTGCATTAAAGATGCACATTTTACTCAACACAAGCATATTTTGAGGAAACTAATATATGCTTGATCATTCCAACTAGATCCATAGTCCTACTGCCCAAAGCTAACAATGATAATATTATTCATACTAATACATTCTATAACTCTTGTGTATGTATTTGCTGCTGACAAATGATAACTCTGTTACATATAACGGATCTGGTTCCATCTATAATTTGGTGGAATGTTTTGCTGTACTGTAGCATTTTTATGTACCACGTATGTTTTATTACCTTGATGAACTCCTGTTTCCTTGCAAAATACCCTTATGCGAGAAGTCCTCGTAATTCTGCCTTTTGTTCCTTGCTATTCTAGTTCGCAAAAACTCCATGGATTGGTGTGTATAATATTATTATGATAAGCCTTAAATCTTCTAACAGAAAATGCAAGTGTTCTTTGATCTTAAAGCTCTATTTTCATTTTTTAGACCTCATGTATGGACCGGACCAAGTCATCTCACTACTCACTTGTATATTATTAGGCTCACCTGCTTCCTCGCCGATTGTCTATGCGTTGCGGCTTGCATCCGTCTGCTCATGCTCGTCGGCTGCTCATTTCAGCGTGACCTGACTGTTTTGGATCCAGCAGTGCTGCTGCTGTACTGGCAGCTGCCTTCTGTCGCCTGTCGTAAGCAGCTGCTCCATGATACGATTATGGTGCTGAGTCGGTGTATGAGAGAGTGCCAACATGCCCATGGACACAGGCGCAGAAATCTGGTGCCTCAGGTCTGAGATGGGTACAACGTGAGTAACTTCTCCATTGTGCTCCTAATTTATATTTGCGCTGCATTTCCAAAACTGTCGGAAATTATCGCAGGATTTTTCCGTTCTATCCTATGGCCATTGTAGGATTAGAATTTGGCTGCAAAACACACATGTTCTTTTGGTGGATACCGATCGGTCTTTTTCTTGCATGTTGTATGACATAAATCAGCGCTGCACTGTCTATCCAGTACTAAATGTGTGCTCACTATGCACTTGGTTTCTACACATTGTGGTTACGAATACTTTCAGCAGCCCACATAATTCAACAAACTTCCGCTGATGGTAGTTGGTAGGTATATGAAGTACATACTACTTCACTTTATGTTTTGAATTATCTAGGATTATCATGCAGATAGGCTCTCCATATTTTAATGTGGCTAGTCTGTTTACCAAAGCTCTTGCTATTTTTTAGGGACCTGAAAGTTTTAACTATCATGAAAAGAATCCTTTATGTAGTTGTTTATAATTCACTCTGATGCTTTTCATTCTATAATGCACATATGCATTAGGGAACATGAGTTACTAGCCCAATAGGGGCAAATCCACGCACAATTTAGTGAGCATGCCTTCTTTTTTAGTTAGGTGTTGAGTCTAATAATTTTATGTTGCTATTTATCGTCTCAATCTAGTGCTATTTATAGTCTGAATCTGGTGCTATTCAACATGACATTATTTTCTATGCAAAATAATAACAGGGAGCAAATCCACGCACAATTTAGTGAGCATGCCTTCTTTTTTAGTTAGGTGTTGAGTCTAATAATTTTATGTTGCTATTTATCGTCTCAATCTAGTGCTATTTATAGTCTGAATCTGGTGCTATTCAACATGACATTATTTTCTATGCAAAATAATAACAGGGAGACATGGGGCAGCCATCCCTGATATCAGAGTACGACCCTGGTCAGGAAGCATGGGCGGACGCATCGGGGGGGCCGGGGGGGCCGTGGCCCACCCAGAAATTCTGCCGGCCCAAAATGATACCCCATGGAAAAAGGCCTGATTAAGCGATTAGCCCAGATTGGAGCAGAGGTCGTCCAGTCGAGGTCACAAGGCTGCGGTCTCCTCTCCAGTCACGCGATTCCCCGCGCGGCCGCGCCCTGACCGCCGCCGCCCGCCCTCGACTCTGCGTCTCTGCCCAGTCCGGCTGTCCGCCCGGCGCCACCCGCGGCCCGCCCTCTCTGCAGCTCTGCCCTCACGGCCTCACCGCGTCCCAGCCCCGCCGCTCGGCCGTTGCAGCGGCGCAGCGACGCACTGACCGTCGGACCTGATCTTACCGCCGAGCCACTGGCCGACGAGCAAGCGACCTGGCCGCGACCAGAACCAGAAGTGAGCCCCTATTCAACTATTTTCTGATTTTCTCTGTTTGTCTGTTCTGTTCTATGTGACTCTGTCCG
This sequence comes from Lolium rigidum, assembly GCF_022539505.1. Lineage (NCBI taxonomy): Eukaryota > Viridiplantae > Streptophyta > Magnoliopsida > Poales > Poaceae > Lolium > Lolium rigidum. Next base: position 266,625,478 of record NC_061509.1, read on the forward strand.
TTAAATACAAGCATGTCAGAGTGTTTGAGTGATGAAGAACACATAAAATTGCTAAATTTCTAATGTTTCAATGTATCAATTGTGTAGAAAACTAGAAACGAAGAGGAATAGCGAAATTGCGCTACTTTTTGAGAAACAAACATATGATTGTAATCGTGCACATTTAATATATGTATTGAACTTCAATGTTGACAATAAATTTGTCTTATATACTGTTCATTACTTTATTAGGCAAAGTTTTTTACATTTTGGGGGACGCAAAAAAATTTTTTTTGGAGGTGTGCCCCCCTTCCAATTCTTTCCTGCGTCCGCCACTGTCAGGAAGGAGACCCGTTCAAGGTCCCGGAGCCCATCATCGATGAACCGCCACTGCTCTGCCTCAAGCCCTAGCGCGACAACCTCGATGCCCGTGTCCAGTAGCTTGTTGACATCGACAACCAAAGGTTGAACTTTTCTCGTTGGTCATGCTGTAATCGGTTGCTGTCATGCTATCAAGCAGTGTTCTGCATGGTTCCTTGGGTTGTGAGCATCGTCCCACACCCTTATGTGTGCTTTCTGCCAATTATTAAATGGTGTTTCATGAAATGTGTGCATTTGCTTGTTGTAACTTTGCTATCAATCTGATAAGGGGGGGAGTTGTTGCTAGGATTTGGTAATGACACTGACAGTTGTCGTTGTAGCCCATTTTCTGTGCTGTTTAGGACTCGTCGATCTCTGTTTCGGTTCAAGTAGTACATACATATTGTCATGCATGTTTTCATTGTATTTTTACCACTACTAGATCAATTGGTTATTCCATGCTATATTTGATTGTACTGCAAGAAAAATTCAGTGTTAATGTGAATTGCTTATGTTGAGCTAGGCATATATGTACGTAGCAATTATACGATGTTGATGCAGATTATCGAACGTATCTTGCCAAATAAACAAATAGCGGAAAAGGAATGTTCTGAAATTGCGAAAGAACACTGGCAAATTATTGCCAGAAACATTCCAAAGCATCACATAAATTTTGCTGCTTTGTTTCAAAAAAACGGCAAATGTATGCTAAATACTACTCTGAGAGTTTGTACTACGTTTTCTTTTTCACTTCTTCTGAGAAGTTCTATAGTACGGTAGTACCTTGTTAGGACCAGCCTTCAGTTTAATAGATCCCCCATGTTCGTTCTTGAAATAGATACAAATGGTTAACAAGTATTTTGGTTGGATGCTGAATTTACAAAACTGAATACCCTTCTCATGTTTGAGTTTAGTAGGAGAGTCAGCATGGCGCAATCAACAGAAAGCAGACTGGATGGTAAAATTATTATCTCACCGTACCTTGTGACTAGCTCTAGATGGACATGCTTGAAACCAGGTATTAATATGCTTACTACAAAGTTTCTTGCTCTTGAGTCCTACGCTGATCGATTTGTTCTTTTATGGCAGTTTAGCAGTTTGGGATCTTGCCAACCTGATAAAGCCAATCGACATTGTCACTTTGGAACTTCTAGTGATACTCCTCTCTATTGTTCCTAATTTTTTTGTGGAGAGTCTCTCAACTGATTGGTATGTACTGAATAATCCTCGAATTCATCTGTAGGGGTGCTTTCTAGATACATAACGGTGACAGTTCATATGTGAAATTACTAGTTTCATCAGAGTGAATGTGAAATTGTCCTCAGCTAGATTTCTATATAAGTACATGTGAAATTTTCCTTCCTGCATGTCAACTTCATTCGTTGTTAGCTATTGTGAACGACCATCTCTGAAATGGTTGTGCAACATGCTTGGAAATTGATAATTGTGTTTATCAATGATAAAATGGAGTCTAATGCAATATTTGTGGTGTACTGTATGCCAACTCTTTCTTTCGGTTCTCATGTAGTAATAATGTGAATATATGAATTTATTTCTTTTGCCATGTTTAATATAGAGCTGATGGATTTTTTGGTTTGACATAGCAGCAAGATAGTTGGTGAAGTGGATTGAAATATAGAGCTGTTGGATTTTTTTGTTTGTCTTAGATGAATTTATTTGAATTTGACAAAATATGTACTATATTATCGTCGGTACCAATCTATAGAATCATGTGTTGTTGTTGGGTTCTACATACTCCTTTCTTTGTAATGCTGTCAGAGTGAATGTGCACGACCTTTTAAAATTCGTTTGCTATACATAGTCAGTGCTGAAACTTGTATGCTTTCAGGCCCTCTGACCAGCTATGCAGTGCTGATGCTCTTGGGCTAACCGAGGCCTCCCACGCCCTGCTTCGACTACCTTCTCGGCGTGGCGACGGTGATGCTCAACCTCTGCTACATGCTCTCTGGTGAGCTACTAGTTTACCCCTTCTGTTTTCTGGCTCCAGTGTTCTCTGTGATTGGATGTACTTATGCTCAAGCCGATGATCCTCGGTTCCTAGCTCTCTTTATCATTGGACCAACTGTATGTTGTTGCATGAGTAGAATTTTATCGAGGCATGAAGATGATGCATGGTGAATCTGATGTTTCACTATTCATCTCTATTATGAATCCGAAAGAAAAAAGAATTGATAGAATCCAAAGTTGATCTGTTTGTATTTACTTGTGGGAATGAATGAACTGATCATGTTAGATCACTTGTGGGAATCTGATCTGTTTGTATTTACTTGTGGGAATGAATGAATGAACAGGTTAGTCCATGATGGGAACCATGTTGTGCTCCTCGTGGAGTTCCAGGCGTTGTCCTGGTGGCCAGCGTGATGGTGGGGTCAGCAGTGTTGGTTGACCTTGGCGCCGCTGGAATGGCGGTGGAGAGCCGCAGAGAAAGAGTTGGTGGTCGTCTACCAGGCTGCTGCGGGCGTCCATGCGGAGCAAAAGTTGTTGTCTTTCCCTACCTGCAACTCCAACTTGCCGCTGGCCACGTCCCCGACCTGCTACTGCTGGCCACCACGCCAGGGGCCTCCGCCTTTGCGACGGCAGCTCCTGCTCTGGCACCAGGGGTAGCAAGTGACCTTGTGCGTGGGTGGTGGACGAGATCTTGTTGGACAAGATGAAGGTTGACAAGAAGCAGATTGGTTAATCCAGCGAAACAAGGTACCTTACCTGCTGCTCCTCTGTTTTCTTTTCATTGCCGAGCTATCGATCCTTGGGTGTTGCTGGCATGCATGAATGTTTTGGTTGTTAACCAGATAGTGAGTTAGTTCTTGCCATGTTGTGTATACGTGCCAATCCAGAGATGATACAATCTGAGGGAGGGTAACACATACATACTGCATGTGATGTCCTTTCTTTTTTGTTTGAAATTTATTACCAATGATTATATATGCAGATAGTGTGGTACAGAGAAATCACCACATAATAATGGTTAAAAAAAAGGATCATCCTAGTATTGCCTTGTAAATTAGAAATTTTCTTGCTGCTTGTATAATCTCCATGCACTCATTGCCATGTTAATGAATTAGGATTTGCGTTGCTTGTATTTTCAGTATCCATCCTTGTTGTGTGTGTAGATGCTTCTACAGCTGATGGAGGCAGGACAGCAAGCTTGCTTGAGCTTGCCTGGCCTGGAGCATCTACGCAAATCTTGCTCCAGGTTTGTGCTAGTTGCAGCACAGGTACTTAGTTTCTTGACGTAGCTAGACATGCATTGACGTCCTTGGAACTGGTGTTTGTTCTCATTGTTTTGCTGTGCAATTTATATTGAGGTCCTAGACAGCTATTTGCGCATTTGGTTTGACAAGTGGAGCATTTGGTGCGCTGCTCTGTTTAACTTTGACTACACGCAGGACCTCTCTATCTATGAACTAGCTTCATTATGTTATCATGCTTACTTCTTCACATATTTTGATATGGTCAGCCTAATCCATCTTCTTCGAGGAAAGTTGTCCAGAGTCTTTATCAAGTCTCATATCTAGTTTGCATGTGAATGAGTGTGTTGTGATTCGAGAAAACATAGTGGGTTTAATCGTCCGTGCAATTGATGTTTTCCCTTATTGGTTAATGAAATCGGTGAAGCTTTTCCATAAATTGGCAATCCTTTCTTTTGATGAATCCGAAAGAAAAAGAATCGATAGAATCCAAAGTTGATATGTTTGTATTTACTTGTGGGAATGATTGAACAGATTGTGTTAGGTCTAAATGTAGCTTTCTATATCTGCCAAAGAAGTTGTTTCATTGACGACTAGCTTCTTTTCTTTTGCTCGTTACAACATGATTACTAATGATTTATGTGACCTCTCAGCAGGGCTTGTGTATATGCTGCGACGGCGGAGATGATAGATTGCAAGTTGGCACGGGAGGAGCAGCAGCAGCTTTAGTACCCAGTGACCTTTGGTTCCAACAAAGGGAGGAGCAGCAGCAGGTCGAGGACACAGTGGCACTCGACGCTGCAACAGCGAATACTTCAGCCTCTTGCTGGCCATTGTGCATGCAGATCCTCTTGTTGTCACTGGAAAAGTAGTTAAGCTGTGAAGCTTGGGTGCAGCCTTGTGTCATGTAACCAAACTTGATTATCTCTGTAAAAGTAGTGATGAGATGGGAGCGAGCTGATCGGTCTTCGTGACATTCTTTTCTTTCTTGCTGATGTATTTGATTTACATGTTTGAGTAGGACAATCGGAATATACTATTTGTGTAACTTGTGTAAATAAAAGCAGTATTTGAAAATTCGTATTTGAATCAGCTCATTTGATCTTTGAGATAAAAATCAAGCAGTATGTATGCATACTCGGCCTGTGTCTAGAGAAGCGAAGATGATAATAATTTTTTGTAAAGTGGTGTGGTGTCACCATATAAATTATGTATACTTTTTTTTTGAGAAATCGATCTAGAAAATTGGACCCAAAAAGGGTACATCCTGTGGTTAATTTAGGGAAATCGACAAAATATTACACACGACAACTCATGGCACATCATATGTGTAAATTATTTATATTACTTGGCAGAAACACTGATTTTAGTAGGAACAAAGATGCGAACTGTTTGGTGGAGTATATATGCAAATCATGTCATTCAACTTCCTAGCAGCTGCTAGCACCTGTATATATAAAAAAAATTACAACTTGTTAGGTCTATTATATTCGATCTGATATTCGCTGGCGTCAAGTTAAATTTAGTAGTAGAAAGAAGGCGTGTCAATATTCCTAAAGCAAAGAGAGGAGGAGTTGCCTCCTTGTTATGCACACATTATTTTAGTGACCTTCTGGAACCGTGCATGTAGTGATTAAGAGAGAAGACAAAGCCCAAGAAGCTGGATTGTTGAGCCCGAGGTGTGTCATTTGCATGCTCCACTGAACTGTTCCAGTTCTCCAAGGAAAGGGCATGATACGTGGGGATTTATTATGTGGAGCTCGTGCGAATTATTGCTACGGGGTTACATGTCACTGATCCATGGCCTTGTGTATCTCAGCCGTATATCTAATCTCCAAACAAGCAACAGCCGGTAGCACATAGGAGATTGAGAGGCAACCTAGCCTCTATAAGTAGAAAGCCTTGGTCATAGTCCGCGTGCGGTTAGCGCGTGTGACTATGACTTAGACTTTGACTCTTGCTCGGAGAGGAGAGGAGAGGAGAGGCCACTCCGGCCGGATCGTGCTGCGGTCGGCGGATGCGAGGAAGATGACCTCCGTCGGAATCAGCAGGTAGGTGATTTTGTCCTTAATTCCTTCCCACGACCTTGCTGGCTTGCTCGATCATCCGCTTCTTCGTTTAGGGCAGGGGAGAGCACGTTTCTGGAGTTTTGATCTAATTGTGTTGCTTTGCCTGGGTATGCGTAAGGCATGGATTCAATGAAAGGGGGAAAGGAGAGAAAGGGAAAAGAGTTGCAGTCCGGCCATGCCAAGACGGTGGTGTGGAGCAGCGCGGGAGGAGGCTAGTGCGGTTTCAGATGTGGTCGACAAAATTAAGATGCTGGTCGTGTGCGCGCGCGTGATCGAGGAAACAAGAAAGAAAAAGGTACTCCTACCTAAACTCCATGTACTAGTACTGCTGCTTGTACGCGCGCGGCCGGAAAGAAAAGGATGAATCCATGGTGTGTCCATGTACGGGAGCGTTTGGAAGCACTAATGCGTTTGGAGATGTTGTGCTCCCTACTCGATCACATCGCGGCGCGGAGCAGCGGCGGATCGCAATCGACGGCACGTACGCCAACAGCCTGGCTCCAGCAGCGAGTGGATCGACTGCCTGCCTGCGCGTCCAACCGCTCGTCCTCACGAGAAAGAGCCCCGCCGGACGGGACCATCCGCGTCTGGGACTAGTGCGCGCGGGCGGAGAAGGATGAGCGACCGCGTTCTGCAGCAGCAGCTATCACGCCGTTCTCCTGTTCGCACCCAAACGGGAGGACTGGTGTTAATGTGCCAAAGTTACATTTCGATCATGTGTTTGCACTTTCTTCACTTTAGTTAGGACACGGGAAGCGCATGAGTTAGAGAGATCACTGAACTCTCCATCGAGTGAGCATCTACTGTCAAATTACATACCCCATACTCCATCTAGTACTCCCTCCGATGCGAGACTGTCTCGCACGTGGAGACGGCGCTTCGATCTCCTCCTCGCTCGTATAGATCGAGCTCGACCAAGCTGCTCTGGCAACCGACTGTGTCGAACCACGTGTCACGAGTGAGCTAGTGAGTGCCAGACCAAGGCAAACCTGTCCTTGCCAAGACGAAAACACTAAAATAAACAAAAAGACCTATCAATCGCTACTCTTTCGAATAATTTCCTCCCTATCAATCGCTATCTCTCCAGTATATCTTCTGGCTGCCCCCGATTTATTTTATTTTTTGAGGTCGCCATCGAAGTATCCATCGCCATCACCACTTTTGGGGGAGATTTGGAGAGGACGGGTGGAGGAGAGGGGTATTTTGATTCGGTGCCGCCTCCCATACCCGGCCGCCCCCAGCCCGCCACGGCCGGCCGCGCCCGCTCCCGCCCCGACCGCCGCCGGACCTGGCCGCGCCCGCTCGCGCTCCGGACGCCCGCCATGGCCGCCGCCCGCTCCAGTGTATACATACTAGTAATACTGGGCTAATTTTTTGTTTCATTTCTGATGAAGAATGGCGCTGCCGGCTAGGAGCAGTGACAACTAGCAGAAGCAGCACTGTCCTAAAAGGATGGAACTATGGGAGCATCATAAAATTGTCAGTGCAGCATCCTTGTTTCACATGAAAAAAAGTTTAATCGTATAGCTCAGATATGCAGAGAAAGATATGCTAAAGGAAAAAAAAGATATGCAAAGCAAGAAAATATCTCAGAATCGTACACCAGACTACCAGAGCTTCAAAAGGAAACTTAATGTCACATTTCAGAGTATCTTCTACACATACCCCCAAAAAAAGCACTAACTCCACAGTAGAGCTCTGTAGAGACTCGTGGTGTGTGATTATAGAATGACCTGACTCCACAGTAGAGACTCGTGGTGTGTGATTATAGAATGACCTGACTCGCGGCGAGTCGCCTGTAGGAGTATTCAAAATCTGACAGATCTGCTATTTTTGTACTGCAACTCCCACGACATGTCTGCGGACTTTCGGAGAGCAGGCTGGTCAAATAAACTACTCCCTCCGATTAGTTACTGTTTAAACGAGTGAATAGACATACTAAAATATGTCTAAATACATACAATTTAGCGACACGTGTTATGGATTATTTAGCAACCATGTCATAGTGCAGCCTGCAGCCTTTCAAAAAGAAGGCTGATGTTGTGAAGAGCGGCTTTGCGCCTTCACGTTGTGGGAAACGAAAAGTTTGATTCACAATGGAAAGAGCAGCGGGAGTCATAGCGATCGGGAGCCTCTTCTTGCAAGGGCATGCGCCACAGCGCCAGCATGTTGTCAGCTTTGAGATCTTGTTGCTCTTCTCGGAGTACTTCCTCCAACTCTCTCATCGCCCAATGTCTCATGCCTGGAAATTTAGATGTCTACCATATCTTCGAGATTTTTTGAGGGTGATTTCTTTAGTTTGCAACTCACCTATAGGCTGTTGCTGTCATATCAGCACGAATCATGAGTCAAATCCAATGGCTACGGAGTTGACCGAGACGTAATAAAAATCAGACGGCTGATTTCAAGCAAATCCGTTAGATAAAGTAGCGATATTTTGAATCGGCGAAGTGATGGGAACAGCAGCTGTACTAGCTTTGATCAATCAGCTGTACGTCGCATGGGGTTGCCGCCTCCTCTCGCCCACAACCCAACCTGCCGCCCCTCCGTCTGCTGCCTCTGCAGCGCCGGCGGCCCGCCTACTCCTCCTGCCCAAGCCCGTCCTGGTCTGGAGACGCACTCACCACCGCTGTCCAACCGAGGGCTCTGCGCCATGTCCACACCCCGCGAACCCCTCCCATAGCCCCTCCTGCATCTATTTCCCCCCAACAACATGTCTCCTTTTTGCTGCGTTTGCATCGGCAGGACATTGGGCATGCACGCATGGAGTAGATGAAAATCCATTTGCTGAATCAAAAACTCGTGTTGTGGTAGGCTGTTCCGGACTTGCATTTGTTCCAGACATGGGCGTGCTCCATTTTTTTTTTTACTCTGTTTACTTGGACATAACCAAAAACAATAGCTGTAATTTGTGTTGTTCTGCCCCTTGTTGTCTCACTACTGTACAAGGCGGAGGATTTTGATTGGTTTTCCTATGCTTGTCAGCAGCAGGCCTCCAGTACATTCCTCGCATTCTATTTGGATGCACTCCTCTGTTTTCGCTTTGTTGTTCATGGATACAGTCTAGTACGTATGCGTCCCTAATAGCTAGCTACATGGGAATTTGTTAGTGCTACTGCCAATTATCCTTTTTTCTGAAACATACAGTTGTTAATTTCAAGTTGCGAGTTGTGTGTGCTTTAATTATAATTTCAAGTTGGGAAAAATAGGGAGTTTGATTTGAGTTTTTCAGAGATCTTCATTTTGATTTCAGTTTCAGGCTTGTGCATGTAAGCCTAGTAGCACACACACGCTGCATTTTCTTATCATGGTCATAGGTGTTCAATTGTTTATTTTCTTATCATGCAAATACGATTCAGCCTTAGATAAATTTCCTTTATTTTGTCTGTGATTATTCAGCACTATGACAAGTGAATATTTGTCTGAAAATGAATCTGAACATTTGCCAGAGAAGATGATTTTGTATCAATCAGTTGCTCCGGATTCATCATTAGGGCACATTACTAGGTTCTACAGCCAGGCAGGATCGTCTTTATTTCTTGCATGGACTCTAGAAGCGTTTCCGTTTCTTGCATGGATTCTTTCAGTAAGAACCGTACTCATTTCTTGCATGGGATCTTATACTAAGAAGCATTACAGAATAACTGACAATTGGCATAGGGGTGACTCTGTTACTAGTTATATAGGTCATGCTACTATTGCCACTGTCATTGATGCGTGCGTTGGGATCTTGGAATTGTATATATAGTATAAAAACTGGTTTATGAACCAGTTTTGAGTTTTAAACTTCTACGGAGTTGTCAGTCAACTAAAAAATCATTGTATTTCTTGTTGTCTCACTAGTGTAAAAGGCGGAGGACTTTGATTGGTTTTGCTATGCTTGTCAGAAGCAGGCCTGCAATATATTCTTCTGTCTATTTGGATGCGCATCTATGTTTAGCCTTGTTGTTCATGGCTAAAGTCTAGTACTCATGTGTGTCTAATAGCTAGCTACATGGGAAAATGTTAGTGCTACTGCCAATTATACTTTTTTCTGAAACATACAGTTGTTAATTTCAAGTTGAGAGTTGTGTGCTTTAATTATAATTTCAAGTTGGAAAAAATAGGGAGTATGAATTGTGTTTCCAGAGAACTTCATTTTGATTTCAGTTTCATGCTTGTGCATGTAAGCCTAGAATCACACCCACGCGGCATTTTCTTATCATGGTCATAGGTGTTCAATTGTTTACTTTTTTGTGTATGCTTGTGTCATGCAAATAGGAACCAGGTTCAGATAAATTGTCTTTATTTAGTCCCTGGCTGATCAGCACTATGACAAGTGAATACTTGTTTCTAAACGAATTTGAACCTTTGCGAGAGAAGATGATTTGCTATCACTATGTTGATGCTGGTTCATCATTAGGACACATCAGTAGGTTCTACAGCCAGGCAGGAGTGTCTTCATTTTTTGCATGGACTCTTGTAGTAAGAAGCGTTTCAATTTCTTGCAGGGGTTCTTTCAGTAAGAAGCGTTCTCATTGGGCTCGTATAGTAAGAAGCGTTACGGGATAATTGACAATTGGTGTAGGGGCGACTCTGTTTCTAATTATATTGGTCATGCTTCTTTTCTTACTGTCATTGATGTCTAGGATTCTTTTGGTTGACTGGCAACTCAGTAGAAGTTAAAAACTCGAAATCGGGTCACAATCCTGTTTTTATACTAGATATAATTCCACGGCATGTTGGCTTACTGGGTAAAACTGGAGACTAGCCATTTTTTCATGGTTTCTTGCCAAATATTAACTTGTATTGTCTGTAATATTTTCTTGTGTTTACTTTCACTTCTAGAGCTCGTATAATAACTAGTTTAATTTTTTGTTTTATAGCAAAGTCGTTCATCTCATATCTGTTAACTGTCTGATTTTCACCATCTCTTAGCACACTAGTCTTTTATCTGATTTCCAAATTGCACCCACACTTGATATTTTTTTGCAGCAACTTAGTTTCTTATATATTATTTCAAACATGGAACTGTAGGTAGCTGTGTATAAATTTTTATGCGAAGACACTATCAAGGAGAAAATATTGCAAAGGGAAAAGTAGAAAAAAATAGTACAAGAGTTGGTAATGAACGGGAAACAAGTCCAGGATGATCATCTGATGAGACAAGAGGATATAGTTTCATTGCTTCTTGATGATAAACAGATTCACACAAATTGGAAGAAATACTAATGCAGGTAATTACTCCCCCAATTTGTAAGTAGAGGACATTTAGGCTTGCTACCTTAGTTCTTATTCGAGAATAGATGATGTTTAACAACTTCAGGTGATTTTGTCCGTGGTATTTCCTGATATGCTCTTCTCTTTATCAAAATTTATCGATAGTGTGAGGTGTGCTTGTTGTGCATGCATCATTTGACGTACAAGGGCATATGATATATCATTGATGGTATATTACTTGCATCAAAGATGCTATATTATTGATTGTATAATACTTGCATTGAAGATGCCCATTTTACTCAACACAAGCATATCTTGAAGTAACTAATATAGTTGGTCGTTTCGACCAGATCCCTAATCCTAGTGTCCAAAGCTAACAATAATATTAGTCATACTAATACATGCTTTAACTCTTGTGTATGTATTTGTTGTTGGCAAATGATAATCCTATGGCATATAACGGATCTGGTTCATATTTAATTTGGCGGAGTGTTTTGCTGTACTGTAGCATTTCTTATGTACCATGTATGTTTTATTACCTTAATGAACTATTCATTGTTTTCTTAAATACTTGCCGAGGTATGTTGTATAAGACCACTCTTATGCGAGTGACTCAAGTTTCAGGTCCTCATAAATCTACCTTATGTTCCCTTGCTATTATAGTTCGCAAAAACTCCGTGGACTGATTCTCATCACACTGTTATGATAAGCCTTGTATCTTCTAACAGAAAATACTAGTGTTCTTTGATCCTAAAGCTGTATGATCCTTTTTTATACCTCATGTATCTTTTACTTTCTGTGCTAAGGTTCGCTTCCATCTCGACAGTTCATTTCAATGTGAGTTCATTTCGATGTGACCCGGCCATTCCGGCTCTGGGAGTGCTGCTGCTGCTAAGCTGGCCATGGCCTCTTGTCGCCCGTCGTAAGCATCTGATCCATGATAGGATTACGTCGCTGAGTCGGTGTCCGACAATACAAACATGCCCATGGACACGGAGGAGCATCAATCTAGTGCCTCAGTGTCTGAGATGGGCACAACGTGAGTAACTTCTCCATTGTGCTGCATTAAATTTTGCTTCAAACATTTTGCTATTTGTTGGTGATTGATCACTATGCATTTACGTGTGCCATGCATACACTGATGGATGCCTAGGCGTGGGGCCCAAAATTCCAATTTGTATTGTGTTTCCAAATCACAACGTGTATGTACTCATGTCGCAACGTAATTGTTGTAGCATATACCTTTCTGAAGCTCTGGAAGTACAAGTTCTACTAAATTGTCGCCGGATTTTTCTCTTGTCCTGTGGTTGTTGTAGGATTAGAATTTGCCTGCAGAACACACTTGTTGTTTTGGTGGATTTGACATGTACTTTAACTCTTGTGTATGTATTTGCTGCTGACAAATGTTAACTATGTTACATATAACGGATCAGGTGCCATCTATAAATTTGTGGAATGTTTGCAGTAATGTAGCATTTCTTATGTACCATGTATGTTTTATTACCTTCATAAACTATTCATTGTTTTCTTAACTACTTGCTAATGTATGTTGCATCAGAACACTCCAATATGAGTGGCTGGAGTTTCAAGTCCTCATAATTTTACCTTATGTTACTTGCTATTCTAGTTTGCAAAAACTCCATGGGCTGATACGTATAAAAGTATTATGATAAGTCTTATATCTTCTAACAGAAAATACAAGTGCTCTTTGATCTGAAAGTTGTATGATTTTTTAGACCTCATGTATCTTTTACTTCATGCTTTGGATCTGACCAAGTCATCTCACTACTCACTTGTATATTATCAGGCCCACCAACATTCCTCACACGACTGTCTATGTGCCGCGGCTCGCATCATCTGCTCCCGCTCGTAGGCGGTTCATTTTGGCGTGACTTGGCCATTCCGTCCCTGGCAGTGATGCTGCTAAGCTGGCCACGGTCTTCTGTCGCCAGTTGTAAGCAGCTGCTCCATGATATGATCACGCTGCCGAGTTGGTGTCCGAGAATGCCGACATTCCCATGTACATGGAGGAGCAGCAATCTGGTGCCTCAGGTCTGAGATGGCCACACCGTGAGTAACTTCTCCATTGTGATGCGATAAATGTTGCTTCGATCATTTTGCGATTCGTTGGTTATTGATGAGTTTCTGGTCACCTGCCTGGAGTTTCTGCGACCACCACCCCAAGTTGCTGCTGGTGGCGACGTCCCCAAGCTCCTGCGGTGGCGACCTCTCCGGCATGCTGCTGCCGGTCACCTCGTCTCGCTGCCTGGTGAGCTCCATCTTCCCTCCTGCATCTATTTCCCTCAACAAACTGTCTCCTTTTTGCTGCTGGATTAAACGTTAACATCGGCAGTACATTGGGCATGCATGCGTGGAGTATATGAATGTCTATTTGCCGAATCAAAAACTCGTATTGTGCGTAGGCTGCTACCTACCTGCGTATTTTCCAGATATGGATGTGCTCCATTTTTTTACTGTGTTTACTTGTACATAACCAAAAACAAAGCTGTAATTTGTGTTGTTCTGCCCCTTGTTGTCACACTAGTGTACAACGCGGAGGACTTTGATTGGTTTTGCTATGCTTGTTAGCAGCAGGCCTCCAGTACTCTTCTAGGACTAGCAGTGGCTCACGCGGAGGACTTTCATGGATAAAGTCTAGTACTCGTGTCTCTAATAGCTTGCTACATGGGAAATTGTTAGTGCTACTGCCAATTATCCTTTTTTCTGAAACATAGAGCTGTTACTTTCAAGTTGAGAGTTGTGTGCTTTAATTATAATTTCAAGTGGAGAAATAGGGAGTTTGATTTGTCTTTCCAGACAACTTCATTTTGATTTCAGTTTCATGCTTGTGAATCGAAGCCTAGTAGCACACCCACGCAGCATTTTCTTATCATGGTCAGTGATGTTCAATTGTTTACTTTCTTGTTTCTACTTGTGTCATGCAAATAGGAATTAGGTTCACATAAATTATCTTTATTTAGTCCCTGACTGTTCAGCACTATGACAAGTGAATACTTGTTTGTAAGAGAATTTGAACGTTTGCGAGATAATATGATTTGCTATCACTGTGTTGCTGTTGATTCATCAGTAGGGAACATCACTAGGTTCTACAGCCAGGCAGGAGCGTTTTCATTCCTTGCATGGACTCTTGTAATAAGAAGCGTTTCCATTTCTTACAGGGATTCTTTCAGAAAAAGCGTTCTCATTGGGTTCCTATAGTAAGAAGTGTTACGGGGTAATTGACAATTTGTGTAGGGGCGACTCTGTTTCTAATTATATAATATTGGTCATGCTGCTATTCTTACGGTCATTGATGTCTAGGATTTTTTTGGTTGACTGACAACTCAGTAGAAGTTAAAAACTCAAAACCGGTTCACAATCCTATTTTTATACTAATATAATTCCATGGTCATGCTGGATTACTGGGTAAAACTGGAGACTAGCCATTTTTTTCATGGTTTCTTGCCAACTATTATCTTGCATTGTCCATTATATTTTTCTTGTGTTTACTTTCACTGCTAGAGCTCGTATAATAACTAGTTTACTTTTTTTTTGTTTTAAAGCAAAGTCGTTCATCTCATATCTGTTAACTATCTGATTTTCACCATCTCTTAGGACACTAGTCTTTTATCTGATTTTCCAAATTGCACCCAGACTTGAAGTAAATTTGCAGAAACTCAGTTTCTTATATATTGTTTCAAACTTGGAATTGTAGGTAACCGTGTATAAATTTATATGCAAAGACACAATTGTGGAGAAAAAAATTGCAGAGGGCAAAGCAGAAAATTTTAGTACAAGAGTTGGTCATGAAAGGGAAACAAGTCCAGGATGATCATCTATGAGACAAGAGGATATAGTTTCATTACTTCTTGACGATAAACAGATTGCATACAAATTGGAAGAAATACCAATGCAGGTAATTACTCCCCCAATTTGTAAGTAGAGGACATTTTAGGCTTGCTACCCGAGAATAGACGATGTTTAACAACTTCAGGTGATTTTGTCTGTGGTATTTCCTGATATGCTCTTCTCTTTATAAAATATTATCGATAGCGTGAGGTGTGTTTATTGTGCATGCATGCATCATTTGACGTACAAGGCATATGATCTATTGTTGTTGGTATATTACTTGCACCAAAGATGCTATATTGTTGATTGTATAATACTTGCATTGAAGATGCTCATTTTTCTCAACACAAGCATATCTTGAAGTAACTAATATGGTTGATCGTTTCGACCAGATCTCTAATCCTATTGCCCAAAGCTAACAATAATATTAGTCATACTAATACATGATTTAACTCTTGTGTATGTATTTGTTGTTGACAAATGACAATTCTGTGGCATATAACGGATCTGGTTCCATATTTAATTTGGCGAAGTGTTTTGTTGTACTGTAGCATTTCTTATGTACCATGTATGTTTTATTAACTTAATGAACTATTCATTGTTTTCTTAACTACTTGCCGAGGTATGTCTGTATCAGAACACTCTTATGCGAGTGACTCGAGTTTCGGATCCTCATAATTCTATCTTATATTCCTTTCTATTCTAGTTCGCAAAAACTCCATGGACTGATTATCATAACATGATAAGCCTTATATCTTCTAACAGAAAATACTAGTGTTCTTTGATCTTAAAGCTGTATGATCCTTTTTTATACCTCATGTATCTTTTACTCTATTCTTTGGATTGTACCAAGTCATCTCACTACTCACTTGTATATTGTCAGGCCCACCGACTTCCTCGCCGACCATCTATGTGCTAAGATTCGCATCCATCTACTACCGCTCGTCGGCAGTTCATTTCGACGTGACCCGGCCGTTCCGGCTGGGAGTGCTGCTGCAGCTAAGCTGGCCATGGCCTCCTGTCACCATCGTAAGCATCTGCTCCATGCCCAATTTGCATTGCATTTCCAAATCACAATGTGTATGTACTCATGTCGCAACAGAATTGTTGTAGCATATATCCTTCTGAAGCTCTGAAAGTACAAGCTCTACTAAATCGTCAATGGATTTTTCCGTTGTCCTGTGGTCATTGTAGGATTAGAATTTGGCTTCAAAACATACATGTTGTTTTGGTGGATTTTGGATCGATCTTTCTAGACTACTTGCATGTTGCTGTATCACATAAATCGGTAGTGCACTGTCTGAATTCCAGTATTAAATGATTACTCAACGTGTTTCGGTTATAAGTTCTAAGAGGATGATGTAGTGTTGATGTGGAATCATGAATGTTAGGAAGGATGTTTGTAGGACTCTATAGATTTGCTTCAGTTTCACAGGTACTCCCCCGTCCCTAATTAAGTGACTCGGATTTGTCTAGATTCGCAAATATCTAGACGTGTTTTAGTGTGTATAGATACATGTGAATCTAGACAAATCCTAGTCACTTAGTTTGGGACGGAGGGAGTGCTACTTTTATCATGGATTTGCCAATGTGATTTCCGATAGCTGGCTTGGCAGCTGTATTGCCCTGTGTTACATGTTGATGTACTGCGTAGTTGTATAGCCTTGCACAAATCTTTTGTAAGTCGAGTAATAATGAACTAGTACATAATCAGCCTAGCATAGCTTGTAATTGTGAATGGAAGTACTTGCAAGAAGTATGTGTCACCAGCTTGAGTTTCTTTGTTGATTTATTTGATATAGGTGGTCATGTCATCCATCATGAAGAGAAAACCCCTGAATCCTCTTGCCTCCGGCTTCTTGTGCTTTCTGTGTTTCTCTTCTCTTTCTAGAACTGCTATGTTTTTGCATTTGTTTTTCGAGAAAACGCAAAGGACCTTTGCGCTTCATTTCATTGAAAAGAAATCAAAGTTTTACATGCTTGTGATGCTTGATATCTTGTCAGGATTCTTTAATCTAGAGACCGGAAACCAGGAGCTAAAGAGCAACCCCAAGGACCTCTAAATCAGCACAAAAATGCATGTATGCAGTAGATGGAAATACATTCTCTAAGAACATAACTTATTCACTACCTCCTTGTATTAATGAAGTCTTTTTTTTCTTTTTTCTGTTGCTATTGCAAAAATAGACCGTGAATATTTGAAGTATTCACTCGAATATGTTGGCTGGGAAGAAACGGTTGTACTATCCATGGACTATGGAGTTGCTAGAGCCTAGCGATGCTAAAATATTGGTTATTTCTGTAATAACAAAAATAAATTATATACAAACTCAAGTGCAAAGTCAAATGCAACATTCAGAAGTAGAACTATATATGTCATGTGACCCAACGGAAACAAAATAGTTGTTTCTCATTTTTTGACATGCATGTGGCGCTCATGGATCGTATGATGTTTCAAAGAGTATTTGGTCACAGAGCTGGCTCGGTATATGATAACTTCACTAGGCCAGGAGAATGTTGTGCAATGTGGATATTGTTAGCTTTATGAGCTACTTAACTACATGCATCATTTTTCTGAAACTTATACCTGATTGTTATGCAATCTTTGTTTATGTTTTTTTCCTTTTTTGTTACACATGCTTGAGTGACTTCTTGTTATTGGCATGAAATGCTTGACAACAGGATTCCGGAAAGCTAAAAATCAGTGTGCTCCTATTTGCTCACATGACTAAAATGTTGGACATCCTTGAGCGGCACATTTTGCTTAGGATAGTTAAAATGACCTCGGAGCTACATATTTTTCACGTTCCTGATTAAGTTGCTATGAACCATGGTCGACTGCTGCCGTTGCTGTTTTAGCCTGGAGCATGTCGATCTAGCGATGTCCAGGTGTGGCTGGCTTTCTTTTTCCAAAGCATCCCTCTGTAGCTGGCTCATTTAATTCTCCTGCCTCTCTTACTAACTCTCTGGTTTCTTTCTCAAATTTGTAGCTACATGCTAGTATATTACACACTGATTATTAGTAATTGATTTTGGACTACTTGATTACACCATCAGTTTGTACCAGCCTGTGTTAATATTTAAATAACTTTAGGAGCTTGGATTTTTCTAAAAATCTTGATCTATCTTTGTGTACATTCCTTTGGCACTGGGTTGTTAATAGATGATGCTATTTCTTGTTGCTGCTGTTGAGAGTTGATCATCATGCCCTGTTCTTTTTATCTAGACGGTTGTGTACTGACTGAATTTTATTGTCACGTCTTTCACCAGGGAGGAGAGATCGGTCCATGATGGGAACCAAGTTGTGCTCCTCGTGGAGTTCCAAGCGTGGTCCTGGTGGCTGGCGTGACGGTTGGGCTCAGCCACGGCGGTTCACCCCAACGCCGCTGTTATGGCGGTGGAGAGCCGCAGAGAAAGAGCTGGTGGTCGCCTGCCAGGCTGCTGCTGCGGGCGTCCATGCGGAGCAAAAGCTTTTGTCTTTCCTGACCTGCAACTCCAATCTACCGCTGGCCACGTCCCCAACCTGCTACTGCTGCCACCATGCCAAGGGCCTCCGCCTTTACGATGACAGCTCCTGCCCCGACACCAGGGGTAGCAAGGTCTGCCTCGTCCTCTCTGACCAAGATGGTGATGACGATGCGCAGGTAACTACTCACACATTCCGAAGGTCGTTCCTATTCTCCATTCCAGATGTAGATTGTAGTGGTTGCACATACATGTCATGTTCCGGAACAACCAAACAATGTTCTTTTTTTGGCTTTGCTTCAGTACTTTTCAGCTAAGTGCCTGATTCCCACTCATTAGCTAGGCTTGGTGGGTACTAGTGTATTTCGGACAATGTTAGTTAACGGTTAAAAAATTTCCTCTTAGTTTACCGTGTATTCGATGTAGCTTACCTTGTTAGTTTGTCTTAATTTTCATGTTTGGTTCCCAGTGGGCGGAGCGTGACAAAGGGAGGGCCAAATTGAACCTTTCGAGTTTTTTTTTTAACTAAGCACCAAAATTTTGCTGTAATTTTAATTTCTGTTTGTAACAAGAAGATGTAATTTTCAAGCTGTGAGGGAGGTAACACATACATGCGTGCATGTGATGTCCTTTCTTTTTTTTGAAATTTATTAACAATGATTATATATGCAGATGGTGTGGTACAGACAAATTGCCACATAATTCTTAAAAAAGGATCATCTTAGTATTGCCTTGTAAAATTAGAAACTTTCTTGTTGCTTGTATAATCTCCGTGCACTCATTGCCATGTTAATAAATTAGGATTATCATTGCTTGTATTTTTAGAAACATTCTAAAGCATCATAGAAATTTTGCTGCTTTATTAAAAAAAGTCAAATGTATGCTAAATAAGGCAAATTATTGCCAGAAACATTCCAAATCATCACATAAATTTTGTTGCCTTGTTTCAAAAAAGGGCAAATCTATGCTAAATACTACTCTGAGAATTTCTACTACGTTTTCTTTTTTCACTTCTTGTGAGAAGTACTATAGTACAGTAGTACCTTGTTAGGACCAGCCTTGAGTTTGATAGATCTCCCATGTTCGTTCTTGTAATAGATACAAATGGTTAAGAAGTGTTTTGGTTGGATGCTAAAAAACCGAATACCCCTTCTCAGGTTTGAGTTCAGGAAGAGAGCCAGCTTGGCGCAATCAACAGAAAGCTATTGTTGTTTCTAAGTACTTGAAAGTTTTAACTATCATGAAAAGAATCCTTTATATAGATGTTTATAATTCACTTTGTTTATTTACTTGTCAACTTATGCTTTTCATTCTATAATGCACATATGCATAAGGGAACACGAGTTACTAGCCCAATTTGCGCAAATCCATGCGCAATCTAGTGAGAATACAAATCCATGCGCAATCTAGTGGTGCTATTTACTCTTATATCTTTACTCAATGAATGACCTAATTGCCCTAGCCTGTTAACCAGTTTGCTAGTTCATTATAGCATTAGCATTAGCTTTGTTTGTTAAGTGAGAAATCTGCAGTGGACAACTTCAGGTGATTTTTCTGTGGTATTTGCTGATATGCCCTTATGTTTATTAATAGTTATCAATAATGTGAGGTGTTTGTTTTGTGCATGTATGCATCATTTGGCGTACATGGCGTATGCTATATTGTTGATGGTATATTACTTGTGTCAAAGATGCTATATAGTTGATGGTATAATACTTGCATTAAAGATGCACATTTTACTCAACACAAGCATATTTTGAGGAAACTAATATATGCTTGATCATTCCAACTAGATCCATAGTCCCACTTCCCAAAGCTAACAATGATAATATTATTCATACTAATACATTCTATAACTCTTGTGTATGTATTTGCTGCTGACAAATGATAACTCTGTTACATATAACGGATCTGGTTCCATCTATAATTTGGTGGAATGTTTTGCTGCACTGTAGCATTTTTATGTACCATGTATGTTTTATTACCTTGATGAACTCCTGTTTCCTTGCAAAATACTCTTATGCGAGTAACTGTAGTTTCAAGTCCTCGTAATTCTGCCTTTTGTTCCTTGCTATTCTAGTTCGCAAAAACTCCATGGATTGGTGTGTATAATATTATTATGATAAGCCTTAAATCTTCTAACAGAAAATGCAAGTGTTCTTTGATCTTAAAGCTCTATTTTCATTTTTTAGACCTCATGTATGGACCGGACCAAGTCATCTCACTACTCACTTGTATATTATTAGGCTCACCTGCTTCCTCGCCGATTGTCTATGCGTTGCGGCTTGCATCCGTCTGCTCATGCTCGTCGGCTGCTCATTTCAGCGTGACCCGACTGTTTTGGATCCAGCAGTGCTGCTGCTGTACTGGCAGCTGCCTTCTGTCGCCTGTCGTAAGCAGCTGCTCCATGATACGATTATGCTGCCGAGTCGGTGTATGAGAGTGCCGACATGCCCATGGACACAGGCGCAGCAATCTGGTGCCTCAGGTCTGAGATGGGTACAACGTGAGTAACTTCTCCATTGTGCTCCTAATTTATATTTGCGCTGCATTTCCAAAACTGTCGGAAATTATCGCAGGATTTTTCCGTTCTATCCTATGGCCATTGTAGGATTAGAATTTGGCTGCAAAACACACATGTTCTTTTGGTGGATACCGATCGGTCTTTTTCTTGCATGTTGTTGTATGACATAAATCAGCGTTGCACTGTCTATCCAGTACTAAATGTGTGCTCACTATGCACTTGGTTTCTACACATTGTGGTTACGAATACTTTCAGCAGCCCACATAATTCAGCAAACTTCCGCTGATGGTAGTTGGTAGGTATATGAAGTACATACTACTTCACTTTATGTTTTGAATTATCTAGGATTATCATGCAGATAGGCTCTCCATATTTTAATGTGGCTAGTTTGTTTACCAAAGCTCTTGCTATTTTTTGGGGACCTGAAAGTTTTAACTATCATGAAAAGAACCCTTTATATAGTTGTTTGTAATTCACTCTGATGCTTTTCATTCTATAATGCACATATGCATTAGGGAACATGAGTTACTAGCCCAATAGGGGCAAATCCACGCACAATTTAGTGAGCATGCCTTCTTTTTTAGTTAGGTGTTGAGTCTAATAATTTTATGTTGCTATTTATCATCTCAATCTAGTGCTATTTATAGTCTGAATCTGGTGCTATTCAACATGACATTATTTTCTATGTAAAATAATAACAGGGAGACATGGGGCAGCCATCCCTGATATCAGAGTACGACCCTGGTCAGGAAGGAGACCTGTTCAAGGTCCCGGAGCCCATTATCGATGAACCGCCACTGCTCTGCCTCAAGCCCTAGCGCGGCGACCTCAATGCCCGTGTCCAGTAGCTTGTTGACATCGACAACCAAAGGTTGAACTTTTCTCTTTGGTCATGCTGTAATCGGTTGCTGTCATGCTATCAAGCAGTGTTCTGCATGGTTCCTTGGGTTGTGAGCTTCGTCCCAAACCCTTATGTGTGCTTTCTGCCAATTATTAAATGGTGTTTCATGAAATGTGTGCATTTGCTTGTTGTAACTTTGCTATCAATCTGATAAGGGGGGGAGTTGTTGCTAGGATTTGGTAATGACACTGACAGTTGTCGTTGTAGCCCATCTTGTGTGCTGTTTAGGACTCGTCCATCTCTGTTTCGGTTCAAGTAGTACATACATATTGGCATGCATGTTTTCATTGTATTTTTACCACTACTAGATCAATTGGTTATTCCATGCTATATTTCATTGTACTGCAAGAAAAATTCAGTGTTAATGTGAATTGCTTATGTTGAGCTAGGCATATATGTACGTAGCAATTATACGATGTTGATGCAGATTATCGAACGTATCTTGCCAAACAAACAAATAATGGAAAAGAAATGTTCTGAAATTGCGAAAGAACACTTGGCAAGTTTTGAAACACTGGCAATAATGAAACATTCCAAAGCATCACAGAAATTTTGCTGCTTTGTTTCAAAAAAAGGCAAATGTATGCTAAATACTACTCTGAGAGTTTGTACTACGTTTTCTTTTTCACTTCTTCTGAGAGGTTCTATAGTACGGTAGTACCTTGTTAGGACCAGCCTTCAGTTTAATAGATCCCCCATGTTCGTTCTTGTAATAGATACAAATGGTTAACAAGTATTTTGGTAAAATTATTATCTCACCGTACCTTGTGACTAGCTCTAGATGGACATGCTTAAAACCAGGAATTAATATGCGTACTACAAAGTTTCTTGCTCTTGAGTCCTATGCTGATCGATTTGTTCTTTTATGGCAGTTTAGCAGTTTGGGATCTTGCCAACCTGATAAAGCCAATCGACATTGTCACTTTGGAACTTCTAGTGATACTCCTCTCTATTGTTCCTAATTTTTTTGTGGAGAGTCTCTCAACTTATTGGTATGTACTGAATAATCCTCGAATTCATCTGTAGGGGTGCTTTCTAGATACATAACGGTGACAGTTCATATGTGAAGTTACTAGTTTCATCAGAGCGAATGTGAAATTGTCCTCAGCTAGATTTCTATATAAGTACATGTGAAATTTCCTTCCTGCATGTCAACTTCATTCGTTGTTAGCTATTGTGAACGACCATCTCTGAAATGGTTGTGCAACATGCTTGGAAATTGATAATTGTGTTTATCAATGATAAAATGGAGTCTAATCCAATATTTGTGGTGTAATGTATGCCAACTCTTTCTTTCGGTTCTCATGTAGTATTAATAATGTGAATATATGAATTTATTTCTTTTCCCATGTTTAATATAGAGCTGATGGATTTTTTGGTTTGACATAGCAGCAAGATAGTTGGTGAAGTGGATTGAAATATAGAGCTGTTGGATTTTTTGTTTGTCTTAGATGAATTTATTTGAATTTGACAAAATATGTATTATATTATCGTCGGTACCAATCTATAGAATCATGTGTTGTTGTTGGGTTCTACATACTCCTTTCTTTGTAATGCTGTCAGAGTGAATGAGCACGACCTTTTAAAATTCGTTTGCTATACATAGTCAGTGCTGAAACTTGTATGCTTTCAGGCCCTCCGACCAGCTATGCAGTGCTGATGCTCTTGGGCTAACCGAGGCCTCCCACGCCCTGCTTTGACTACCTTCTCGGCGTGGCGACGGTGATGCTCAACCTCTGCTACATGCTCTCCGGTGAGCTACTAGTTTACCCCTTCTGTTTTCTGGCTCCAGTGTTCTCTGTGATTGGCTGTACTTATGCTCAAGCCGATGACCCTCGGTTCCTAGCTCTCTTTATCATTGGACCAACTGTATGTTGTTGCATGAGTAGAATTTTATCGAGGCATGAAGATGATGCATGGTGAATCTGATGTTTCACTATTCATCTCTATTATGAATCCGAAAGAAAAAAATTGATAGAATCCAAAGTTGGTCTGTTTGTATTTACTTGTGGGAATGAATGAACATATGTTAGATCTGTTTGTATTTACTTGTGGGAATCTGATCTGTTTGTATTTACTTGTGGGAATGAATGAATGAACAGGTTAGTCCATGATGGGAACAATGTTGTGCTCCTCGTGGAGTTCCAGGCGTTGTCCTGGTGGCCAGCGTGATGGTGTGGTCAGCAGTGGTGGTTGACCTCGGCGCCGCTGGAATGGCGGTGGAGAGCCGCAGAGAAAGAGTTGGTGGTCGTCTACCAGGCTGCTGCGGGCGTCCATGCGGAGCAAAAGTTGTTGTCTTTCCCTACCTGCAACTCCAACTTGCCGCTGGCCACGTCCCCGACCTGCTACTGCTGGCCACCACGCCAGGGGCCTCCGCCTTTGCGACGGCAGCTCCTGCTCTGGCACCAGGGGTAGCAAGTGACCTTGTGCGTGGGTGGTGGACGAGATCTTGTTGGACAAGATGAAGGTTGACAAGAAGCAGATTGGTTAATCCAGCGAAACAAGGTACCTTACCTGCTGCTCCTCTGTTTTCTTTTCATTGCCGAGCTATCGATCCTTGGGTGTTGCTGGCATGCATGAATGTTTTGGTTGTTAACCAGATAGTGAGTTAGTTCTTGTCATGTTGTGTATACGTGCCAATCCAGAGATGATACAATCTGAGGGAGGGTAACACATACATACGTGCATGTGATGTCCTTTCTTTTTTGTTTGAAATTTATTACCAAGGATTATATATGCAGATAGTGTGGTACAGACAAATCACCACATAATAATGGTTAAAAAAAGGATCATCCTAGTATTGCCTTGTAAATTAGAAATTTTCTTGCTGCTTGTATAATCTCCATGCACTCATTGGCATGTTAATGAATTAGGATTTCCGTTGCTTGTATTTTCAGTATCCATCCTTGTTGTGTGTGTAGATGCTTCTACAGCTGATGGAGGGAGGATAGCAAGCCTGCTTGAGCTTGCCTGGCCTGGAGAATCTACGCTGCAGGTTTGTGCTAGTTGCAGCACAGGTACTTAGTGTCTTGACGTAGCTAGACATGCATTGACGTCCTTGGAACTGGTCTTTGTTCTCAATGTTTTGCTGTGCAGTTTATATTGAGGTCCTAGACAGCTATTTGCGCATTTGGTTTGACAAGTGGAGCATTTGGTGCGCTGCTCTGTTTAACTTTGCCTACACGCAGGACCTCTCTATCTATGAACTAGCTTCATTATGTTATCATGCTTACTTCTTCACATATTTTGACATGGTCAGCCTAATCCATCTTCTTCGAGGAAAGTTGTCCAGAGTCTTATCAAGTCTCATATGTAGTTTGCATGTCAATGGGTGTGTTGTGATTCGAGAAAACATTGTGGGTTTAATCGTCCGTGCAATTGATGTTTTCCCTTATTGGTTAATGAAATCGGTGAAGCTTTTCCATAAATTGGCAATCCTTTCTTTTGATGAATCCGAAAGGAAAAGAATCGATAGAATCCAAAGTTGATATGTTTGTATTTACTTGTGGGAATGATTGAACAGATTGTGTTAGGTCTAAATGTAGCTTTCTATATATGCCAAAGAAGTTGTTTCGTTGATGACTAGCTTCTTTTCTTTTGCTTGTTACAACATCATTACTAATGATTTATGTGACCTCTCAGCAGGGCTTGTGTATATGCTGCGATGGCGGAGATGATAGATGGCAAGTTGGCACGGGAGGAGCAGCAGCAGCTTTAGTACCCAGTGACCCTTGGTTCCAACAAAGGGAGGAGCAGCAGCAGGTTGAGGACACAGTGGCACTCGATGCCGCAACAGCGAATACTTCAGCCTCTTGCTGGCCATTGTGCATGCAGATCCTCTTGTTGTCACTGGAAAAGTAGTTAAGCTGTGAAGCTTGGGTGCAGCCTTGTGTCATGTAAACCAAACTTGATTATCTCTGTAAAAGTAGTGATGAGATGGGAGCTCGCTGATACTGTTGTTAGGAGCTGATCCGTCTTCGTGACATTCTTTTCTTGCTTCCTGATGTATTTGATTTACATGTTTGAGTAGGACCATCAGAATATACTATTTGTGTAACTTGTGTAAATAAAAGCAGTATTTGAAAATTTGTATTTGAATCAGCTCATTTGATCTTTGAGATAAAAATCAAAGCAGTATGTATGCATACTCGGCCTGTGTCTAGCCAACTGATGGATGATTTTTCCTTGTTTGTAAATGTAGAGAAGCGAAGATAATAATAATTTTTGTAAAGTGGTGTGGTGCCACCATATAAATTATGTATACTTTTTTTTTGAGAAATCGATCTAGAAAATTGGACCCAAAAATGGTACATCGTGTGGTTAATTTAGGGAAATCGACAAAATATTACACACGACAACTCATGGCACATCATATGTGTAAATTATTTATATTACTTGGCAAAAACACTGATTTTAGTAGGAACAAAGAGGCGAACTGTTTGGTGGAGTATATATGCAAATCATGTCATTCAACTTCCTAGCAGCTGCTAGCACCTGTATATATAAAAAAAATTACAACTTGTTAGGTCTATTATATTCGATCTGATATTCGCTGGCGTCAAGTTAAATTTAGTAGTAGAAAGAAGGCGTGTCAATATTCCTAAAGCAAAGAGAGGAGGAGTTGCCTCCTTGTTATGCACACATTATTTTAGTGACCTTCTGGAACCGTGCATGTAGTGATTAAGAGAGAAGACAAAGCCCAAGAAGCTGGATTGTTGAGCCCGAGGTGTGTCATTTGCATGCTCCACTGAACTGTTCCAGTTCTCCAAGGAAAGGGCATGAGACGTGGGGATTTATTATGTGGAGCTCATGCGAACTATTACTACGGGGTCCATGTCACCGATCCATGGCATTGTGTATCTCAGCCGTATATCTAATCTCCAAACAAGCAACAGTCGGTAGCACATAGGAGATTAAGAGCCAACCTAGCCTCTATAAGTAGGAAGCCTTGGCCATAGTCCGCGTGCGGTTAGCGCGTGTGACTATGACTTAGACTTTGACTCTTGCTCGGAGAGGAGAGGGCATGGCACTCTGGCCGGATCGTGCGGTCGGCGGACGCGAGGAAGATGACCTCCGTCCGAATCAGCAGGTAGGTGATTTTGTCCTTAATTCCTTCCCACGACCTTGCTGGCTTGCTCGATCATCCGCTTCTTCGTTTAGAGCCGGGAAGAGCAGGTTTCTGGAGTTTTGATCTAATTACGTTGATTTGCCTAGTTATGCGGAAGGCATGGATTCAATGAAAGGGGGAAAGGAGAGAAAGGGAAAAGAGTTGCAGTCCGGCCATGCCAAGACGGTGGTGTGGAGCAGCGCGGGAGGAGGCTAGTGCGGTTTCAGATGTGGTCGACAAAATTAAGATGCTGGTCGTGTGCGCGCGCGTGATCGAGGAAACAAGAAAGAAAAAGGTACTCCTACCTAAACTCCATGTACTAGTACTGCTGCTTGTACGCGCGCGGCCGGAAAGAAAAGGATGAATCCATGGTGTGTCCATGTACGGGAGCGTTTGGAAGCACTAATGCGTTTGGAGATGTTGTGCTCCCTACTCGCATCACATCGCGGCGCGGAGCAGCGGCGGATCGCAATCGACGGCACGTACGCCAACAGCCTGGCTCCAGCAGCGAGTGGATCGACTGCCTGCCTGCGCGTCCAACCGCTCGTCCTCACGAGAAAGAGCCCCATTGCCGGACGGGACCATCCGCGTCTGCTTGTACGCGCGCGCGCGGGCGGAGAAGGATGAGCGACCGCGTTCTGCAGCAGCAGCTATCACGCCGTTCTCCTGTTCGCACCCAAACGGGAGGACTGGTGTTAATGTGCCAAAGTTACATTTCGATCATGTGTTTGCACTTTCTTCACTTTAGTTAGGACACGGGAAGCGCATGAGTTAGAGAGATCACTGAACTCTCCATCGAGTGAGCATCTACTGTCAAATTACATACCCCATACTCCATCTAGTACTCCCTCCGATGCGAGACTGTCTCGCACGTGGAGACGGCGCTTCGATCTCCTCCTCGCTCGTATAGATCGAGCTCGACCAAGCTGCTCTGGCAACCGACTGTGTCGAACCACGTGTCACGAGTGAGCTAGTGAGTGCCAGACCAAGGCAAACCTGTCCTTGCCAAGACGAAAACACTAAAATAAACAAAAAGACCTATCAATCGCTACTCTTTCGAATAATTTCCTCCCTATCAATCGCTATCTCTCCAGTATATCTTCTGGCTGCCCCCGATTTATTTTATTTTTTGAGGTCGCCATCGAAGTATCCATCGCCATCACCACTTTTGGGGAGATTTGGAGAGGACGGGTGGAGGAGAGGGGTATTTTGATTCGGTGCCGCCTCCCATACCCGGCCGCCCCCAGCCCGCCACGGCCGGCCGCGCCCGCTCCCGCCCCGACCGCCGCCGGACCTGGCCGCGCCCGCCGCGCTCCGGACGCCCGCCATGGCCGCCGCCCGCTCCAGTGTATACATACTAGTAATACTGGGCTAATTTTTTGTTTCATTTCTGATGAAGAATGGCGCTGCCGGCTAGGAGCAGTGACAACTAGCAGAAGCAGCACTGTCCTAAAAGGATGGAACTATGGGAGCATCATAAAATTGTCAGTGCAGCATCCTTGTTTCACATGAAAAAAAGTTTAATCGTATAGCTCAGATATGCAGAGAAAGATATGCTAAAGGAAAAAAAAGATATGCAAAGCAAGAAAATATCTCAGAATCGTACACCAGACTACCAGAGCTTCAAAAGGAAACTTAATGTCACATTTCAGAGTATCTTCTACACATACCCCCAAAAAAGCACTAACTCCACAGTAGAGCTCTGTAGAGACTCGTGGTGTGTGATTATAGAATGACCTGACTCCACAGTAGAGACTCGTGGTGTGTGATTATAGAATGACCTGACTCGCGGCGAGTCGCCCTGTAGGAGTATTCAAAATCTGACAGACTGCTATTTTTGTACTGCAACTCCCACGACATGTCTGCGGACTTTCAGAGAGCAGGCTGGTCAAATAAACTACTCCCTCCGATTAGTTACTGTTTAAACGAGTGAATAGACATACTAAAATATGTCTAAATACATACAATTTAGCGACACGTGTTATGGATTATTTAGCAACCATGTCATAGTGCAGCCTGCAGCCTTTCAAAAAGAAGGCTGATGTTGTGAAGAGCGGCTTTGCGCCTTCACGTTGTGGGAAACGAAAAGTTTGATTCACAATGGAAAGAGCAGCGGGAGTCATAGCGATCGGGAGCCTCTTCTTGCAAGGGCATGCGCCATAGCGCCAGCATGTTGTCAGCTTTGAGATCTTGTTGCTCTTCTCGGAGTACTTCCTCCAACTCTCTCATCGCCCAATGTCTCATGCCTGGAAATTTAGATGTCTACCATATCTTCGAGATTTTTTGAGGGTGATTTCTTTAGTTTGCAACTCACCTATAGGCTGTTGCTGTCATATCAGCACGAATCATGAGTCAAATCCAATGGCTACGGAGTTGACCGAGACGTAATAAAAATCAGACGGCTGATTTCAAGCAAATCCGTTAGATAAAGTAGCGATATTTTGAATCGGCGAAGTGATGGGAACAGCAGCTGTACTAGCTTTGATCAATCAGCTGTACGTCGCATGGGGCTGCCGCCTCCTCTCGCCCACAACCCAACCTGCCGCCCCTCCGTCTGCTGCCTCTGCAGCGCCGGCGGCCCGCCTACTCCTCCTGCCCAAGCCCGTCCTGGTCTGGAGACGCACTCACCACCGCTGTCCAACCGAGGGCTCTGCGCCATGTCCACACCCCCGCGAACCCCTCCCATA